>NC_091284.1:656400391-656703422 GCF_032444005.1 Ranitomeya imitator | reverse complement strand
AGTTTGCGACTTTGTGTTTCGACTTTTATGTGGCGAGGTTGGTGTATGTGTGGTGAAATGTGTGCTGAGGGTGGTATATGTGTTCAAGCACGTGGTAGTGTGTGGCGCATTATGTGTGTGTTCATATCCCCGTGTGTAGTGAGTATCCCATGTCGGGGCCCCACCTTAGGAACTGTACGGTATATACTCTTTGGCGCCATCGCTCTCACTCTTTAACCCCTTAATCCCATATGACGTACTATATCGTCGAGGTGCCCTGGGACTTAATTCCCAGTGACGGGATAGTACGTCATATGCGATCGGCCGCGCTCACGGGGGGAGCGCGGCCGAGTGTCAGCTGCCTATCGCAGCTGACATCCGGCACTATGTGCCAGGAGCGGTCACGGACTGCTCCCTGCACATTAACCCCCGGCACACCGCGATCAAAGATGATCACGGTGTGCCGGCGGTGCAGGGAAGCATCGCGCAGGGAGGGGGCTCCTGCGGGCTTCCCTGAGATGATCGGTACACGGTGATGTACTCACCGTGTACCGAGCGTCTTCTCCCTGCAGTCCCCGGAACCAAAATGGCCGCGGGGCTGCATCCGGGTCCTGCAGGGAGCACTTCCGGGTCAGGAGCAGGCTGCAGCTGCAGCTCTAATCCTGCCTGGCTGTTTTTCAGATCACCGATCTGACAGAGTGCTGTGCACACTGTCAGATCAGTGATCTGTGATGTCCCCCCCTGGGACAAAGTGAAAGAGTAAAAAAAAAAATTTCCACACGTGTAAAAAAAAAAAATATATTCCTAAATAAAGAAGAAAAAAAAATATTATTCCCATAAATACATTTCTTTATCTAAAAAAAACCAAAAAAAACAATAAAAGTACACATATTTAGTATCGCCGCGTCCGTAACGTCCCAACCTATAAAACTGTCCCACTAGTTAACCCCTTTAGTGAACACCGTAAGAAAAAAAAAAAGCGAGCCAAAAAACAACGCTTTATTATCATACTGCCGAACAAAACGTGGAATAACAAGCGATCAAAAAGAAAGATATAAATAACCATGGTACCGCTGAAAACGTCATCTTGTCCCGCAAAAAACGAGCCACCATATAGCATCATAACCAAAAAATAAAAAAGTTACAGTCCTCAGAATAAAGCAATGCCAAAATAATTATTTTTTCTATAAAATAGCTTTTATCGTATAAAAGCGCCAAAACATAAAAAAATGATATAAATGAGATATCGCTGTAATCGTACTGACCCGAAGAATAAAACTGCTTTATCAATTTTACCAAACGTAGAACAGTATAAAAGCCTCCCCCAAAAGAAATTCATGAATAGCTGGTTTTTGGTCATTCTGCCTCACAAAAAAATCGGAATAAAAAGCGATCAAAAACTGTCACGTGTCCGAAAATGTTACCAATTAAAACGTCAACTCGTCCCGCAAAAACAAAACCTCACATGCCTCTGTGGACCAAAATAAGGAAAAATTATAGGTCTCAAAATGTGGAGACGCAAAAACTTTTTTGCTATAAAAAGCGTCTTTTAGTATGTGACGGCTGCCAATCATAAAAATCCGATATAAAAAACGCTATAAAAGTAAATCAAACCCCCTTCATCACCCCCTTAGTTAGGCTAGGTTCACATTGCGTTAATGGGTTAACGCTAACGGACAGCGTTGCACGGCGAAAATGTCGCAATTATCGCCGTGCAACGGGTCCGTTAGCGCACCCATTGACAGCAATGTGATTTTCGGGTGTAGTGCATCGCTAGAGCGTGCCATTTTCGGCTCGCGCTAGCAAGGTGCCGTTCTTTTGTCTAGTGCTAAACGGATTGCCCTAACGCAATGTGAACCTAGCCTTAGGGAAAAATAATAAAATTTTAAAAAATGTATTTATTTCCATTTTCCCATTAGGGTTAGGGCTAGGGTTAGGGTTAGGGCTAGGGTTAGGGTTTGGATTGCATTTACGGTTGGGATTAGAATTAGGGGTGTGTCAGGGTTAGGTGTGTGGTTAGGGTTACCGTTGGGATTAGGGTTAGGGGTGCGTTTGGATTAGGGTTTCAGGTAGAATTGGGGAGTTTCCACTGTTCAGGCACATCAGGGGCTCTCCAAACGCGACATGGCGTCCGATCTCAATTCCAGCCAATTCTGCATTGAAAAAGTAAAACAGTGCTCCTTCACTTCCGAGCTCTCCTGTGCGCCCAAACAGGGGTTTACCCCAACATTTGGGGTATCAGCGTACTCAGGACACATTGGACAACAACTTTTTGGGTCCAAGTTCTCTTGTTATCCTTGGGAAAATAAAAATTTGGGGGGCTAAAAATCATTTTTGTGGGAAAAAAAGGATTTTTTATTTTCACGGCTCTGCGTTATAAACTGTAGTGAAACACTTGGGGGTTCAAGGTTTTCACAACACATCTAGATAAGTTCCTTGGGAGGTCTAGTTTCCAATATGAGGTCACTTGTGGGGGGTTTGTACTGTTTGGGTACATCAGGGGCTCTGCAAATGCAACGTGACGCCTGCAGACCAATCCATCTAAGTCTGCATTCCAAATGGCGCTCCTTCCCTTCGGAGCTCCACATATTGGGTATCAGCGTACTCAGGACAAATTGGACAACAACTTTTGGGGTCCAATTTATTCTGCTACGCTTGTGAAAATACAAAACTGGGGGCTAAAAAACAATTTTTGCGGAAAAAAAAAATTATTTTCACGGCTCTGCGTTATAAACTGTAGTGAAACACTTGTGGGTTCAAAGCCCTCAAAACACATCTAGATAAGTTCCTTAAGGGGTCTACTTTCCAAAATGGTGTCACTTGTCAGGGGTTCCAACGTTTAGGCACATCAGGGGCTCTCCAAACGCAACATGGCGTTCCATCTCAATTCCAGTCAATTTTGCATTGAAAAGTCAAATGGCGCTCCTTTCCTTCCGAGCTCTGCCATGCGCCCAAACAGTGGTTTACCCCCACATATGGGGTATCGTCGCACTCAGGACAATTTGCACAACAACTTTTGTGGTCTAATTTCTTCTCTTACCCTTGGGAAAATAAAAAATTGGGGACGAAAAGATCATTTTTGTGAAAAAATGATTTTTTATTTTTACGGCTCTGCATTATAAACTTCTGTGAAGCACTTGGTGGGTCAAAGTGGTCACCACACATCTAGATAAGTTCCTTAGGGTGTCTACTTTCCAAAATGGTGTCACTTGTGGGGGGTTTCAATGTTTAGGCACATGAGGGGCTCTCCAAACACAACATGGTGTCCCATCTCAATTCCTGTCAATTTTGTATTGAAAAGTCAAATGGCGCTCCTTTCCTTCTGAGCTCTGCCATGCGCCCAAACAGTGGTTTACCCCCACATATGGGGTATCAGCATACTCAGGACAGATTGTACAACAACTTTTGGCATCCATTTTATCCTGTTACCCTTGGTAAAATAAAACAAATTGGAGCTGAAATAAATTTTGTGTGAAAAAAAGTTAAATATTCAATTTTATTTAAACATTCCAAAAATTCCTGTTAAACCCCTGAAGGGTTAATAAACTTCTTGAATGTGGTTTTGAGCACCTTGAGGGGTGCAGTTTTTAGAATGGTGTCACACTTGGGTATTTTCTATCATATAGACCCCTCAAAATGACTTCAAATGAGATGTGGTCCCTAAAAAAAAAATGGTGTTGTAAAAATGAGAAATTGCTGGTCAACTTTTAGCCCTTATAACTCCCTTAAAAAAAAAAATTTTGGTTCCAAAATTGTGCTGATGTAAAGTAGACATGTGGGAAATGTTACTTATTAAGTATTTTGCGTGACATACAGTGGGGCAAAAAAGTATTTAGTCAGTCAGCAATAGTGCAAGTTCCACCACTTAAAAAGATGACAGGCATCTGTAATTTACATCATAGGTTGACCTCAACTATGGGAGACAAACTGAGAAAAAAAAATCCAGAAAATCACATTGTTTTTTTAACATTTTTTTTTTGCATATTATGGTGGAAAATAAGTATTTGGTCAGAAACAAACAATCAAGATTTCTGGCTCTCACAGACCTGTAACTTCTTCTTTAAGAGTCTCCTCTTTCCTCCACTCATTACCTGTAGTAATGGCACCTGTTTAAACTTGTTATCAGTATAAAAAGACACCTGTGCACACCCTCAAACAGTCTGACTCCAAACTCCACTATGGTGAAGAAGACCAAAGAGCTGTCAAAGGACACCAGAAACAAAATTGTAGCCCTGCACCAGGCTGGGAAAACTGAATCTGCAATAGCCAACCAGCTTGGAGTGAAGAAATCAACAGTGGGAGCAATAATTAGAAAATGGAAGACATACAAGACCACTGATAATCTCCCTCGATCTGGGGCTCCACACAAAATCCCACCCCGTGGGGTCAGAATGATCACAAGAACGGTGAGCAAAAATCCCAGAACCACGCGGGGGGACCTAGTGAATGAACTGCAGAGAGCTGGGACCAATGTAACAAGGCCTACCATAAGTAACACACTACGCCACCATGGACTCACATCCTGCAGTGCCAGACGTGTCCCACTGCTTAAGCCAGTACATGTGCGGGCCCGTCTGAAGTTTGCTAGAGAGCATTTGGATGATCCAGAGGAGTTTTGGGAGAATGTCCTATGGTCTGATGAAACCAAACTGGAACTGTTTGGTAGAAACACAACTTGTCGTGTTTGGAGGAAAAAGAATACTGAGTTGCATCCATCAAACACCATACCTACTGTAAAGCATGGTGGTGGAAACATCATGCTTTGGGGCTGTTTCTCTGCAAAGTGGCCAGGACGACTGATCCGGGTACATGAAAGAATGAATGGGGCCATGTATCGTGAGATTTTGAGTGCAAACCTCCTTCCATCAGCAAGGGCATTGAAGATGAAACGTGGCTGGGTCTTTCAACATGACAATGATCCAAAGCACACCACCAGGGCAACGAAGGAGTGGCTTCGTAAGAAGCATTTCAAGGTCCTGGAGTGGCCTAGCCAGTCTCCAGATCTCAACCCTATAGAACACCTTTGGAGGGAGTTGAAAGTCCGTGTTACCAAGCGAAAAGCCAAAAACATCACTGCTCTAGAGGAGATCTGCATGGAGGAATGGGCCAACATACCAACAACAGTGTGTGGCCACCTTCTGAAGACTTACAGAAAACGTTTGACCTCTGTCATTGCCAACAAAGGATATATCACAAAGTATTGAGATGAAATTTTGTTTCTGACCAAATACTTATTTTCCACCATAATATGCAAATAAAATGATAAAAAAACAGACAATGTGATTTTCTGGATTTTTTTTTCTCAGTTTGGCTTGGTTCCCATTGCGTTAATGGGAAAGCGCTAACGGACAGCGTTGCACGGCGAAATTAACGCCGTGCAACGCGTCCGTTAGCGCGCCCATTCACGGCAATGGGAACGCGTAGCACTAGCGCGTGCCATGTTTGGCACGCGCTAGCGACTCGCCGGTGTTTCCTGGCGCTGTGGACGCTGCTTGCAGCGTCCGAGGCGCGCCCGCGGTCCGTTCCCACGCGGCCCCATTAAAAACATTGCGTTAGCACAACCCGCTAGCTAGCGCTAAACGGATTGCACTAACGCAATGTGACCCTAGCCTTTGTCTCCCAGAGTTGAGGTCTACCTATGATGTAAATTACAGACGCCTCTCATCTTTTTAAGTGGTGGAACTTGCACTATTGCTGACTGACTAAATACTTTTTTGCCCCACTGTATCTCTGTGATTTAAGGGCATACAAATTTAAATTTGGAAAATTGCGAAATTTTAAAAATTTTCACCAAATTTCCGTTTTTTTCACAAATAAACGCAAGTTATATCGAATAAATTTTACCACTACCATGAAGTACAAAACAGTGTCAGAATCGCCAAGATCCGTTAAAGCGTTCCAGAGTTATAACCTCATAAAGGGACAGTGGTCAGAATTGTAAAAATTGGCCCGGTCTTTAACGAGCAAACCACCCTTGGGGGTAAAGGGGTTAAGTCCCCCTTGTTCACATCTGGCAGCTGTCAATTTGCCTCCAACACTTTTCCTTTCACTTTTTCCCCATTATGTAGATAGGGGCAAAAATGTTTGGTGAATTGGAACGCGCGAGGTTAAAATTTTGCCTCACAACATAGCCTATGACGCTCTCGGGGTCCAGACGTGTGACTGTGCAAAATTTTGTGGCTGTAGCTGCGACGGTGCACATGCCAATCCCGGACATACACACATACACACACACATTCAGCTTTATATATTAGATATATTTATATATTAGATCTACTATATAATTGTCTGAGGGTCACTTCCGTCTTTTTGTCTGTCTGTCTGTCCTTCTGTCTTTCTGTCACGGATATTCATTGGTCGTGGCCTCTGTCTGTCATGGAAATTCAAGTCGCTGATTGGTCGTGGCTGTTTTGCCATGACCAATCAGCAACAGGCACAGTCCGCTCCTTCCTCCCCGCAGTCAGTGCCCGGCGCCCGCATACTCCCCTCCAGTCAGCGCTCAGACAGGGTTAATGGCAACGTTTACCGCGGTGTAACGCACTCAGTTAACGCTGCTATTAACCCTGTGTGACCAACTTTTTACTATTCATGCTGCCTATGCATCATGAATAGTAAAAAGATCTAATGTTAAAAATAATAAAAAAATAAAAGATAGTTATATACTCACCCTCCGTTGGCCCCCGGATCGAAGCGGTTACCGACGCTCCCCGCGACGCCCAGGTGACCGCTCCATGCATTGCGGTCTCACGAGATGATGACGTGCGGTCTTGCTTTACTTCCATTGAAGATATCTTAAAAGGGTTGCGTCAAGTTAATAAATGCTTAAAATTGCAAAGTGCTTAAAAAAATGCTAATTTGAAATTTATCCCTTATTAAAAATTGGCTCTGTCCTCAAGAATGTATTGATTTTTTAGTATTTAGAGTATAGCTCATTGCCTTGGTTACCAGCCACCCTGCCACCCCAGCCTGCCAGGTTACCTAGGTAAGGAGCATGCAGCACGCAGCACAAGTAAGTTAAATGCTATGCAACCTGCTTTTGCTGCTCTGAAGCTGGCTGCATTGTTGGATCTGACCAGACTCAATGGCCCAGTAGCTTTAACATGCTGGAAGGGCAAATCTGAGTCTGCTAGAAGCCTGAGAGAGAGCACCAATGGCGTAAATAGGCAGCTGGTCTGAACTGTCCATCTTCACGACACAGTGTTGATCCTTCACGGTTAACTCAGTGATTTCCAAATTAATCTACAGGGCGTTGCTGGCAACTGAAAATCACCAGACGGAGATGTATGTCTCTGTTTGGGGGGGATTTCTGGCCCCCGTTTATTGTGTATGACTTTTCATAGTCATAGAAATTATACTTCAACCAATCAGCATAAGAACACGCTCACAGTTCTTAACCTATAAGAATGCAGAAACAGTCTGTACGTCAAAGTCTCGTAGAACAATACACCATCAGTCTCATGTCCTGTCCAGATTGCAACAATCAAGGTCTCATCAAGGTCTCATAACAGCTGTAAACTTTAGCCTAGTAACAAAATTTATATCAAAACAACAAAATGGAGTCGAAAATCACAAAATGGAGAATACTTCTTAATTTGTTCCTTCACAACAGCACCTAAGGCAAAGCAGGAAGCCAGGGGACCGGAGCAGTGAGGTCCTGAAACTACATCATGAGACAACCCCATTAAATTGTAACTCATTTTAGGAGAACTTGCAGCTGAATGTCTTTGTTGGTCTCTAGCTCCCCTCCCTCCCCTCCATAGAACTTTCTAAGCACTAACTGCAATCTCCTATTTAAGTAGTGGGAAAAACTGTCTTCACTGAATACAAATTTTAACCATGAACTGAGAGTGAAAGCTCAATCCAGGATGAGAAAGATGCAGATTTCTCTGATAAGATATTTCACTAAATTATTTTCACTTTTATAATTCTTTTTTGAAAAAAAACAAAAAACAATGGTTTAATCTTAGTCTTTAAAGGTTCATTGAAAAATGAGCAAATTAGTATAACCTAGAAAGTCAGTTTGGAAAGAAAGTAATTCACCACTGCACTGTGTCCGAAAACATTTCATTATTAGCAGGTTTACATTATTATTAGAGTTGAGCGAAACGGATCGAACAAATTCAAAAATCGCCGACTTTCAGCAAAGTCGGGTTTCATGAAACCCGACCCGATCCTAGTGTGGGATTGGCCATGAGGTCGGCGATCTTCGCGCCAAAGTCGCGTTTCATATGATGCTTTCAGCGCCATTTTTCAGCCAATGAAGGAGGACGTAGAGTGTGGGCAGCGTGATGACATAGGTCTCAGTCCCCACCATCTTATAGAAGGGCATGACAGTGATTGGCTTGCTTTCTACAGCGTCACAGGGGCTATAAAGGGGCGTGCACGCCGACCGCCATCTTACTTCTTCCGATCGTAGCAAGGGATATAGGTAGGGAGGGAAGATTAAGCCCTAAAACTGCTTGTGCTGTAGCGATTTCCACTGTTCAACACCACCATTTGTTTGCAGGGACAGTGGAGGCTGTATTTTTGTGCATCAGCTCTGTAGCTTATTAGGCTGCCTTAAAAGGCTCCCTGATAGCTGCATTGCTGTTTGCACGCTGCTGTGCAAACCAACTGCTTTTTTAAAAGCAAAAATACTGTTGCTCCTTTCTGTCCTGTTAGTTTGTCGGATAACAGCCAGCCACTTTCTGCCACTTAGATAGCGTTGTTATATACACTGGGCCTAATTTGTGGTTCAGTCTCCCCCCAAAAAAGGGAGATTCAAATTCTCACAAAGTGGATATACTTCTGTCCTGTTAGTTTGTCGTATATCAGCCAGCCACTTTCTGCCACTTAGATTGCGTTGTTATATACACTGGGCCTAAGTTGTGGTTCACTCTCCCCCCAAAAAAGGGGAGATTTAAATTGTCACAAAGTGGATATACTTCTGTCCTGTTAGTTTGTCGTATATCAGCCAGCCACTTTCTGCCACTTACATTGTGTTGTTTTTTGCACAGGGCCTGATTTTTTGTTCAGTCTCCCCCCCAAAAAAGGGAGATTTAAAATCTCAACACGTTTATATATACACCTTGTTTTACAGTACAACGGTTGTTATTTTGGTTAGATTTTCCCAAAAATTAGGAAGTCAGGTGGAAGAGGCCGTGGGCGGTGGTTGCAAGCTGGTACTGATGGTGGTGGTGGTGCATCTGGTGGTAGTGGCAAAAGCACAATAGCACCTAAGGCTGAAGGTGTTGAGCCAGCGTCATCGTCTGGCTACACAAGGCCTCGAAGGCTCCTGGGAGTAGGAAAACTGCTTTTAAAGCCGGAGCAGCAGGAAAAAGTTTTGGCTTTCCTTGCTGACTCAGCCTCCAGCTCTTTCGCCTCCTCTTCAGAAAGTTCCAAATATAAAAGCAGCGAGTCGTCAGTGGATGCTCCCGGTCAGGAACAAGACGTTTCCTTGTGTCCTTCACCCAAACCAAAAGTGAAGGATGCGTCAGGCGACACTACAGGTTACTCCATGGAGCTCTTTACACATACCGTGCCTGGGTTAGAACCGGAAATTAACTGCCCATTACAAGATGAATCAGACATGGAGTGCACTGATGCACAGCCATAGCTAGATTATAATGCTGTTCCATTGACTCTGATCACTACATTGCCCTCGCAGTGTACTGAGCCAGAATCTGACCCTGATGAGACTATGGTGCCCCGTCCCGAACGCTATAGCACCTTACATGGTGACACAGAGGAAGGTGCACATGACATTGAAGAGGAGGTGATAGATGACCCAGTTGTTGACCCAGATTGGCAGCCATTGGGGGAAGAGGGTGCCGCTGCCAGTAGCTCTGAAGCGGAGGAGGATAATCTGCAGCAGCCATCTACATCGCAACAGCTGTCATCTGGCAGGCCCGTATCAGGCCAAAAACGTTTGTCAAAAACAAAAACAGTTTTAGGACAGCGTGGTCATCCGGTGAAAGTAGCACGGCGTGCAATGTCTGAAAAGGTATTCCATAGTAGGAAGAGTGCAGTGTGGCAATTTTTTAACCAAGATCCGAATGATCAGACAAAAGTTATCTGTAAGAAATGTTCCAAGACCTTTAGCAGAGGGAAGAATCTTCAAAATTTAAATACAACGTGCATGCTTAGACATTTAACCAGCATTCACTTACAAGCCTGGACTAACTACCAAATGTTCCGTACCATTGGTGCACCTGCTCAGAATGAAGGTAGTCAGCAACGCTACATTGCTTCCCTCACTGTAAGCCCACCAGTTAGGACACCACCAGCAGCAAATGTGGAGATATCGTCGCAAGGCCAAAGCAGTCAGGGAATCACAAGGTTATTGGTAGGAAACACTGTATGTAGGCAAACATCGAGAATACCATCACCAACCCTCTCTCAATCCGCCATGTCCACCACCACCACCGCTAGTTCCACCATATGCACCTCTCCAGTCCAGCTCACCCTACAAGAGACTCTTGTTAGGAAAAGAAAGTACTCATCCTCTCATCCGTGTACACAGGGTTTGAATGCCCACATTGCTAGACTAATCTCGTTAGAGCTGATGCCCTACCGGTTGGTTGAAAGCAAAGCTTTCAAAGCCCTGATGGCCTACACAGTACCACGCTATGACCTACCCAGTCGACACTTCTTTTCGAGAAAAGCCATCCCAGCCCTCGACCAGCATGTCAAAGACCGCATTGTCCATTCACTGAGGCAATCAGTCAGTAGAAAGGTGCACCTCACAACAGATGCATGGACCAGTAGGCATGGCCAGGGACGTTACATGTCCATCACGGCACACTGGGTTAATGTGGTGGATGCAGGGTCCACAGGGGACAGCCATAGTGGGAGAGTTGTGCCTAGCCTACGGTCTAGGAAACAGTTGGCTGTAGGCGCTCGCCACCCCTCCTCCTCCTCCTCCTCCAGAAGCGAAAGCTCGTCCACAGAGCGCAGTCACATGACCACTCCATCCGCAGCTGCGGATTATCCGGAGTTACCAGCCCTGCTCCTGAAGGTGCAAAGCCTTTTCTCACACATCCGCCTGTCGCCCGTACACTCCAGCCGTATGCTCAACCATCAGCGATCGCTGAATCTTCCCCAGCACCGCCTAATAATCGACGTTGCAACAGGGTGGAACTCCACACTGCACATGGTTCAGAGGCTGTGTGAACAGAGGCGTGCTGTAATTTATTTGTGGGAGGATACACATACACGGGCAGGCAGTTGGATAGCAGACATGGAGTTGTCTGGTGTGCAGTGGTCGAACCTCCAAGACCTCTGTCAAGTCCTTCAGTGTTTTGAGGAATGCACACGGCTGGTAAGTGCAGACGACGCCATCATAAGCATGAGCATTCCACTAATGCATCTGCTGATGCAAAGTTTGACGCACTTTAAGGAGCTGGCGTCTGCAGCCGAGGAGGAGGGAAGCCTTGATGACAGTGAGCCATTGTCTGCTCAGGGAACTCTCCTGGATGAGGTGGCAGATGAAGAGGAGGAGGAGGATGATGTGGATGAATATTTATGGGAGGAGAATGCTTCTCAGGGGGCAATAGAAACTGGTGGCGTTGCAAGTTCAGGTACAGGGTTTTTGCGGGACACAAGTGATGTTGAATTGCAAGAAAGTGCTCCTCAACCCAGCACAAGCAGTGAATTGACACCTGGAACATTGGCCCACATGGCTGAGTATGCCTTGCGTATCCTAAAAAGGGACCCCCGCATTATCAAAATGATAACCGATGACGATTACTGGTTGGCCTGCCTCCTGGATCCATGATATAAAGGAAAGTTACAAAATATCATGCCACATGAGAACCTTGAGCAAATATTGGCTACCAAACAAGCAACTCTTGTAGACCGTTTGGTTTAGGCATTCCCAGCACACAGCAACGGTGATGGTTCTCACACGAGCCGTAGGGGGCAACATGGCAGAGGTGTTAGAGGTGCACAAATCCAAAGTGGCGTTGGACAGAGGGGTTTTATGACCAGGTTGTGGAGTGATTTCGCAATGACCGCTGACACGACAGGTACTGCTGCATCGATTCAAAGTGACAGGAGACAGCATTTGTCCAGTATGGTAACCAACTACTTTTCCTCCCTTATCGATGTTCTCCCTCACAAGTCATTCCCCTTTGATTACTGGGCATCTAAAATAGACCCCTGGCCTGAATTGGTAGAATATGCATTACAGGAACTGGCTTGCCCTGCTTCTAGTGTGCTAGAGTCTTCAGTGCTGCTGGTTCAATACTGACCGAAAAAAGGACACGTCTGGCTACCCAGAATGTTGATGATCTAACCTTCATTAAAATGAACCAATCATGGATTTCAAATTATTTTGCCCCACCTTTTCCTGCTGACACGTTGCTTGCCTGAAAAATGTCTTGCTTTTGGCCTCCTCTTACTGACTTCTCCAATTCCGCCAGTTGCAGCTGCTGAATGTCCACCATAGGCCAGTTTTATACCTCCCAAAATGGGCTGACTCCCCCCACAGGGCCATGGTCACCACCTGGCGCAAGCACCCGTGCGAGTACCGTTTGCCTAGACAGGTGGGTGTGCCCACTCTTGGGCGACGGCACTGGCTCAGTTTCCCTCATAGTACAATGAAGTGTCTCTCATGGTGGTGGTGCACAACCAACATCAGACATACCGTCGTAATATGAGTGGCCCTGTGCCAGCACCGCCACCCACGAGAGAGAGTGTTCCCCCAGCTCGAACAGTGCTCTACCACTTGCAATACTTACCTCTCCCTGCTCTACCACTGTGTAGTTTGTGCTGTTAAATCCTTCAATCGCACTGCCAATACAAATTTGTTGAAATGATAGATGATAGTTAAAATATACAGGGGCACTGGCCTCCATTTAGACCAGTTAATACTTTGCGCCTACTACCACTGTCTGCTACTCAGCAGAGGAGCCCACCCCAGTACCTAGCTTTGCCGCCTGTTTAGTCCTGTTACCAATTTTGAACTGCTTTTAGCCTACTTTTGTATTTGGGCCTACTAATCGTGTCTGCTAGGGTTGAGCGACCTTGACCTTTTTAGAGTCGAGCCGTGTTTCGCGAAACCCGACTATCTTAGAAGTCGAGTCGAGTGGAATCGGCCGATTATCGCGAAAAGTCGGGTATCGACCGAAACACGAAACCTAATGCAAGTCAATGGGGGAGCATAGTCGGCAGTGAGTGGAGGCCAGGAAAAGACCTACACTGCCCATTTTAATGGCAAAAACATCCATTCTTGTTACAGAAGCTTGTCAATCGTAATTTACCTTATAATAATTGGAAGGCATTTGAAATTGGGGGTCATTTGGCTAAAGTTGTGGGGGGTAGGGCTGGTTCAAGTAATTAGTGGGCCCAGGAAATCTGGACCACGTCACGGCAGTGGAGCAGGGAGAGGTAAGTATTTCAACTTTGCAAGTGCTGTGATCCTGAGCAAGCAGGGGGGGCCCACTCGTTGGCATTGGCACTGGCACAGGGCCCCTCAAAGTACAGCGGTGTGTTTGCACGGCGGGGGCGCCTCCCACCGGCAGCAACACTTTTGCGTACTATGAGAGGCCCTGTGCCAGTGACGTCGCCAACTAGTATTCCTCCCCCCACCTGATGAAGGAACCTGCACTTTCATCTGCACCTTCCTCTTTGTCCCCGTGTAAGGTGGTATAGTATGCGGGAAGAGGAACCTGACTTTCAGCAGGGTCACAATCTTGTTGTGTAGCGTGCACGGGGAATGTTGCGTTATGGGTCAATGTACCAGCAGACTCATCTATCACTGGCTGGGCAATGGGCAGGATGAGGAGGAAACACAGATATAGGCCCAAAGAATAAAGTTGGCTAAATGCAGTTCAAAATTGGTAACACAGGACTAACCAGGGGGCATTGCAGTGGAGGACAACTGGAATGAGAGGCTGACACAGAGAGTAGGCCCAAATCAGTAAGTAGTCGAAATGCAGTTCAAAATTGGCAACCGTAGTAAACAGGCGGCACAGCTTTGTTCAGTGGAGAACAGCAAGGAGTGGCAGACACCGATAGTAGGCCCCAACCCAACTAGTAGGCCAAATGCAGTCTAACATTAACAACTACTTAACGAGAGCCTGAAAATGGAATTTCAGGACAGGAAACCAGGAGAACAGCAAGGAGCGGCAGACACTGTTAGTAGGCCCCAAACCAACTAGTACGCCAAATGCAGTTGTTCCATTTAACCACTATTTAACAAGAGCCTGAAGATAGAAGCTCAGGAAAGGCAACCTGGAGAACACCTTGGAGTGGAAGACACCGTCTCTACACCCCATACCCAATTTGTAGGCCTAATGCAGTGTAGTTTTCACCAACTACTAAACGAGAGTAGGAAGATCGAAGCAATGTGGACGAAACCTGGGGAACACCTTGGAGTGTAACACACCGTCTCTCTACACCCCATACCAAATTTGTAGGCCTAATGCAGTGTAGTTTGCAACAACTACTAAACGAGAGTAGGAAGATCGAAGCAATGTGGACGAAACCTGGGGAACACCTTGGAGTGTAACACACCGTCTCTCTACACCCTATACCAAATTTGTAGGCCTAATGCAGTGTAGTTTGCAACAACTACTAAACGAGAGTAGGAAGATCGAAGCAATGTGGACGAAACCTGGGGCACACCTTGGGGCGGCAGACACCGTTAGTAGGCCCTACCAAAGTTGTAGCCCCAATGCAGTTTTAAAATTCCTAGAGGCTGAAAACAAGACTA
Source organism: Ranitomeya imitator (assembly GCF_032444005.1). Classification (NCBI taxonomy): domain Eukaryota; kingdom Metazoa; phylum Chordata; class Amphibia; order Anura; family Dendrobatidae; genus Ranitomeya; species Ranitomeya imitator. Next base: position 656,688,748 of record NC_091284.1, on the reverse strand, counting down.
TTGACGCTCAGCTTTTTTCAAAGGAACACAGCTGTATTGAGTGGCGCAGACAGACACAGGTAGTAGGCCTTAAACCAAAAATGTGGCTCACTGCAGCTTAAAAAAGGTTACAGGGGTACACAGGCAGCATTGCTCTGGGCAGTGGAGGACAATTTCAATAGTGGACCGCAGACAGACTTTGTACGCCTACTATTAAAAAAAGGATGCTCTATGCAATTAAAAATAGGTTCCAGGGGTACACGGGCAGCAGTGGTCTGGTCAGTGGAGGAGTAGTAGAAAGAACGGGCCACAGACAGGCTTCGATGGCCTAACATAAAAAAATATTGGGCTGTAGGCACTTTAACATTGGTTCCAGGGGTACACGGGCAGCAGTAGACTGGTCAGTGTAGTAGTAGTAGAAAGAACGGGCCGCAGACAGGCTTCGATAGCCTAACATAATAAATTGGGCTGGCTGTAGGCAATTTAAAATTGGTTCCAGGGGTACACGGGCAGCAGTAGACAGGTCAGTGGAGGCCTAGTGGAAGGAGGGACCGCAGACAGGCTTCGAAGGCTTAACATAATATAATTGGACAGGCTGTAGGCACTTTATAATTGGTTCCAGGGGTACACGGGCAGCAGTAGACAGGTCAGTGGAGGCCTAGTGGAAGTAGGGACCGCAGACAGGCTTCGAAGGCCTGACATAATAAATTGGGCTGGCTGTAGGCAATTTAAAATTGGTTCCAGGGGTACACGGGCAGCAGTAGACAGGTCAGTGGAGGCCTAGTGGAAGGAGGGACCACAGACAGGCTTCGAAGGCCTAACATAATAAAATTGGACAGGCTGTAGGCACTTTATAATTGGTTCCAGGGGTACACGGGCAGCAGTAGACAGGTCAGTGGAGGCCTAGTGGAAGGAGGGACCGCAGACAGGCTTCGAAGGACTAACATAATAAAATTGGACAGGCTGTAGGCACTTTATAATTGGTTCCAGGGGTACACGGGCAGCAGTGGTCTGGTCAGTGGAGGCCCAGTGGAAGGAGGGACCGCAGACAGGCTTCGAAGGCCTAACATAATAAAATTGGACAGGCTGTAGGCAATTTAAAATTGGTTCCAGGGGTACACGGGCAGCAGTGGTCTGGTCAGCGGAGGCCGATTGTAATGAGTGTCTGCCAGTTAGTAGTCCAAAACAATATATTAATGTGAATGTCTCGCATTAAAACAAAACAAAAACACTAAAGGGTGCAATCATTAGGTACAGGGGTGGGATCCTCTGCGTAGTTTCAGACCTACTATTTTAGCGCAAAGTATTTACTGTGGTAAATAGAGGACACTGCCCCTGACTATGTTAAGTACCATCATACATGTCAACACAATGGTATTGTCAGTGGCAGGAATGGAAGGATGTCAGCGCATAGACTAAAGATTGGTGGAAGTGTGAGAGATAACTGTGGAAGTGGTAGAGCAATGTTTGACCTGGGGGTGGGTGAACTCTCTTGTGGCCGGCGGTACAGGCCCAGGGCCCCTCATGTTACAACAGTGTGTCTGACGTTGGGTGCGCACCACCACCGCCAGAGACACTTTATTGTACTATGAGGGACCCAGTGGCAGTGCCGTCGACCAAAAGCGGGCACACCCACCTCTTCAGACAAACAGCACTCTCACGGGTGCTTGCGCCAAGTCGCGATACCACGGCCCCGTGTGGGGAGTTTGGCCATTTAGGGAGGTGTAAACATGTCGTATGCTGGACAATCAGCTGCAGCAAATTAAGACATTAGAAAAGTAATTCACAGTAGTCCACAGGCAAGAGCTTTTCATAGGAAAGCTAGGTGTCGGCCGGGCAAGGTGGGGCAAAAGAATTCGAAATCCAGTTGTGGTTCATTTTAATGAATGTTAGATCATCAACATTTTGGGTAGCCAGACGAGTCCTTTTTTCGGTTAATATTGAACCTGCAGCACTGAATACTCTTTCTGATAGGACACTAGCTGCCGGGCAAGCAAGCTCCTGCAATGCATATTCTGCCAATTCTGGCCAGGTGTCTAATTTGGATGCCCAGTAATCAAATGGGAATGACGGTTGAGGGAGAACATCGATAAGGGATGAAAAATAGTTTGTAACCATACTGGACAAATGTTGTCTCCTGTCACTTTCAATTGATGCAGCAGTACCTGTCCTGTCTGCGGTCATAGCAAAATCACTCCACAACCTGGTCAGAAAACCCCTCTGTCCAACGCCACTTCTGATGTGTGCACCCCTAACACTCCTGGTCTGCTGCCCCCTGGAGCTCGTGTGAGAATGATCACGGGCGCTGTGTGCTGGGAATGCCTGAAGCAAACGGTCAACAAGAGTTGATTGTTTGGTTGCTAATATTAGTTCCAAGTTCTCATGTGGCATTATATTTTGCAATTTGCCTTTATAGCGAGGATCAAGGAGGCAGGCCAACCAGTAATCGTCATCATTCATCATTTTAGTAATGCGTGTGTCCCTTTTGAGGATACGTAAGGCATAATCCGCCATGTGGGCCAAAGTTCCAGTTGACAAATCTGCGGTTGTGATTGGTTGAGGGGCAGTTTCAGGCAAATCTACGTCACTTGTGTCCCTCAAAAAACCAGAACCCGGCCTTGCCACGCAACCAATTTCCAGTGCCCCCGGGAAAGCTTCCTCATTAAAAATATACTCATCCCCATCATCCTCCTCGTCCTCCACCTCCTCTTCGCCCGCTAACTCGTCCTGTACACTGCCCTGACCAGACAATGGCTGACTGTCATCAAGGCTTTCCTCTTCCTCTGGTGCAGACGCCTGATCCTTTATGTGCGTCAAACTTTGCATCAGCAGACACATTAGGGGGATGCTCATGCTTATTATGGGGTTGTCTGCACTAACCAGCCGTGTGCATTCCTCAAAACACTGAAGGACTTGACACATGTCTTGTATCTTCGACCACTGCACACCTGACAACTCCATGTCTGCCATCCTACTGCCTGCCCGTGTATGTGTATCCTCCCACAAAAACATAACAGCCCGCCTCTGTTCGCACAGTCTCTGAAGCATGTGCAGTGTTGAGTTCCACCTTGTGGCAACGTCTATGATTAGGCGATGCTGGGGAAGGTTCAAAGACCGCTGATAGGTCTGCATACGGCTGGAGTGTACAGGCGGACATGTGAGCAAAGTCCACGCACTTTGAGGAGCAGGTCGGAGAACCCAGGATAAGTTTTCAATAAGCACTGCACCACCAGGTTTAAGGTGTGAGCCAGGCAAGGAATGTGTTTCAGTTGGGAAAGGGAGATGGCAGCCATGAAATTCCTTCCGTTATCACTCACTACCTTGCCTGCCTCAAGATCTACTGTGCCCAGCCACGACTGCGTTTCTTGCTGCAAGAACTCGGACAGAACTTCCGCGGTGTGTCTGTTGTCGCCCAAACACTTCATAGCCAATACAGCCTGCTGACGCTTGCCAGTAGCTGGCCCATAATGGGACAACTGGTGTGCAACAGTGTCAGCTGCCGATGGAGTGGTTGGGCGACTGCGGTCTGTGGAAGAGCTCTCGCTTCTGCAGGAGGACGAGGAGGAGGGGGTGCGAACGCCTACAGCCAACTGTTTCCTAGACCATGGGCTAGGCACAACTGTCCCAAAATTGATGTCCCCTGTGGACCCTGCATCCACCACATTCACCCAGTGTGCCGTGATGGACACGTAACGTCCCTGGCCATGCCTACTGGTCCATGCATCTGTAGTCAGGTGCACCTTTGTGCTCACAGATTGCCTGAGTGCATGGACAATGCGCTGTTTAACATGCTGGTGCAGGGCTGGGATGGCTTTTCTGGAAAAAAAAGTGTCGACTGGGTAGCTCGTAGCGTGGTTCAGCGTACTCCATCAGGGCTTTGAAAGCTTCGCTTTCAACTAACCGGTAGGGCATCATCTCTAACGAGATTAGTGTAGCTATGTGGGCGTTAAAACCCTGTGTACGCGGATGCGAGGATAAGTACTTCCTTTTTTTAACCAGAGTCTCATGTAGGGTGAGCTGGACTGGAGAGCTGGAGATCGTGGAACTAGCGGGTGTGCCGGTGGACATGGCAGACTGAGAGACGGTTGGAGACGGTATTGTTTCCGCCGGTGCCCTAGATGCAATGTTTCCTCCTACAAAACTGGTGATTCCCTGACCCTGACTGCTTTTGGCTGGCAAAGAAACCTGCACAGATACTGCCGGTGGTGCGGAAAATGGTGGCCTTACAGTGACGGAAGGGATGTTGCGTTGCTGACTAGCTTCATTGGCCGAGGGTGCTACAACCTTAAGGGACGTTTGGTAGTTAGTCCAGGCTTGAAAATGCATGGTGGTTAAATGTCTATGCATGCAACTTGTATTGAGACTTTTCAGATTCTGACCTCTGCTTAAGCTAGTTGAACATTTTTGACAGATGACTTTGCGCTGATCAATTGGATGTTGTTTAAAAAAATGCCAGACTGCACTCTTCCTAGCATCGGATCCCTTTTCAGGGATTGCAGACTGAGCTTTAACCGGATGGCCACGCTGTACTCCAACAGGTTTTGCCTTTGCCACGCATTTTGGGCCAGATACGGGCCCGGCAGATGGAACCTGTTGCGATGTTGATGCCTGCTGCGGCCCCTCCTCCGCTTCAGAACTACTGCCGCCTGCACCCTGTTCCCCCAATGGCTGCCAATCGGGGTCAACAACTGGGTCATCTATTACCTCCTCTTCTAGCTCGTGTGCAACTTCGTCTGTGTCACTGTGTCGGTCGGTGGTATAGCGTTCGTGACGGGGCAACATAGTTTCATCAGGGTCTGATTGTGGATCAGTACCCTGAGAGGGCAATGTTGTGGTCTGAGTCAAAGGACCAGCATAGTAGTCTGGCTGTGGCTGTGCATCAGTGCGCTCCATGTCAGAATCTACTTGTAATGGGCATGGACTGTTAACTGCTTCACTTTCTAAGCCAGGGACGGTATGTGTAAAGAGCTCCATGGAGTAACCCGTTGTGTCGCCTGCTGCATCCTTCTCTCTTGTTTTTGCTGAAGAGGACAAGGAAGCGAATTGTCCCTGACTGTGAACATCCACAAACGACGTGCTGCTTTTACATTTACCAGTTTCAGAAGAGGAGGCAAAAGAGCTAGAGGCTGAGTCTGCAAGGTAAGCCAAAACTTGCTCTTGATGCTCCGGCTTTAAAAGTGGTTTTCCTACTCCCAGAAAAGAGAGTGTTCGAGGCCTTGTGTAGCCAGACGACGAACCTGGCTCCACAGCTCCAGACTTAGGTGGAATATTTTTTTTCCCACGACCACCTGATGCTCCACTACCACTACCATCATTACCAGCTGACAATGAACGCCCATGGCCACGGCCTCTTGCACCAGACTTCCTCATTGTTTTACAAACTTAACCAAAGTAACTTTATTTGTTGCTGTCAAACAACTTACACGGTGAGCTATAACTTCAGTATGATTTCGATATCCCTTTACAGGTTGGTGAGACCGCAAGGAAAATCAGGCACAATGTTACACACTCTGTTTTCTGTGGCACCAAATCAGAGATGCCACACACACAGGACTGTCACTCAAGCACAAAAGTCAATATTGATCTCCCACTGATTTTTTTTTTTTCAGGGAGACTTTAGAAACAAAATAAAAAAAATAAATAGGCTTTCTATGGCCCACTGAGTGAGAGATGGCACACACAGGAGTCAGGAGTGGCACACAAGCCCAGAGGCCAATATTTATCTCCCACTGATTGATTTAGTGATTTTTTCAGGTAGAATTTAGAACCCAAATCAAGCAAAAAAATAAATAGGCTTTCTATGGCCCACTGAGTGAGAGATGGCACACACAGGGATGGCACTCTATAGCAGAAATTCCAATCTTAATCTCCCACAAAAAAAAAAAAAAAACAGGGACTGTCCTACAATTACTATCTCCCTGCAGTAATCTCAGCCAGGTATGGCAGGCAGCAATAAGGAGTGGACTGATGCACAAATTAAATAAAAAGTGTGGACAAACAAAAAAGATAGCTGTGCAGAAAGGAAGGAACAAGAGGATTTGTGCTTTGAAAAAAGCAGTTGGTTTGCACAGCGGCGTACACACAGCAATGCAGCTATCAGGGAGCCTTCTAGGGCAGCCCAATGAGCTACAGCGCTGAGAAAAAAAAAAAATGTAGCTTCCACTATCCCTGCACACCGAAGGTGGTGTTGGACAGTGGAAATCGCTACAGCACAAGCGGTTTGGGGGTTAATGGACCCTGCCTAACGCTATCCCTGCTTCTGACGAAGCGGCAGCAACCTCTCCCTAAGCTCAGATCAGCAGCAGTAACATGGCGGTCGGCGGGAACGCCCCTTTATAGCCCCTGTGACGCCGCAGACAGCAAGCCAATCACTGCAATGCCCTTCTCTAAGATGGTGGGGACCAGGACCTATGTCATCACGCTGCCCACACTCTGCGTTCACCTTCATTGGCTGAGAAATGGCGCTTTTCGCGTCATTGAAACGTGACTTTGGCGCGAAAGTCGCGTACCGCATGGCCGACCCCGCACAGGGGTCGGGTCGGGTTTCATGAAACCCGACTTTGGCAAAAGTCAGCGACTTTTGAAAATGAACGACCCGTTTCGCTCAACCCTAGTGTCTGCGCCACTCATTACAGTTGTCCTCCACTGAACAAAGCTATGCCGCCTGTTTAGTCCTGTTACCAATTTTGAACTGCTTTTAGCCTACTTTTTTATTTTGGGCCTACTACCTGTGTCTGCGCCACTCATTACAATTGTCCTCCACTGAACAAAGCAATGCTGCCTGTTTATTCCTGTTACCAATTTTGAACTGCTTTTAGCCTACTTTTTTATTTTGGGCCTATATCTGTGTTTCCTCCTCATCCTGCCCATTGTCCAGCCACTGCTAGATGAGTCTGCTGGTACATTGACCCAGACCACTACATTCCCCTTGCACTCTACACAGCCAGAATCTGGCAGAATCAGCATACTATACCACCTTACACGGGGACAAAGAGGAAGGTGCAGATGAAAGTGCAGGTTCCTTCATCAGGTGGGGGGGGCATACTTGTTGGCGACGTCACTGGCACAGGGCTCTTCATTGTACGCAAAAGTGTCTCTGGCAGTGGGAGGTGCCACCCACCGTCAAACACACTGCCATACTATGAGTGGCCCTGTGCCAGTGCCAACTAGTGGGCCCCGCTGCTTGCTCAGGATCACAGCACTTGCAAAGTTGAAATACTTACCTCTCCCTGCTCCACCACCGTGACGTATTCTGCATTTCCTGGGCCCACGAAAATCTTGAGCCAGCCCTACCCCCCCACAACTTTAGCCAAATGACCCCCTGTTTTCAATGCCTAACTATTATTATAAAGTAAATTAAGATTGACAAGCTTAAGAAATCAGAATTGATGTTTTTGGCATTAAAATGGGCACTGTAGGCGTTTTCCTGTCCTCCACTCACTGCCGACTTTGATTCCCCATTGACTTGCATTGGGTTTCATGTTTCGGTCGGCCCCTGAGTTTTCGCAATAATCGGCCGATTTCACCTAACCCGACTTTTGACAAAGTCGGGTTTCGCGAAACCCGTCTCGATCCTAAAAAAGTAAAAGTCGCTCAACCCTAATTATTATGATTTATCATTTTTAAGAATATGGTGTCCAACTTTATAAAATCTTCAACATTTTCAATTACAAAAAATTAAGGACATTATTGCACAGAAGCTCACCGACACAAAAAGAGGACTTGGAAATCCTACAGAAAACTGAAAAAAAATCACAGAGAAAAAAGCAGAGATGTTTACCTGCTGAAGCCTCCAACCAAATGCACTAGCAGGGTGCAGCAAACCCGATTAATGATGGCAAACACACAGGTGCAAAAAATACCGATGAAACAACCACTTTCAATCCAGTGTTGGCTGTTTGGTATTAGTGCACAAAAAGATAAGAGATAATATTCTGTATGTGGCGTTGTTCACACAGGCAATGCAAAGCATCTGGTTTACGGCCTATTGCTAACGCACATACAGGTGGGCCACCCAGTGCTACAAAATGCATGCTATGCGAATAGAGGCCAACAGTTAACAGAGCCATCTTGGTCCGACTGCACCCTGCAAGATAAAGTGCAAAAAAAAAACCACATATCAATGTATGTCAGGTATTGCAGGGTGCAGTCGGACCAAGATGGCTCTGTAAACTGTTGGCCTCTATTCACATAGCATGCATCGGTATTTTTTGCACCTGTGTGTTTGCCATCATTAATCGGGTCAGCTGCACCCTGCTAGTGCATTTGGTTGGAGGCTTCAACAGGTAAACATCTCTGCTTTTTTCTCTGTGACTTTTTTCAATATTATTGCACAGACAAAAAAATTATAAAGTAAAAATACAAACATGCACATTAACTATCAATTCCAAACTTCTAGAAACCAGATTCCCCCCCCCCCACAAAAAATAGAAAGACTTTACATTCCTAGTGAAGCAACCACTTAATCCAATGACCTGCGTGCGTATTAGTTTTCTCATTAGAATTTTGGAAGCTCAAAATAATTTGTCATGTACACAACAAACAATACCATGCAAATTACGGCCATTCATTCTGATAGCTTATTAAATCCATGTCAACAGTAATTAGCAGAAGGAAATTCAGGCAGCTGGGAGTGTAATTCAGGGATTTGCATAATGGCCATTCATCTTGGAAATCCATGATGCATAAAAATTAGTAATGACACGGGAAATATTTCTAAGCAACTTTAGAATTTAGTTTATTAAAGTGAAGCACCAGTTGGGGTCATATTAATGTAGTGAAGCATTGCAGAAAAAGCAATTCTATGACTTGAGATGCAGCGTGAAGCTCTTCAGCCCACCTACAATGTGTATAATACATTATATACAATATAATATACAATATAATACTACAATATAATACTGGTGTCTTATGCTCTAAAGGGTTGTTAAGGCCATGGGAAAATCCCAAGTTATGGGTTTGATATTGCCTTTTCACCCATTAAGAATGTTCTCTAGAAAAAAGCAAATTTTGTAAATTCAAATTGTCCAGATTCGCCAAATTTTCAAAGGAAATTAGGTTCACAGCGACTTAATTTGCAGATAATCGAAAGTACAATTGTCCTGAAAAATGTCTATGACACTAGTCTCCTTTCCTCACACATTAATCGTTTTTGCTGTTGTTTTGTCACACATTATTTGTAGTTTCTTAAAGCACCACTCCAGCAGGTTTTTTTTATTGTATCGCTGGAGTGGTGCTTTAATTGGAATTCCCCTGCCTCTTGTGTCATACTCATCTGCTGCCGCCTTCACAGTTTTCCAGCGTTACTCCCATTGGTCTCCGTCGAAAACTGACCTGTCAGCAATTACAGTTTTTCATAGAGCTACGTGACGGTCGCTTTTATATACAGTTATATGGGAGCATTAGCCTGACTCTCATCAATTTGCATTGAGAGTTTATGACGTAGCTTCTGACTTCCAGCCAGTCAGAAGCTGTTCTCACAAGGTGGCCTTGTCGTATTGGAGCAGCATCCAAAAACGGTGAAGACACCAGAGGCTGAGTATATGACAGGGAATTACATTTAAAGCACCACTCCAGTGCTGAAAAAATGCTGGCATGGTGCTTTAAGTGTTGAATGGCCTATTTTTTTCCATTTCTATGGCTAAGCTGTGAGCTGTGACATCAAGTCACTATGAAGATTCTCCACAAAATAACTGCTGCATTCCCTGTCTCTGCTTTTATACATGTTATGATACTCCCTCCTAAGTGGCTGTCCTACATTGAAGTCCTACATTTTGGAAGTGCATTGAACAACAAGGTGGATTGCTGCTGAGAGAAAAAAGGAAAAAAAAATCTCTTTAAATCTTCTGCTTAGCGAGTGTGAACGAGCTGAGTGTGATCGGAGCGTAAGTGCGAATGGCAGTAAGTGTGTGACTTGTGATTCAGTGACTTTGGATTCAGGGAGTTTCCAAGGGAGGAATTACTGAATTGCTGTCTGTATTTTTTTTATACTTTGCATTTATTTTTATTTAACTTTTCTGTCTGGTGCAGTCCCCATTAGGAAATGTGCTCCACTATTGTTAATGTCATCCAGTGCACATCTTGCCACATGTATGCAGCCCTTGATCAGCCGGTCGAGGGTGGATACTGCTGTGCGAAATGTGAGCACTTTGTGCATTTGGAGGCCCACATACTGGATTTAAATGTGCAGCTGGCAACACTGAGATCCATAGACAATATACAGTATGGAACGGAGTCTTCTGCTCACTGAGCAGACGCTCAATAGGATAGATGAGAGGGAAAATGGTAGGATGGAGCTGCAGGACAGTGGAGCAGCAAGCTGGGTGACAGTTAGAAAGTGGGGTAGAGGGAAGAGTGCCAGGGAGGCTAGTCCTGATCTGGCACACCCCAATAAGTTTGCTAAGTTGGTGGATGAGGGGGGTGCCAGTACAGGGGTAGCACTGCTGCAGCAAGGCATGTCCTCTGAAAGCTGGAGGAGTGTCTGCTCCAGTAAGGAGGGAAATAGGAGAGCAGGGCAGGCTAGACAGGGGCTGGTAGTGGGGGATTCAATTATTAGGGGAACAGATAGGGATCACCGAACAGTTTGCTGCCTACCTGGTGCTTTAGTCCGACACATTGATGATTGGGTTGACAGATTACTGGGAGGGGCTGTTGAGGACCCAGTGGCTATAGTGCACATTGGCACAAATGACAAAGTTAGAGGTAGGTGGAAGGTCCTTAAAAACGATTTCAGGAAATTAGGCTGCAAGCTGAAAGCAAGGACCTCCAACGTGGTATTTTCTGAAATACTACCTGTACCACGTGCCACGACAGAGAGGCAACAGGAGATTAGGAAGGATAATAAGTGGCTATGGAATTGGTGTAGGAAGGAGGGGTTTGGGTTCCTGGGGAACTGGGCTGACTTATCAGTTGGCTACAGTTTCTACACTAGGGATGAGCTACACCTCAATGGGGAGGGTGCAGCTGTGCAGGGGGAGAAAATGGTTAGAAGATTGGAGGAGTGTTTAAACTAGGGATTGGGGGAGGAGGGTATTCATTTTATAGGAAGGGAATATAGTGCAGATAGTGACCTGGGCACAAATAAAGAATATAAGGGTGGGGGTGTGTTATGTCTGCTAATGAAAGGTGTAATGAAGGCAATCCAGAGACACAGTGTGCCTAGCGATCAGAGCGCACACAGTGATCTGACAAATACCCAAAAACAAAAGAACGAGCTCTGAGACGTGGAAACTCTGTAGACTGCACACCTGATCCTATCCTAAACACAACTAAAAGTGGCTGTGGATTGCGCCTAACCACTACCTATGCAACTCGGCACAGCCTAAGAAACTAGCTAGCCTGAAGATAGAAAAATAGGCCTGACTTGCCCCCAGAGAAATACCCCAAAGGAAAAGGCAGCCCCCCACATATAATGACTGTGAGTAAGATGAAAAGACAAAACGTAGGGATGAAATAGATTCAGCAAAGTGGGGCCCGATATTCTTAGACAGAGCGAGGACAGTAAAGCGAACTTTGCAGTCTACAAAAAACCCTAAAGCGAAACCCACGCAAAGGGGGCAAAAAAGACCCACCGTGCCGGACTAACGGCACGGCGGTACACCCTTTGCGTCTCAGAGCTTCCAGCAAAACAAAAGACAAGCTGGACAGAAAAAAGGCAACAAAATAGCAAAAAAGCACTTAGCTATACAGAGCAGCAGGTCACAGGAACAATCAGGAGAAGCTCAGATCCAACACTGGAACATTGACTAGGAGCAAGGATAGCAGCATCAGGTGGAGTTAAGTAACGAAGCAGCTAATGAGCTCACCAGAACACCTGAGGAAGGAAGCTCAGAAGCTGCAGTACCACTTGTGACCACAGGAGTGAATTCAGCCACAGAATTCACAACAGTACCCCCCCCTTGAGGAGGGGTCACCGAACCCTCACCAGAGCCCCCAGGCCTACCAGGATGAGCCGCATGAAAGGCACGAACAAGATCGGGAGCATGAACCTCAGAGGCAAAAACCCAGGAATTATCTTCCTGAGCATAACCCTTCCATTTAACCAGAAACTGGAGTTTCCGTCTAGAAACACGAGAATCCAAAATCTTCTCCACAATATACTCCAATTCCCCCTCCACCAAAACCGGGGCAGGAGGCTCAACAGATGGAACCATAGGTGCCACGTATCTCCGCAACAATGACCTATGGAATACATTATGTATGGAAAAGGAGTCTGGGAGGGTCAGACGAAAAGACACAGGATTGAGAACCTCAGAAATCCTATACGGACCAATAAAACGAGGTTTAAATTTAGGAGAGGAAACCTTCATAGGAATATGACGAGAAGATAACCAAACCAGATCCCCAACACGAAGTCGGGGACCCACACAGCGTCTGCGATTAGCGAAAAGTTGAGCCTTCTCCTGGGACAAGGTCAAATTGTCCACTACCTGAGTCCAGATCTGCTGCAACCTGTCCACCACAGAATCCACACCAGGACAGTCCGAAGACTCAACCTGTCCTGAAGAGAAACGAGGATGGAACCCAGAATTGCAGAAAAATGGAGAAACCAAGGTAGCCGAGCTGGCCCGATTATTAAGGGCGAACTCAGCCAAAGGCAAAAAGGACACCCAATCATCCTGGTCTGCAGAAACAAAACATCTCAGATATGTTTCCAAGGTCTGATTGGTTCGTTCGGTCTGGCCATTAGTCTGAGGATGGAAAGCCGAGGAAAAGGATAGGTCAATGCCCATCCTACCACAAAAGGCTCGCCAGAACCTTGAAACAAACTGGGAACCTCTGTCAGAAACAATATTCTCAGGAATGCCATGCAACCGAACCACATGCTGAAAGAACAAAGGTACCAAATCAGAGGAGGAAGGCAATTTAGCCAAGGGCACCAGATGGACCATTTTAGAAAAGCGATCACAGACCACCCAAATGACTGACATCTTTTGAGAAACGGGAAGGTCAGAAATGAAATCCATCGAAATATGTGTCCAAGGCCTCTTTGGGACCGGCAAGGGCAAAAGCAACCCACTGGCACGAGAACAGGAGGGCTTAGCCCTAGCACAAATCCCACAGGACTGCACAAAAGTACGTACATCCCGTGACAGAGATGGCCACCAGAAGGATCTAGCCACTAACTCTCTGGTACCAAAGATTCCAGGATGACCAGCCAACACCGAACAATGAATTTCAGAGATAAGTTTATTAGTCCACCTATCAGGGACGAACAGTTTCTCCGCTGGACAACGATCAGGTTTATTCGCCTGAAATTTTTGCAGCACCCGCCGCAAATCAGGGGAGATGGCAGACACAATGACTCCTTCCTTGAGGATACCCGCTGGCTCAGATAAACCCGGAGAGTCGGGCACAAAACTCCTAGACAGAGCATCCGCCTTCACATTTTTAGAGCCCGGAAGGTACGAAATCACAAAGTCGAAGCGGGCAAAAAATAACGACCAACGGGCCTGTCTAGGATTCAAGCGCTTGGCAGACTCGAGATAAGTCAAGTTCTTATGATCAGTCAATACCACCACGCGATGCTTAGCTCCTTCAAGCCAATGACGCCACTCCTCGAATGCCCACTTCATGGCCAGCAACTCTCGGTTGCCCACATCATAATTACGCTCAGCGGGCGAAAACTTCCTGGAAAAGAAAGCACATGGTTTCATCACTGAGCAATCAGAACCTCTCTGTGACAAAACCGCCCCTGCTCCAATCTCAGAAGCATCAACCTCGACCTGGAACGGAAGAGAAACATCTGGCTGACACAACACAGGGGCAGAACAAAAACGACGCTTCAACTCCTGAAAAGCTTCCACAGCAGCAGAAGACCAATTGACCAAATCAGCACCCTTCTTGGTCAAATCGGTCAATGGTTTGGCAATGCTAGAAAAATTACAGATGAAGCGACGATAAAAATTAGCAAAGCCCAGGAACTTTTGCAGACTTTTCAGAGATGTCGGCTGAATCCAATCCTGGATGGCTTGGACCTTAACTGGATCCATCTCGATAGTAGAAGGGGAAAAGATGAATCCCAAAAATGAAACTTTCTGCACACCGAAGAGACACTTTGATCCCTTCACAAACAAAGAGTTAGCACGCAGGACCTGAAAAACCATTCTGACCTGCTTCACATGAGACTCCCAATCATCTGAGAAGATCAAAATGTCATCCAAGTAAACAATCAGGAATTTATCCAGGTACTCACGGAAGATGTCATGCATAAAGGATTGAAACACTGATGGAGCATTGGCAAGTCCGAACGGCATCACTAGATACTCAAAATGACCCTCGGGCGTATTGAATGCAGTTTTCCATTCATCTCCTTGCCTGATTCTCACCAGATTATACGCACCACGAAGATCTATTTTAGTGAACCAACTAGCCCCCTTAATCCGAGCAAACAAGTCAGATAACAATGGCAAGGGATACTGAAATTTAACAGTGATCTTATTAAGAAGGCGGTAATCAATACACGGTCTCAGCGAACCATCCTTCTTAGCTACAAAGAAGAACCCTGCTCCCAGTGGTGATGACGATGGGCGAATATGTCCCTTCTCTAGGGATTCCTTCACATAACTGCGCATAGCGGCGTGTTCGGGCACGGATAAATTAAATAATCGACCTTTAGGGAATTTACTACCAGGAATCAAATTGATAGCACAATCACAATCCCTATGCGGAGGTAGGGCATCGGACTTGGGCTCTTCAAATACATCCTGATAATCAGACAAGAACTCTGGGACCTCAGAAGGGGTGGATGACGAAATCGACAAAAATGGAACATCACCATGTACCTCCTGACAACCCCAGCTGGATACCGACATGGAATTCCAATCCAATACTGGATTATGGGTTTGTAGCCATGGCAACCCCAACACGACCACATCATGCAGATTATGCAACACCAGAAAGCGAATAACTTCCTGATGTGCAGGAGCCATGCACATGGTCAGCTGGGCCCAGTACTGAGGTTTATTCTTGGCCAAAGGTGTAGCATCAATTCCTCTCAATGGAATAGGACACCGCAAAGGCTCCAAGAAAAACCCACAACGTTTAGCATAATCCAAATCCATCAGATTTGGGGCAGCGCCTGAATCCACAAACGCCATGACAGAAAACGACGACAAAGAGCATATCAAGGTAATGGACAGAAGGAATTTGGACTGTACAGTACCAATGACGGCAGACCTAGCGGACCGCTTAGTGCGCTTAGGACAATCAGAAATAGCATGAGTGGAATCACCACAGTAGAAACATAGCCCATTCAGACGTCTGTATTCCTGCCGTTCCACTCTGGTCATAGTCCTATCGCACTGCATAGGCTCAGGTTTAACCTCAGGCAATACCGCCAAATGGTGCACAGATTTACGCTCGCGCAAGCGTCTACCGATCTGAATGGCTAAAGACAAAGACTCATTCAAACCAGCAGGCATAGGAAATCCCACCATGACATCCTTAAGAGCCTCAGAGAGACCCTTTCTGAACAAAGCTGCCAGCGCAGATTCATTCCACTGAGTGAGTACTGACCATTTCCTAAATTTCTGACAATATACTTCTATATCATCCTGACCCTGGCACAAAGCCAGCAAATTTTTCTCAGCCTGATCCACTGAATTAGGCTCATCGTACAGTAATCCGAGTGCCAGGAAAAACGCATCGACACTACTCAATGCAGGGTCTCCTGGCGCAAGAGAAAATGCCCAGTCTTGAGGGTCGCCGCGCAAAAAAGAAATAATAATCAAAACCTGTTGAATAGGATTACCAGAAGAATGAGGTTTCAAGGCCAGAAATAGCTTACAATTATTTTTGAAACTTGGAAACTTAGTTCTATCTCCAAAAAACAAATCAGGAATAGGAATTCTTGGTTCTAACATAGATTTCTGATCAATAGTATCTTGAATCTTTTGTACATTTATAACGAGATTATCCATTGAAGAGCACAGACCCTGAAAATCCATGTCCACACCTGTGTCCAGAAACACCCAAATGTCTAGGGGAAAAAAAAAAAAAAAAAGTGAACACAGAGCAGAGAAAAAAAAAAATGATGTCAGAACTTTTTCTTTCCCTCTATTGAGAATCATTAGTTGGCTCCTAGTACTGTTATGTCTGCTAATGAAAGGTGTAATGAAGGCAATCCAGAGACACAGTGTGCCTAGCGATCAGAGCGCACACAGTGATCTGACAAATACCCAAAAACAAAAGAACGAGCTCTGAGACGTGGAAACTCTGTAGACTGCACACCTGATCCTATCCTAAACACAACTAAAAGTGGCTGTGGATTGCGCCTAACCACTACCTATGCAACTCGGCACAGCCTAAGAAACTAGCTATCCTGAAGATAGAAAAATAGGCCTGACTTGCCCCCAGAGAAATACCCCAAAGGAAAAGGCAGCCCCCCACATATAATGACTGTGAGTAAGATGAAAAGACAAAACGTAGGGATGAAATAGATTCAGCAAAGTGGGGCCCGATATTCTTAGACAGAGCGAGGACAGTAAAGCGAACTTTGCAGTCTACAAAAAACCCTAAAGCGAAACCCACGCAAAGGGGGCAAAAAAGACCCACCGTGCCGGACTAGCGGCACGGCGGTACACCCTTTGCGTCTCAGAGCTTCCAGCAAAACAAAAGACAAGCTGGACAGAAAAAAGGCAACAAAATAGCAAAAAAGCACTTAGCTATACAGAGCAGCAGGTCACAGGAACAATCAGGAGAAGCTCAGATCCAACACTGGAACATTGACTAGGAGCAAGGATAGCAGCATCAGGTGGAGTTAAGTAACAAAGCAGCTAATGAGCTCACCAGAACACCTGAGGAAGGAAGCTCAGAAGCTGCAGTACCACTTGTGACCACAGGAGTAAATTCAGCCACAGAATTCACAACAGGGGTGCCATGGGGGTGGGGTTAGAACAGTTGACAATTTGAGAAAGAATAGAGGTACAGAGAGATACATAACGTGTATGTATACTAATGCCAGAAGCCTCGCCAACAAAATGGAGGAATTAGAATTAATTTTGTTGGAGCATAATTATGATATGGTGGTGATATCTGAAACATAGCTGGAGGAGAGCCATGACTGGGTTGTTAACTTACAGGGCTATAGTCTGTTCAGAAATGACCGTACAGATAAGGGAAGGGGAGGTGTGTGTCTATATGTAAAATCATCCTTAAAACCCATCCTGCGTGATAATATAGGTGAATTTAATGAAAATGTAGAGTTCCTGTGGGTGGAGATAAGGGGAGGGGGAAAAATAAGAAATTACTGATAGGAGTTTGTTATAAGTCCCCAAAAATTATGGAATAATAACAGAGAATATCCTCGTCAAGCAAATAGATGAAGCTGCGACTCAAGGAGAAGTCATTATTATGGGGGACTTCAACTACACTGAAATACATTGGGAAACAGAAACCTCCAGTTCCTGCAAAGGTAATCGGTTTTTGACAACTATCAGAGACAATTACCTTTCACAACTTGTCCAGGACCCAACAAGAAGGGGGGCACTACTAGACCTAATATTAACCAACAGGCCATATCAAATATAAGGGTTGGGGGTCACTTGGGTAATAGTGATCACAAAATAATGAGTTTTCATGTATCCTTCAATAAGATGTGTAGTAGAGGGGTTACAAGGACACTAAACTTCAGGCAGGCAAATTTTCAAGGGATGAGAGATGACCTGGGTGCAATTAACTGGGACGATATCCTGAGACATAACAATACATAATTAAAATGGGAGACGTTTATTAGTATCCTGAATAGGACCCGTGCATAGTGTATACCATAGTAACATAGTAACATAGTTAGTAAGGCCGAAAAAAGACATTTGTCCATCCAGTTCAGCCTATATTCCATCATAATAAATCCCCAGATCTACGTCCTTCTACAGAACCTAATTGTATGATACAATATTGTTCTGCTCCAGGAAGACATCCAGGCCTCTCTTGAACCCCTCGACTGAGTTCGCCATCACCACCTCCTCAGGCAAGCAATTCCAGATTCTCACTGCCCTAACAGTAAAGAATCCTCTTCTATGTTGGTGGAAAAACCTTCTCTCCTCCAGACGCAAAGAATGCCCCCTTGTGCCCGTCACCTTCCTTGGTATAAACAGATCCTCAGCGAGATATTTGTATTGTCCCCTTATATACTTATACATGGTTATTAGATCGCCCCTCAGTCGTCTTTTTTCTAGACTAAATAATCCTAATTTCGCTAATCTATCTGGGTATTGTAGTTCTCCCATCCCCTTTATTAATTTTGTTGCCCTCCTTTGTACTCTCTCTAGTTCCATTATATCCTTCCTGAGCACCGGTGCCCAAAACTGGACACAGTACTCCATGTGCGGTCTAACTAGGGATTTGTACAGAGGCAGTATAATGCTCTCATCATGTGTATCCAGACCTCTTTTAATGCACCCCATGATCCTGTTTGCCTTGGCAGCTGCTGCCTGGCACTGGCTGCTCCAGGTAAGTTTATCATTAACTAGGATCCCCAAGTCCTTCTCCCTGTCAGATTTACCCAGTGGTTTCCCATTCAGTGTGTAATGGTGATATTGATTCCTTCTTCCCATGTGTATAACCTTACATTTATCATTGTTAAACCTCATCTGCCACCTTTCAGCCCAAGTTTCCAACTTATCCAGATCCATCTGTAGCAGAATACTATCTTCTCTTGTATTAACTGCTTTACATAGTTTTGTATCATCTGCAAATATCGATATTTTACTGTGTAAACCTTCTACCAGATCATTAATGAATATGTTGAAGAGAACAGGTCCCAATACTGACCCCTGCGGTACCCCACTGGTCACAGCGACCCAGTTAGAGACTATACCATTTATAACCACCCTCTGCTTTCTATCACTAAGCCAGTTACTAACCCATT
Source organism: Ranitomeya imitator (assembly GCF_032444005.1). NCBI lineage: Eukaryota > Metazoa > Chordata > Amphibia > Anura > Dendrobatidae > Ranitomeya > Ranitomeya imitator. The sequence goes on along the minus strand of NC_091284.1, from coordinate 656,669,901 downwards.
TACACACATTTTCCCCCAGACCAAGCATTCTCATTTTGTGTACCAACCTCTTGTGCGGCATGGTATCAAACGCTTTGGAAAAATCGAGATATACCACGTCCAATGACTCACCGTGGTCCAGCCTATAGCTTACCTCTTCATAAAAACTGATTAGATTGGTTTGACAGGAGCGATTTCTCATAAACCCATGCTGATATGGAGTTAAACAGTTATTCTCATTGAGATAATCCAGAATAACATCCCTCAGAAACCCTTCAAATATTTTACCAAAAATAGAGGTTAGACTTACTGGCCTATAATTTCCAGGTTCACTTTTAGAGCCCTTTTTGAATATTGGCACCACATTTGCTATGCGCCAATCCTGCGGAACAGACCCTGTCGCTATAGAGTCCCTAAAAATAAGAAATAATGGTTTATCTATTACATTACTTAGTTCTCTTAGTACTCGTGGGTGTATGCCATCCGGACCCGGAGATTTATCTATTTTAATCTTATTTAGCCGGTTTTGCACCTCTTCTTGGGTTAGATTGGTGACCCTTAATATAGGGTTTTCATTGTTTCTTGGGATTTCACCTAGCATTTCATTTTCCACCGTGAATACCGTGGAGAAGAAGGTGTTTAATATGTTAGCTTTTTCCTCGTCATCTACAACCATTATTTCCTCACTATTTTTTAAGGGGCCTACATTTTCAGTTTTGATTCTTTTACTATTGATATAGTTGAAGAACAGTTTGAGATTAGTTTTACTCTCCTTAGCAATGTGCTTCTCTGTTTCCTTTTTGGCAGCTTTAAATAAGGGAATAAAAAAATACTAGAAATAGGAGGAAACCAATATGGCTAAATAGAGCTGTAAGGGGCGCAATAAGTGACAAAAGGAAAGCATTTAGAGAATTACAACAGGTAGGTAGTGAGGAGGCATTAAATAAATACAGAAAATTAAATAACTTCTATAAAAAGCAAATCAAGGCAGCAGAGATTGAGACAGAGAGACTCATTGCCAGAGAGAGTAAAATAATCCCAAAATATTCTTTAACTACATAAACAGTAAGAAACTAAAAAATGATAGTGTTGGTCCCCTTAAAAATAGTCTGGGTGAAATGGTGGATGAGGATGAGGAAATGACTTTTTTTCAATAGTATTAAAACAAGAAAATCCCATAGCAGACAACATGTTTAGAGATAACAAAAATTCCTCATTAAATGTCACCTGCTTAACCCAGCAGGAAGTACGGCGGTGTATACAATTCACTAAAATTGACAAATCTTCGGGCCCAGATGGGATACACCCCCGAGTACTACAGGAATTAAGTACAGTCTTTGATAGATCATTATTTTTAATATTTAAAGATTCAATAATAACAGGGTCTGTACCACAGGACTAACATATAGCAAATGTGGTGCCAATATTCAAAAAAGGGACACAATCTGAACTTGGAAATTATAGGCCAGTAAGCAGGGCCGGACTGGTACTAAAATTCAGCCCTGGCATTTGAAGCTACACAGGCCCACTTGTCACATGGTGACTGTATAATATATTTGAACACTTGTAGGCAGGGCCGGTTTTAGGCAAAGTGGGGCCCTAGGCAAAGTTTCAAATGGGGCCCCAAATGCTAACATATTGCACATCACACAAAAGCATTTCGGTTGTATTTACATGCACTGAGTTCAGGCCGCTTAACGAGTTTGATCGACAATACTGAAGTTGTTCAACACTTGTTTACCTGCCTCTTTCCACCAGCTGAGGAATAATGATGGGACAGAACGATCACTAATAGATCACTAACAGATCCCCATACAGTATCATGTTATCAGCAGCACATCTAAAGTTTACACCGGCAGTGTGCTGCTGAGAACAATGATTTTTGTTCCAGCAAAAACAATCTGAATATGCAGCATTTTACTTGTTTAGTAAAATACACCCCATAGCCCTCCATATATTATAATGTGCACCACAGTTCTCCATATAGTATAATACACTGCCTATAGTCCTCCATATATTAAAATACACTGCTCAGTCCTCCATATAGCATAATACACTCCTCAAAGTCCTCCATATAATATAATACACTCTTCATAGTGCTCCATATAGCATAATACACTCCTCATAGTCCTCCATATAGCATAATACACTCCTCATAGTGCTCCATATAGTATAATGCACCGCCATAGTAATCCATGTAGTACAATTCACTTCCCACAGTATAATGCACCCCATAGTTCTTCATATAGTATAACGTATTCCCCATAATCCTCGATATAGTATAATGCAGCCCACATGTAGTATAATGCAGCCACCACCCTATTTAACTGTACCGGCATCATAGACGCCGGTATAGATGAATGCGGCAGCAGCGGCACTGGGGGAAGGGTGAGTCGGCGCGCAGCAGCCCACTACTGGCACCGGCCCTTCTGGCATTTGCCAGAACTGCCCGATGGCCTGTCCGGCCCTGCCAGTAAGCTTAACGTCTACTGTGGGTAAAATCCTGGAGGGTATTCTAAGAGATGCTATGCTGGAGTATCTGAAGAGGAATAACCTCATGAGAAAGTGTGTCCAAACTTTCTACTGTATGTAAAAATTGATGCCAAAGAATCCATTAGAGAAAAAACTATGTAAAAATGGTTCAGTATCGCAGTCTTTGGATAGTATTATAAGGATCTACAACACAAATCCCCAACAGGGTCATGTACATTCACCATTAACTTGTTAAACTACCTGTATTAAATCTAATTTATATTTCCATATACCTAATTCTAATAATGCTGACAACATAAGCAAACAGTGGACCTACATACACCCCTGCAGCGGAGTAATTGATGATATCTATCTGAGTGCACAGTGAAGCATCATAGATTTTCAAATTTACACAATTCTATCTTTCCAATCTTATAAGTTGCTTTGATTTAATTATAGGCAGAACTACATTTATTTATGAGTTACTGGTTTTATTTATTACATTTTGTGAATATAAAATTTAGTTCTGTAGTAAAAGCTAGAAGAATGAATATACAATATATTATAAGCAATAGATTTCCAAAATTGATTTAGGAGATAATTAAGTTTTATGTTCTCAATTAAGTTTTTAATAAACTTTTGTCATTTAACGCCTGAATGAATACGCAATTGTTGTGGGAACTGGGCGATCTTGATGACATGATTACATTTGGTTAAATATTAATTCTCCATCTCAGTTAATCATTGTTCCACAACCAAAATGTAAAGGTGAAAGTAACACCTGCTACTTAAGCTCTTTATGACCAGATGATTTTACAGTTTTTTGATGTTGAAAAGAAACAGCAATTCCGCAAATTTTTTGTGTGTTTTGTTCTTACTGTGTTCGTAATGCAGTAAAAATGACCAGTCAAAATGTTTTGTCAGGTCAGTACGATTACGGATATACCAAATTGCTTATGGGCACTCAACGATGGCATTGTGTGGGGGCGCTAGCACTGCCTTTGTGGCAACAATTTGATTTCAAGATGCAACAGCCACGAAGACATAAAAGGGTTTTTAGATGACAGTCATGGATCAGACCTGGGTGGTCAGCGAAAGAAAACAAGCAGAGGAAGATAAAGAAGTCCAAACCTGATGTCAAATGGGTGAATCAAACAGAAGTAGAAAATTCCAAGGAGTGAAGCGAGAGACTTGGTCAAGCAGAAGCAGGATGCAGAAAAATATGTAAAAGCAGTATCCAAGAACAGGACTTTCTACTATGGGACTAAAATGTTCAGGACTGTGAAACAGGAAAGAAATATATCTTGGTACCGTGTTAGCCAGTAGATAGAAAAATATTTAGAATTGAGAGTCCTCAGTGGTTGATACCTTTTAATGGCTAACTGAAAAGATGGTAACAAATTGCAAGCTTTCGAGACTACATAGGTTTCTTCATCAGGCAAAGACTTTCAGGCCTGTGAAGCCATTGCTGCACACTGGTTGCCATGGCAACACAGATATACATCAGTAAGATGCAGTGGTATAGTGATGGAGCTGGGAGATGTGAAGTGTTATGCTAATGCTTAAAAAAACAGAAGAGTTAAATGGAACCTGTCATGTAAAATAACGTTAATAACCAGCAGATAGGGGTTAATCTGTAGGTTAATAGCATTAGAACTAGTGTTGAGCGATACCTTCCAATATCCAGAAGTATCGGTTTCGGATTGGATCAGCCGATATTCAAAAAATATCGGATATCGCCGATACCGATACCAGATACCAATGCAAGTCAATGGGACAAAAATATCAGAATTAAATTAAACCCTTTCTTTCCTTGTAGGTTAATTCAACATGAAGAAAAACAACTAAGAATAATATAATATGTATTGGGGGAGGTGGAGGAGACATTAACCCCTTTCAGCCAGCTGACGGAATAGTACGTCAGCTGGCAGATCCCCCGATTTGAGGTGGGCTCCGGCGGTGAGCCCAGCTCAAAGCCGCGACATGTCAGCTGTTTTGTACAGCTGACATGTGCGCGCAATGAGCGTGAGCGGAATCGTAATCCGCCCGCGCCCATTAACTAGTTAAATGCTGCGGTCAAGCGCTGACAGCGGCATTTAACTAGTGCTCCCGGCCGCGCGGCCGGTGGTGCTCGCACCGCTGACCCCCGTCACATGATCGGGGGTCAGCAGTGCATTGCCATAACAACCAGAGGTCTCCTTGAGACCTCTACGGTTGTTGATGGCCGATTGCTTTGAGCGTCACCCTGTGGTCGGCGTTCAAAGTACACCTGCATTTCTGCTACATAGAGGTGATCTGTACTTCACCTCTATGTAGCAGAGCCGATCGTGCTGTGCCAGCTTCTAGCCTCCTATGGAGGCTATTGAAGCCTGCCAAAATTTTTAAAAAAAGTGTTTAAAAATATAAAAAAAATAAAAAATACATAAAAGTTCAAATCACCCCCCTTTCGCCCCAATCAAAATAAAACAATTAGAAAAAAATCAAACATACACATATTTGGTGTCGCGCGTTCAGAATCGCCCGATCTATCAATAAAAACAAAGGATTAACCTGACCGCTAAATGGCGTAGCGAGAAAAAAAATCAAAACGCCAAAATTACGTTGTTTTGGTCGCCGCGACATTGCATTAAAATGCAATAACGGGCGATCAAAAGAACGTATCTACACCAAAATGGTTTCATTAAAAACGCCAGCTCGGCACGCAAAAAATAAGCCCTCACCTGACCCCAGATCACCAAAATTGGAGACGCTACGGGTATTGGAAAATCGCGCAATTTTTTTTTTTTTTAGATAAAAAATAGACATGTTAGGTGTCTATGAACTCGTAATGACCTAGAGAATCATAATGGCAGGTTAGTTTTAGCATTTGGTGAACCTAGCAAAAAAGCCAAACAAAAAACCAGTGTGAGATTGCACTTTTTTGCAATTTCATCACAATTGGAATTTTGTTTCCCGTTTTCTGTTACATGGCATGGTAAAACCAATGGTATAGTTCAAAAGTACATCTCGTCCCGCAAAAAATAAGCCCTCACATGGCCATATTGACGGAAATATAAAAAAGTTATGGCTCTGGGAAGGAGAGGAGCGAAAAACGAAAATGAAAAAACGGAAAAAGCTCCGGGGGTGAAGGGGTTAACGGCATAGAGGTTTAGGCCAATCAAATGGAATAGCAGGAATTATTTTAGTTATTTTTTTAAGATGTTCAGAGTTACAAAGATATTGACTATGTTAAGATTTTTTATATTTTGTCAGATATTTATGTTTCACTACTTCCATGCTCTTCACCTTCTTTTTTACTTCTCCCACACTTTCTTCTTCATCATCCTCAGCAGCAGCATCTTTTTCATCAACTTCTCCTTCACCTTCTTCCTATTATTCTTTTTGTTTACATTCTTAATATTCTTTTTATTCAACTATTATTCTTCTTCATATTCAACTTCTTCATCTTCTTCATATTCTTCTTCATCATATTCTTATTTGTGACAGGCCTTCCTGTAGTTGTTATCTATAAAAGTTTGAAGATTCCTCCTTCCGTTCTGCCTGTCAGAAGATTTACAACAGGATTTTTCCATGTTTAGTTTGGCCTGCAGCAGCAGGTTTTTTCCAGGGTCACCACGAGGAGGAATGGACTCACCCCCATACACTGCTTAGTCGTCTTCTGCTTATAATTTAGACAATATCTTTTGCTCTGATTTTTAGTCTGATGCTCAATGTTCTTCTGCTTTTTGTTCTGCAGCTTCTTGTTCTTCTGCTTCTCAGTCTTCAGGGTCGTCATCTCCAGGGTCGTCGTCTCCAGAGTCGTCATCTCCGGGGTCGTCGTCTTGTTCTGGGTGGTCTTCAGGGTCGTCGTCTTTAGGGTCTTCAACTTGGAAATGTAGCAGAAGGTACAAGAAGTCTGAGGAACTGCTGAGAACCAGCTGATAGTACTGGAACCCGGATGGCTACCAGAAGGTAAAAGAGCCAATGGAACTACCGAGGACCAGCTGACGGTACTGGAACTCGGTTACTAAGCAGGAGGTACCCGTGCCAGAAAGCACTACCAAGGACCACCAGACGTTAGTGGAACTCGGATACCCAGAAGGAGGCACCTAAGCCAAAGGCTCTGCCTGGAACCAGGTGATGGTACTGAAACCAGGATGGGTAGCAGAAGGTACAAGAGCCAATGGAACTACCAAGGACCAGCTAACGGTATTGGAACCAGGGGCACCTATTCAAGATTGTCTTCCTAAGAACCAGCTAATGGTGCTGGAACTCAGATAGGCAGAAGGTCCACAGAAAAAAAAATTGCTAGGTCACGAGCCAGCCGTAGTTACCAAAAACCCACAGTCCTACAGGGGGAGCTTGTCCTATTGGCACTACAGAACCAGCCTTGATTGCCAGTTCCCACAGCCCACATAGGAAGCACCTAAACTGCAGGCACCATAGAGTTGGCTAACCCGACCGCAACCCGACAGGACAACGTATTGGAGGCATAGTGACCTTGACATTATCCGGAAACAGCTGGCATGCTGGAACCGGGCTGGGCAGGAGGGAGTACTCATGCCAAAGACACTTCTGAGCAGCAACTGGCGGTGTTAGAGCCCAGGGATCCTAATCAACTTGCTCCTAATTGAAGCAAGTTGAAAGGGAACCTTTACCCCCCAGGCATTTGTAACTAAAAGAGCCACCTTGTGCAGCACTACTGCTGCACAAGGAAAAGGTGGCTCTTTTACTTATGCTCCTTGCACACGCTGAAGTTAAAACGTATAAAATGTGCCCCCTCATACCGTGAAACCGTCCCGGAGGCGGGACTTTCCTTAATGAGACGCAGCACAGCCATCATTCATACCCCCTTGGCGCCGGGTGCCGCCTCCTCAGTGTTGTTTGAATCTGTCCCGGAGCCTACGCTGTTATGTTATCCCTTGGGCATGCGCAGTTAGCGCTGCCCGTCTTCTGATATCATTTGTTGTCAGGCTGACTGCGCCTGTGCGGCCACCCTGCCCGAGATGCCGCCCCGCAGTGTCTTCTGATTTATTCACACTTCGGGGCTGGGATTCATGGGCATGCGCAGAGCATATCTTCGCCTCTCACTCATCTCCTTCCACCTTCTTCAGACTGTGCGGCATCAGCTGATCCCTAAGCGCATGCCACAGTGATTAGGGATCAGCTGACGGCGCACAGTCTGAAGAAGGTGGAGGGAGATGAGTGTGAGGCGAAGATATGCACTGTGCATGCCCATGAATCCCAGCCCCACAGTGTGAATAAATCAGAAGACACTGTGGGGCAGGATGTCGGGCAGCACGACCACACAGGCGCATTCTGGACTTGCGGTGGATAACGCGTCTCCTCTCCTACCCTCCAGCCTGCTACAGGCGTGATCGGCTTGCTTAGCCCTCTACCCTCAAGACCCTCCTTATGTTACTTACAGCGCTCGACTGGCTAGTGTCAGCCCTCTATTTTAAACAGCCATTCCTGTTTACTCCAGTACCTGATGCAAAAATCTATATATAAAGGGTGAATAACTCACACTCCCCGGGTCAAAATTATAGAGCACACTGATGAAGGTCCTCACAGACCGAAACGTTTGTAAATATAAATACTGCATGTATTAAACACCCCCTTTTGCATCAGACTTCCTGGAGTGTGCTGAGTATATATCCTCGAGCACATGTGTCAGTATGGGATGTGAGTGAAGTTGCCTAGGCCCAGAGCTGCCACCAGATTTTGGCCACTGTCACACACTAACATGCCTGGCTGGAGATTCGCTGGCACAAACCACACGTCGCTCTCCTGCTTGATGGCATTCCAGAGCTCCTGCGCTGTGTGGCTTCGATTCCCCAAAGAAATTATTTTCAATACGGCCTGTTGATGTTTGGCCATGACTGTGCTCATATCGGTCGTAACAGGTAAGCGTTCATGGGTCCATGTGGAGGTGGACTGTGATGGCTTCTGCAGCGCTGATTCAGAGGAACTGGAGTATGAGAAGGAGTCAATGTCTATAGACTGGATTCCTGCAATCCTTGGAGTTGGCAGAACATGTACAGCGCCACTCTCACGATCTGTACCTGGCTCCACAACATTTACACAATGGGCAGTGAGGGAAAGGTATCATCCCTATCCATGGTGACTGGTCCACGCATCGGTGGTGAGGTGGACCTTGCTACTGATGGCGTTTAGTAGCACATGTTTAATGTTTCCCTCCACATGCTTTTGCAGGGCAGGGACGGCTTGCCTGCTGAAATAAAAGTGGCTGGGCACGTTGTATTGTGGGACTGCCAATGCCATGAAGTTACGGAAGGTGTCAGTTTCCACCAGCCTGCAAGCCGTCCCTGCCCTGCAAAAGCATGTGGAGGGAAACATTAAACATGTGCTACTAAACGCCATCAGTAGCAAGGTCCACCTCACCACCGATGCGTGGACCAGTCACCATGGATAGGGATGATACGGTACGGACGGTATCATCCCTATCCATGGTGACTGGTCCACGCATCGGTGGTGAGGTGGACCTTGCTACTGATGGCGTTTAGTAACACATGTTTAATGTTTCCCTCCACATGCTTTTGCAGGGCAGGGACGGCTTGCCTGCTGAAATAAAAGTGGCTGGGCACGTTGTATTGTGGGACTGCCAATGCCATGAAGTTACGGAAGGTGTCAGTTTCCACCAGCCTGAATGAGAGCATTTCAAGGGACAGTAGTTTTGCAATGCCAGCTGGTGGTTTACTGAGAATGGCCGCCTTTTCTCCCATGCCTATTCTACTGATGGCTGTAGACTGGGAGTGTGAGGATGACTGGGAACGTGGTGCTGTGGGTGGAATTACTCTGGGTCTCTGGACAACAGTGCCAGAGGTTCTTCCATGGCTATCCTGTGAGGAAGCCGAACCAGCTGTGTGTGAGCTGGAGGAAGAGGCTACAACACGAGCTGAAGAGGTGGTAGGTGCCGCTGTAGGTTGGCTTAGGTCTTTAGTGTGTTTTTGTAACTCCACCACGTGCTTGGTCCGCACATGTTTCCACATATTTGTGGTATTGAGGTTGCTGACATTTTTCCCTCTTTTGACTTTCTGATGACAGCTTGCATTTGACAAAGCAAATGTCATCTGCAACTGTGTCAAAAAAGGACCAGGCACTGCAAGTATTGGGAGCGCCTGTTTTGGCTTTTAGAAGAGGCATGCTCCTAATGGGTGCTGAAGTGGAGGCTACAGGCAACGCAGTCTTCCCCCTCCCTCTCCCTCTTTGGGCCGTTCGGGGAATCTCTTCCTCAGAGCTGCTCCCACCACCTTCCTGTACCTCATGCCATGATGGGTCAAGGACCTCATCATCTACACTACCCTTTTCCAACAACTGCTTTTCCTGGATAGTCTTGGCAGCACAGTACGCACCAGAAAGTGGCACCTGAGTCTCATCATCAGATGCGTACTGAGGTGTGCTGACCGGAGGCACTGGCCCACCCTCCTCTTCAGATTCAGAGAGACAAAGCTGTTGGGCATCACTGCATACTGCCTCTTCTTCCATTTCTCGAATGCTACTTGGCTGGCGCCCTCTTTCCAAGCCAAGAGATTCAGAGAACAGAAGTAGAGATGGCTCCTGTCCTGGGCTCTCTGACTGCCTGGGCAATTTGGTAGGTGGTTAAGAGACAGATGGGTGCTCTTCAGTCCTCTGTGCCTCAGAGGATGTGGCACTAATTGAAGTCGATGCGTTTGCTGCCATCCATCCGACAACGGCTTCAATTTGTTCGTCCCGCAGCAGCGGGATACGGCGAGCTCCTACAAAGCTGCGCATGAAGGACTGTTCCCTGCTAAAACTGGGGGATGATGAGTCACCGGTGCCCGCAGCAGGCACAGAATCCTCACGTCCTCTCCCTGCTCCACCTCCACGCCCACAACCACGTGCCTTACTCCCTGCCTTCTTCATCTTGGTAGACTGATAAAGATAGGCAGAAAAGTACTAAGAGCTTAGTGTGCTTATTCCTGAACAGCTGCTAACAGGTATAAGAAACACTACAGTTATATGAAAAAGTTTGGGCACCCCTACTAATCTTAAGCTTAATGTTGTATATAGATTGGTTTTTTTGCAACAGCTATTTCAGTTTCATATATCTTATAACTGTTGGACACAGTAATGTTTCTGCCTTGAAATGAGGTTTATTGTACTAACAGAAAATGTGCAATCTGCATTCAAACTAAATTTGACAGGTGCATAAGTATGGGCACCCTTATCATTTTCTTGTTTTAAATACTCCTACCTACTTTTTACTGACTTACTAAAGCACTTTTTTTTTGTTTTCTAACCTCATTGAGCTTTGAACTTCATAGCCAGGTGTATGCAATCATGAAAAAAGCTACTTAAAGTGGCCACTTGCAAGTCGTTCTTCTGTTTGAATCTCCTCTGAAGAGTGGCAACATGGGCTCCTCAAAACAACCGTCTAATGATCTGAAAACAAAGATTATTCAACATAGTTGTTCAGGGGAAGGATACAAAAAGCTGTCTCAGAAATTTAACCTGTCAATTTCCACTGTGAGGAACATAGTAAGGAAATGGAAGAACACAGGTACAGTTCTTGTTAAGGCCAGAAGTGGCAGGCCAAGAAAAACATCAGAAAGGCAGAGAAGAAGAATGGTGAGATCAGTCCTCAGACCACCTCCAGAGAGCTGCAGCATCAACTTGCTGCAGATGGTGTCACTGTGCATCGATCAACTATACAACGCACTTTGCACAAGGAGAAGCTGCATGGGAGAGTGATGCGAAAGAAGCCGTTTCTGCAAGCACGCCACAGAGTCGGCTGAGGTATGCAAAAGCACATTTGGAGAAGCCAATTTGTTTTTGGAAGAAGGTCCTGTGGACTGATGAAACCAAGATTGAGTTGTTTGGTCATACAAAAAGGCGTTATGCATGGCGGGCCAAAAAACACAGCATTCCAAGAAAAACACTTGCTACCCACAGTAAAATTTGGTGCAGGCTCCATCATGCTTTGTGGCTGTGTGGCCAATGCCGGCACCGGGAATCTTGTTAAAGTTGAGGGACACATGGATTCCTCTCAGTATCAGCAGATTCTTGACAATAATGTTCATGAATCAGTGACAAATTTGAAGTTACGCAGGGGATGGATCTTTCAGCAAGACAAAGATCCAAAACACCACTCCAAATCTACTCAGGCATTCATGCAGAGGAACAATTACACTGTTCTGGAATGGCCATCCCAGTCCCCAGACCTGAATATCATTGAACATCTGTGGGATCATTTGAAGAGGGCTGTCCATGCTTGGCGACCATCAAATTTAACTGAACTGGAATTGTTTTGTAAAGAGGAATGTTCAAAAATACCTTCATCCAGGATCCAGGAACTCATTAAAAGCTACAGGAAGCGACTAGAGGCTGTTATTTTTGCAAAAGGAGGATCTACTAAATATTAATGTCACTTTTCTGGTGGGGAGCCCATACTCATGCACCTGTCAAATTTTGTTCGAATGCAGATTGCACATTTTCTGTTAGTACAATAAACCCCATTTCAAGGCAGAAACATTACTGTGTCCAACAGTTATTAGACATATGAAACTGAAATAGCTGTTGCAAAAAAAACAATTTTTACACAACATTAAGCTTAAGATTAATAGGGGTGCCCAAACTTTTTCATATAACTGTAATTTTATAAAGTGTGGACTACACTTTAATATGAGCTAATGTGGCCTACACAACTATAAAGTGGAGTGTTTGGTGAACTTTATTAATTTTTTGTTTTTTTCGCAGAATAGATTACAGAGTGAGCTACACTCACACAGAGACCATGCAGACAGCCGTGAACGGCGCTGCAAGGCCAAAAAAAGCTCCTCTTTGTACTCCTATATGGTGTTTTTCCACAATCTAGCAGGATACGGATGGAAACCCACTAATAGGATAAATTTGAAAAAATGTGCAGCCGGCTGCACTAATTGAAAGAAAGACAATGGAACAGTATGAGGCAGTGACGCACCCTGATCTGACTACAACCAGCTGTAGCTGCAGAACAGACTACAGAGTGAGCTGCACTCACACACACAGAGACCTTTCAGACAGCCATGAACAGCGCTGCAAGGCAAAAACAAGGTTCTCACACAGCGGTTGCTAAATTAGCCTGGGTAAAGCACAATGAAGCAAATCGCTATCTCAAACTGGGACTCTCAGTGAGAACACAGTGTCCTGTCCCTAACTGAATTCACAGCAGAGTGAACCCAAAATGGAGGCGGCGACTTTTAGAGTGCATCATGACATCATTTCAGCAGCCAATCACAGCCATGCCAGTAGTTACATGACTAAAACCAACACCGTGTGCACTGCTATATTGTGGTGCAGAGACTAGGTTCCCAAACCATCAGTAACTAATACAAAAGTCTCGCACTCAACTTAAATCTTATAGATTTCTGCACCCATAGACTTGCATTGAGTTGGGCACATCCACAGCAAAACCGCAGATGTAAAAAAGATCTGCAGTTTTGCTGCGGATGTGGGTCCGAGAAACGCTGCAGTTTGGGAGGAGGGAAGTGTGTGGGCGGAATGTGGGCAGTGACCGTGTGTGTGAATGTGTGTGCGGGCGGGGTCTGCTGGCTGTTCGGGTGTGCGCGGATGTGTGCGGGACTGTGCGGGTGTGTGTGGGACTGTTTGGATGTGTGCGGGACTGTTCGGATGTGTGCACGGCTGTCAGGGTGTGTGCAGGTCTGTGCGGAGGGTCATTGGGGGGGTGTGCAGGCATCATCCGATGGGACTAGAAGTACGCAGCATCCAATCTGCAGCAATTCCGGATGTAATCTGGACGGTGGACACGCACCCTACACTATCCATACATCTATCAATAGATATATCTATCCCTAGATAGATATATGAATAGATAGATGTATTCATCTATAGATCTATCTATATGTAGATCGATCTATCCATCTCATCTGTCATCTATCTGTCTAGCTATCTGTATGTGTAATGGAGTGTGGGTTGAACAAATGTAAAAGAGGAGGTTGGACAATAATGACATCACAAATCTTTTTTTTGTTCAATAATACATCTTTATTTAGCTTTCAAAAACGCATACAAAAACGCACAAAAACGCGTTAGGGGTCAAGTTCCCGCCTCTGCACAGGGGGAATCTCAAACCACTTCAACTGCGGTCTCCCCTTCTTCCCCAGCCGCAGTGGAGCCTCCTCAGCAGAGACGTCTCTGGGACTAAGTCTTGCTTTTTCCCTTCTGAGCATGCCCAAGGTAAGACCTCTCATTGGAGGTCAGGGGTCACATGCTCAGGTACTGCTGCAGCTTCCATTGGTCCTCTCGGAAGGTTCTGATGTTGCTCAGGTACTGTAGCAGCTTCCATTGGTCCTCTAGGAAGGTCCTGAAGCTGCTGCAGCTATGAAAGGTTTGCATGGCCACACAACCATGCGCTAGTATCACTTCACGTTATGAGCTTGCTATTTGTGGTCGCGCCTGTACGTGAATAGGGTTTGGTTGAAATAAGCCCCTTGAATACCCGCACCTCCGGTGAGGAGTTTGTATGAATGTATTCAGAGCTGACTAATAGCCACAGAATTCCAGTTCTACCGGAGAGGAGTGTTTGTGTGCTTCTCTGTGTGCGTGACCACTGACTGCCATCAGCTCAGCAGTTAGCTGTGTTCCTCTGTGACGCTAACAGGGCACAGCGTGTCCTTTTCAGTGCGACTCAGTGAAGTGACTGAGTTCACTTATACCGCCATATAGTGCCGTCATCTTCTAGCAGCAGGTTCTCTCCTGCATGGTGGACCCCGGGCTGCGAACGCACCAATTATAACATCTATATCAATTTGGTGCATTCCACCAGTCCTTAAAAACCGGACCCAAAACTGCATCAAAAATGCATCAAAACTGCATCAAAACCGCGCAAAAGCCGGACCAAAAAAGGAATCAAAAGTGCGCAAAAACTGCATCAAAACTGAACCAAAAACTAAATCAAAACCGTGCAAAAACTGCACCAAAAAACTGCATTGAAACCATGCAAAAACCAGACCAAAAAACGCATCAAATCCGCTAAAAAAAACGGACCAAAAACTGCATAAAAAAACGCATCAAACTCGTGCTAAAAACGCATCAAAAACGCGGCTGCGTTTTCTGCCAGGAGATGCATATTTTGTGCAGAAAATTCTGCACCCAAATCTGCAACGTGTGCACAGAGCCGAAAACTGACCTGCCATTATGATTAAAAAAATAAAAAAGTCACATGTTGCATGTCACATGTTGTATGTCGCATGGTGCATGTTGTATGTCGCATGTTGTATGTGTGTTGTATGTGTATATGTATGTTGTATGTACTGTATGTGTGTAATGTATGTTGTATTTATGTACTGTATATGTGTGTATGTGTTTTTTTTTTACATTCAACACATTAGCCGGATGATGGGATTACTACTGTCCCATCATTGGCTAATGTGTCACTCACTGTCACTGTAGCAGGCATAGCCCGATAGGACTTGTAGTTCCATCGGACGATGACACACACACACCAATGACCAACCGAACAGCCCTGCAGACCCCCCGCCCGCACACCCCAGCACCGCCAGCAGACACCAGCAGCGGCAGCAGACCCACCGCACAGACCCACCCCCCTGCACGCAGATCGCAGCACCGGCCGCACATCCCAGCACAGCCAGCAGACCATCCCGCCCACCCGCAGATCCCAGCACAGCCCCGCACGCAGACCCCAGCACCGCCCACAGCCCAGTCAGTCTTGATGAGTGACCGCTGTCTGTGGAGGCTGGGTCACGCCTGCTGAATGGTAAGGGACCTTAGTTCTTCAGACTGATGACAAGCCAGAAGTTGGACCTCCACCAATCAAAATTTAAATGCAAATCTTAGCAAAATGACATATTATTCTATGTTGGGAATACCATTGAAGCAGTTCAATACATATTTTTAGTTTTTATAGATATTTCCTCTTCTGCTTTGCATTTTTACCATAGAATTAAAATCGAAATAAATTTCATTAAATTGATCAACTGACTGCACTTCATAGTTTATTCACCAAGTATCAAACTAGAATGACAATAAGTGCAATAGGGTCTTTTACGGATTACAAAAGAAAGACTAAAACCGGATTTGCTCACCTGCGGTGGGTTGTGAAAAATCACAACCTCTTTGTTAGCTTGTAAGCAAAGATGACTACTGCAGATATTATTATTATTATTATTATTATTATTAAGATCCACCAAACAGATAGTAAGCAAACTTGGAGATGAAATTGAATGTAAAGCTGTTCTGCTGAGAATACAATATGCAATAGGAGACCAGATGCAGTATGGATGCGGTTTTATCTGTCGACACTTTTTAAGGTTATCACACGTCTTCATCAGGACAACCCACAATGATCTCCCATTGTATATTGGATTTTTGGCAGCGCAGTTTTACATCCAATTTCATCTCCAAGTTTGCATAATATTATACATCACTTAGATTGTAAAGTATTTTTGCAAATAAAAATTTAATTCTGCACGTTGTGATGCAGTGATCCCTGTTACAGGTAGGGGGCGCTGCATGGTCTTCCCGGAATATGCATGGAGGCGTATTAAGGCCTTAGGAATGCATGGCAATTGCAGGCATAACTGTGGTAATGAGACAAAGTCCGGCATTATTGTGAATGGCCGGTATGTATGTCGTAGAGGAAGATACTCTGCACTGTCAGCCTGAAGTAAGGATGATCTGGGACCTGTAGTCCCACAAGTAATTGTGCTGTTTGTATAATTGTGAAGGGAGGCTGGCAGGGCTAGTTATGAGAGATGGGGGCGGGTCGAACTAGCCATACACACATGGTCCCTGTGTGTGGACCTGAATGGTCTGAGTAAGGTCTTGGAAGGCCTCGGTGTTGGGAGGTCCTGGAAGTAGGACTAGATCCCTGAAGAGCACAGGAGGGAGGCCTTGGACTTGGTGGCCTGGGGTGTTGGACGAAAGTCCTGAACAGCACCCAGACAGGCCACACGCCTGTGCGCTGGATGGTCCCAGGTAGGGATGGACATCCTGAATAGTGCATAGAGGCCGTATGCTGCAGAGCCGGTGATGACTGTTGTGTGGGTAAGCTACCGCCCTTCGGTGGGTCTGGACTGACTGATGTGTGCATGCCAGGCAAGTTGGCGAGCCCCGTAAAGCAGCTTTCCCAGGAGAGAGGACTGACAAGGAGTCAGCAGATGGAGCAGGAGCTCCCATAAGGTACCATAGACTGTTGGTGCTTATGATATTCTATGAACTGTGCGGTCACCCACAGCAACTGGTCAGATAAGGATCAGCATGTTTAGTGTCGCAAGCTAATGACGTGAAACTTAGTGTGATGTCCGGATACGGTGATGTAATGAACTGTTCGTGATATGGTTTATGACCTTTTATAAACCACATAGACTGTTCAAGTGAAAAATCGTGCCCTTGTGCATTTATCCCGTTGCCAAGCGAGTGTCCCCAACACATGCAGTAAGAGCAATCTCACAACGTGTATCCTGTACAGGGCAGGACTCATGGCCGAGGGTCAAGGGGCTGCTCTGAAAGTAAATAGTGTCCCAATTCCCTTGTGCTGTGCGTGTGGCGCAGAGCACTTACATTTCGGTCAGAGGCTTTCACTGTTTGCACAATCCCGTATCTAGGATCAGTCACACATAAATCAGGGGACACTTGCATCTTAACCAACAGTTCAATTTTACTTAGTAGTCCATGTTCAATTGATGTTATAGCACAGTAGGTTTCCATGTTCTCTTTTTAATATTAACTGTCATGTAAATTGCCGCTCTAGTTATGTAGTTTATCTGATCGAATGTGGTTGTGGGCTGCAATATGTCGGGCGGACGATACAGGCTATGCATGCAAGGATGAATAAACACCGTCAGAACATCCGGAAAGGGTATTTAAGAAGAGAAAGTTATTGGATTTTTAAACTCGGCACACTGGCAACTGAGGGGTTAAATCTCATCATTGAAAAGGTCACATAATGGCTGCATTTTTGCCTCGTTCTTTTATTATTTTTTTGCATTTTATTGGTTTTATTTTAGTTGATTTCATATTATTATGCTATATCCGTTTTTTAAATCTTTTTTGATATATATGTTTTTAAACTGCGTTTGCGACTTGTATCTTAATTAATCATGTGATCCCACCTAATCATGTGTTCTGAACAATTGCTCCAATTTCATTGGTTGATTCTCCTTTATATACTCACTCTGGCCCACTCTCTGTATATTGCCCCCTGATGAAGACGGAGCTGTTCTGTCGAAACGCGTTGAGGATTTCAATAAACAAAGAAACTTTTAATCCCTTCATCTGTGTCTTGTGCGCTTCTATGTGACCGGAGTATTTTGCAACTAACTATACTTAACCCTAGACTTTCCTTGTTGTGAATTCTGTTGTCAAGCTCCCTCCTGTGGTCATGAATGGTACTTTGGCTGGTTCTGTCCATGGGCTTCCTCTGGTGGCTGTGAGTGGGGCTGCTGCTTCTGAGTTTCCTTCCACAGGTGACGAGGTTAATTCGTTAGCTGGCTGCTCTATTTAACTCCACCTAGATCTTTGCTCCATGCCACCTGTCAATGTTCCAGTATTGGTCTAGTTCACTCCTGGATCGTTCTTGTGACCTGTCTTCCCAGCAGAAGCTAAGTGCCTGCTTGTTTTTCTCTGGTTTGCTATTTTTCTGTCCAGCTTGCTATTTTGATTGTTGTCTTGCTTGCTGGAAGCTCTGGGACGCAGAGGGAGCGCCTCCGCACCGTGAGTCGGTGCGGAGGGTCTTTTTGCGCCCTCTGCGTGGTCTTTTTGTAGGTTTTTGTGCTGACCGCAAAGCTACCTTTCCTATCCTCAGTCTGTTCAGTAAGTCGGGCCTCACTTTGCTAAATCTATTTAATCTCTGTGTTTGTATTTTCATCTTTACTCACAGTCATTATATGTGGGGGGCTGCCTTTTCCTTTGGGGAATTTCTCTGAGGCAAGGTAGGTTTTATTTTTCTATCTTCAGGGCTAGCTAGTTCCTTAGGCTGTGCCGAGTTGCATAGGGAGCGTTAGGAGCAATCCATGGCTATTTCTAGTGTGTGTGATAGGATTAGGGATTGCGGTCAGCAGAGTTCCCACGTCCCAGAGCTCGTCCTATATTATCAGTAACTATCAGGTCATTCCGTGTGCTCTTAACCACCAGGTCCATTATTGTCCTGACCACCAGGTCATAACAGTACAGGTGGCCCAAAGTACTAATGCATCTCAATAGAGGGATAAGAGAAGTTCTGAGACCATTTTTTTTTCTTTGCAGTGTGTTTTGTCTCTATTTTCCCCTTTACCTCTGGGTGGTTCAGGATACAGGTGTAGATATGGACATTCAAGGTCTGTCCTCTTGTATGGATAATCTCACTGCAAGGGTACAAAACATTCAAGATTTTGTGGTTCAGAATCCAATGTTAGAGCCTAGGATTCCATTTCCTGATTTGTTTTTCTGAATTTTCTGAATTTCAAGAATAATTGTAAATTGTTTCTTGCTTTGAAACCTCGCTCCTCAGGTGACCCTGTTCAACAAGTGAAAATCATTATTTCTTTGTTACGTGGTGACCCTCAAGACTGGGCATTTTCCCTTGCGCTAGGAGATCCGGCATTGCGTGATGTTGATGCGTTTTTTCTGGCGCTCGGATTGCTTTATGATGAACCTAATTCAGTGGATCAGGCAGAGAAAATCTTGCTGGCTCTGTGTCAGGGTCAGGATGAGGTAGAGATATATTGTCAGAAGTTTAGGAAGTGGTCTGTACTCACTCAGTGGAATGAATGTGCCCTGGCAGCAATTTTCAGAAAGGGTCTCTCTGAAGCCCTTAAGGATGTCATGGTGGGATTTCCCATGCCTGCTGGTCTGAATGAATCTATGTCTTTGGCCATTCAGATCGATTGACGCTTACGTGAGCGTAAAGCTGTGCACCATTTGGCGGTATTATCTGAGCATAGACCAGAGCCTATGCAATGTGATAGGACTTTGACCAGAGCTGAACGGCAAGAACACAGACGTCGGAATGGGCTGTGTTTTTACTGTGGTGATTCCACTCATGCTATCTCCGATTGTCCTAAGCGCACTTAGCGTTTCGCTAGGTCTGCCACCATTGGTACGGTACAGTCGAAATTTCTTTTGTCCGTTACTCTGATCTGCTCTTTGTCATCCTATTCTGTTATGGCATTTGTGGATTCAGGTGCTGCCCTGAATTTGATGGACTTGGAGTTTGCTAGGCGCTGTGGTTTTTTCTTGGAGCCCTTGCAGTATCCTATTCCATTGAGAGGAATTGATGCTACGCCTTTGGCCAAGAATAAGCCCCAGTACTGGACCCAATTGACCATGTGCATGGCTCCTGCACATCAGGAGGATATTCGCTTTTTGGTGTTGCATAATCTGCATGATGTGGTCGTTTTGGGGTTGCCATGGCTACAGGTCCATAATCCAGTATTGGATTGGAAATCTATGTCTGTGTCCAGCTGGGGTTGTCAGGGAGTACATGGTGATGTTCCATTTTTGTCTATTTCATCATCCACCCCTTCTGAAGTCCCGGAGTTTTTGTCGGATTACCGGGATGTATTTGATGAGCCCAAATCCAGTGCCCTACCTCCTCATAGGGATTGCGATTGTGCTATCAATTTGATTCCTGGTAGTAAGTTTCCTAAGGGCCGACTGTTCAATTTATCTGTGCCAGAGCACGCCGCTATGCGGAGTTATGTAAAGGAATCCTTGGAGAAGGGTCATATTCGCCCGTCATCGTCACCATTGGGAGCAGGGTTCTTTTTTGTGGCCAAGAAGGATGGTTCTTTGAGACCTTGTATTGATTACCGCCTTCTTAATAAGATCACAGTTAAATTTCAGTACCCTTTGCCGCTGCTGTCTGATTTATTTGCTCGGATTAAGGGGGCTAGTTGGTTCACCAAGATAGATCTTCGTGGTGCGTATAATCTTGTGCGTATTAAACAGGGCGATGAATGGAAAACGGCATTTAATACGCCCGAGGTCCATTTTGAGTACCTGGTTATGCCATTCGGGCTTTCCAATGCTCCATCAGTGTTTCAGTCCTTTATGCATGACATCTTCCGAGAGTACCTGGATAAATTCCTGATTGTATATTTGGATGATATTTTGGTCTTCTCGGATGATTGGGAGTCTCACGTGAAGCAGGTCAGAATGGTGTTCCAGGTCCTTCGTGCTAATTCTTTGTTTGTGAAGGGGTCAAAGTGTCTCTTTGGAGTTCAGAAGGTTTCATTTTTGGGTTTCATTTTTTCCCCTTCTGCTATCGAGATGGACCCTGTTAAAGTCCAGGCCATTTATGATTGGACTCAGCCGACATCTGTGAAGAGTCTGCAAAAGTTCCTGGGCTTTGCTAATTTTTATCGTCGCTTCATCAGTAATTTTTCTAGTGTTGCTAAGCCGTTGACTGATTTGACCAAGAATGGTGCTAATGTGGTCAATTGGTCTTCTGCGGCTGTGGAAGCTTTTCAGGAGTTGAAGCGTCGTTTTTCTTCTGCCCCTGTGTTGTGCCAGCCAGATGTTTCGCTTCCATTTCAGGTCGAGGTTGATGCTTCTAAGATTGGAGCAGGGGCTGTTTTGTCGCAAAGAAGTTCTGATGGCTCGGTGATGAAACCATGTGCTTTCTTTTCTAGAAAGTTTTCGCCTGCTGAGCACAATTATGATGTTGGCAATCGAGAGTAGGGTTGAGCGACCTTGACTTTTTTAGGGTCGAGCCGGGTTTCGCTATCTCAAAAGTCGAGTCGAGTGAAATCGGCCGATTATGGCGAAAAGTCAAAACACGAAACCCAATGCAAAGCCAATGGGATTTTTTTTTTTTTTTATCTCTCTCTCTCTCTCTCTCTCTCTCTCTCTCTCTCTCTCTCTCTCTAGCTCTCTCTCTCTCTCTCTCTCGCTCTCTCTCTCTCTCTCCTCCGTCCGTCTGTCCCTGAACTGAAAAGCTGGTGTTACACAGTGCAAATCGCTACGGCGCACAAGCGACAACATGGCGATAGGCGTCCACGCCCCTAAGACCTATGTCATCACTCTGCCCACGCCCCTTCATTGGCTGAAAAAAATGGCGCCAAGCACATCATACGAAACGCGACTTTGGCGCGAAAGTCGCATACCGCATGGCCGACCCCACACAGGGATCGGGTCGGGTTTCAAGTCGGCGACTTTTGAAAATGAACGATCCGTTCCTCGGCTTTCCATCCTCAGACAAATGGCCAAACCGAATGAACTAATCAGACTTTGGAAACATATCTGAGATGCTTTGTTTCTGCTGATCAGGATGATTGGGTGTCCTTTTTGCCTTTGGCTGAGTTCGCCCTTAATAATCGGGCCAGCTCGGCTACCTTGTTTTCACCGTTTTTCTGCAATTCTGGTTTCCATCCTCGTTTCTCTTCAGGGCAGGTTGAGTCTTCGGACTGTCCTGGTGTAGATACTGTGGTGGATAGGTTGCAGCAGATTTGGACTCATGTGGTGGACAATTTGACATTGTCCCAGGGGAAGGCTCAATGTTTTGCTAACCGCCGGCGTTGTGTGGGTCCCCGACTTCGTGTTGGGGATTTGGTTTGGTTGTCATCTCGTTATGTTCCTATGAAGGTTTCCTCTCCTAAGTTTAAGCCTCGTTTCATTGGTCCGTATAAGCTTTCTGAGGTTCTCAATCCTGTGTCGTTTCGTTTGACCCTTCCAGCTTCTTTTGCCATCCATAATGTATTCCATAGGTCATTATTGCGGAGATACGTGGCGCCTGTGGTTCCATCCGTTGATCCTCCTGCCCCGATGTTGGTTGAGGGGGAGTTGTCGTATGTGGTGGAGAAGATTTTGGATTCTCGTATTTCGAGACGGAAACTCCAGTACCTGGTCAAATGGAAGGGTTATGGTCAGGAAGAGAATTCCTGGGTCTTTGCCTCTTTGTTCATGCTGCCGATCTGGTTCGTGCCTTTCATTTGGCTCATCCTGGTCGGCCTGGGGGCTCTGGTGAGGGTTCGGTGACCCCTCCTCAAGGGAGGGGTACTGTTGTGAATTCTGTTGTCAAGCTCCCTCCTGTGGTCATGAATGGTACTTCGGCTGGTTCTGTCCATGGGCTTCCTCTGGTGGCTGTGAGTGGAGCTGCTGCTTCTGAGTTTCCTTCCACAGGTGACGAGGTTAATTCATTAGCTGGCTGCTCTATTTAACTCCACCTAGATCTTTGCTCCATGCCACCTGTCAATGTTCCAGTATTGGTCTAGTTCACTCCTGGATCGTTCTTGTGACCTGTCTTCCCAGCAGAAGCTAAGTGCCTGCTTGTTTTTCTCTGGTTTGCTATTTTTCTGTGCAGCTTGCTATTTTGATATAACATCTACAGAACGTATCATACTCCTTCTCTGGAGAAAAAACCATTGTGTGGTCACCAGGACAACTCAAACAAACAGCTCTGTATAGTTATATATATATATACATTCAGGACTAAAAATAGCGAAGAGAAACTTAAACATAGCAAAGTATTTAGCGAAAGTTTACTACTTACTTAGGAAGGAAAAAAATATTTTTCAAACATAATTTACTGCAGTATCATGCAAGAGTATAGGTCTGGTTTCTATTATCCATTGATCATCTAGCACACTAAAAATGTAAATATCTTCATGTATTTTTATTACAAAACATCTATAGTTTAATAGCTAGAACTAAGAAAGCTGCATGTAATGTAATACAACCCAGTATATTGATTTGATGAATATAATACTAAAAATACCAATCATGGCAGGAAAATCTACTTGCTCCGTGGCCATAGTGTTGCTTCATTTTATCGTCTAAATTAGAACCAAAGTACTGAGGCCTGACATGCTTCAACGAAACTGATCTAAGTTCTGTTTAGTAGAGCGTGGAAGCAGTGGCGTAGCATGGGCTGCGAGGCTCGGGTGAAGGCAAGTGTTTTGGCCCCCTAACCCACGAATAACCTAAACTCCCTGAGTCCCTTCCATCAGTCCAGTATTTAATCCATTGTCTCCTTATCGCCCAAACACATGCATTGTTTTTTTTAAAGAAAACAGTGATGTAATTATTGTATGCCCTTTAACACAATAGTTTTTTCTGCATTTTGATCAAATCCAATATAAAATTTTAAAAGTAAAGTTATACATTGATTTTAGTTTTACTTTTTATTTATTAAGAACATGTTTTTAGGTAACTATTTCCCTATACCTAAATCTAGCTCTATCCATAACCCTAGAATTATTCTCAAATGTTGTCCTAACCCTAGCCCCAAAACATAGACCTAGCCCTAAGCCTAGTCATAACTGTAGCCATAATCCTAGTTAGGGTTAGAAAATGTAGTTTATTTTTTGTTTGATTTTTTTATAGGGCGTACTTTGTCTGCCATGTTGAGAGCAGAGCAAAGTACTGCAGTGCGCAGGCGCCGGGCCTCTCTGACCTTTCTGGCGCCTGCGCACTGCAGTACTTTGTTCTGCCCTCAACAGGGCAGACAAAGTACGCCTGCACCAGAGCCGTGGCTGAAGATCAGAAGTGGACGTCTTGGAATGAAGATGGGAGGCGCCGCAGCGGACCAGAGACACCCATCCGACTGGACCAGCAGCGGGACCGCCCCTGGGTGAGTATAATCTAACGTCTTTTTCTCCTCTTTCAGGTAACATCGGGGGCTTATCTACAGCATTACAGAATGCTGTAGATAAGCCCCTGATGCCGGTGGGCTTACCTCACCCGCGATTTTCAGGGTGACAGGTTCCCTTTAAGCAGGTCTCTGTCTCTCATCTTGCAAAAATACAAGTAAGAGTAGAAGCAGGGAGAGCACAACGTGCTGCAATGGACATGAGTTTAGCTCTGCATAGCTAGCTACTGAGAAGTTCACATCATCATACTGAAAACGTTGTTATCCTATCTATTCAAATTTCGGCAGTTGAGCTAAAAAAATCAAATTCCCTGAAATCATAGATCCCTGTGAATTTGAACACTTCGCGATTCAGATCACTAGGATTACAAAAAGAGGGGCTATCACACCAAGTATAAAAGATAGAAGGCAACCAAGAAGCATCATTTTATGCTGTACAGTGTAGGGATTGGAGGTCAGAGTGCACAACTCATTGCACCTAGGCATAGAACAATGCATTTAATATTGTTGGCGTGGTAGTCTGAGTCTGTAAATAATCTAAATATTCAAGTAATATTGGGAGGTGCTGTACCTGTAGAGTGACTCAGTGTGAATGAATTGATTGATCTGAGATATACTGCACTAACAGCACCTTAATAACAGCCCCTTTTTATTGTTTAAATACTGCAAACAAGGAGGGAAATATTAAACACCTCAGTGCTAATGTGCTAATTTCATTGATCTCTTCTTTTGCACTGAGCAATTGATGTTTTTTCAGTATTTTGATTCTCGGCAAATTTATAGTTACATTTTTGGGGAAAATTCACCGAATTCCACAAAATTTGAATTTCAAAAGTTCCTGCTGTGCTCTGCATAGGAACCTGCGGCACCGACGAAGCTATCAAAGAAGGTCCTGCACCAATTCTGGTATTATATAAAATCCCTATCTTTGGCGCTCTGATTTTTTTTTCGTTGCAAGTATTCCTTCTGATGAAAAGTAAAAGGTTACTCATCATATAGCTATAGCATCATATATGAAATCACCTCTAAAATACAGTATATAGAAAAGAGTTTTCCTTTTAAGTTATATTGAAGGAAAAGAAATGATTTAGCCATGCATTATCACATATAATTTAATGTGAAATAGTTAATTGCTCCAAATCATGCCATATTAGGCAACGTGCAATCAGTCTATTGTGTTCTCTGAATGTTCCGCAAGGCTGCAAAGTGACAGGTTGCACAGTGGCAGAGATTCTATCTGATGCCGTCTTAACAGTGCTGCTGCCAATCAAATTGTGTGCCGCCCCCACATTTGTTCCCGTTATCCAAATGCTAGCTATACAATTAAAAAGACATGTGTGGGCACATATCCATATATAGTTCCATAGCTCTATTCAGCTTGTAATAAGGTGCTATATGTTAATTAATGATGGGAACACAAGGTGCCTCCAAATACAATTGAAATTGAACCTCATCTTTCTGATCTAGTTTTACAGAGATTTGTAAGATACAAACTAAGATCTGTATTGTACTTTAATGTTGCTCCTTGATCTCTTGTACAGAAGCATTATTTTTAGGACTGCCTGTCTTGCACATTTTTGCAAATGAGCTTAAAGGGACAAAGGATGTTTTAGGAAGATGCAGGTTTGTGATGAAGCCTCGTTTCATGTCTGTTCCTGGCCATTTGCCTGGGGATCTGAGAAATCTTTTAATTTCTTGCCAAGGCTTTGAAGATGTAATGTTTCCATAAAGTTGCATGCATTTGTCTCCAAACTTACAGTAAAGTGGTGTTATAATGTAATACAATCGTACAAACCAACAAGACTTCCATTCTGTGCTCAGACAAACAGCAGGATATAATTTTGGAGGGCAACACAGTAAGACATGCTGTTCATTAATATGTAACAGTTAGTTAAGCTATGTAATGTGAGAAAATTCCAAATATCTGCAGGAATGTAACATTCAGGGTGCATTTAGTACCGTTATTTCATTTCTTCTTATAGATTTCTTTTATATTTTATGTCTGTGGTCCATATGGTATATTTCAACAGATAACTGATCTACTAGCCACTGACACTCATAGTGTATCTCCAAAAATACACTCATTTCTAATTATCGAGAGAAAGAAGCAATGGCCCTGCTGGGTGCAGAAAGTATTCAGACCCCTTTAAATTTTTAACTCTTTGTTTCATTTCAGCCATTTGGTAAATTCAACAAAGCTAATTTTTTTCTCATTAATATACACTCTGCACCCCATTTTGACTGAAAAAAAGCAGAAATGTAGACATTTTTGCGAACTTATTAAAAAAGAAAAACTGAAATATCACAGTTACAAGTATTCAGACCCTTTGCTCAGTATTGAGTACAAGCAACTTTGGAGCTAGTACAGCCATGAGTCTTCTTGGGAATGATGCAACAAGTTATTCGCACCTGGTTTTGGGGATCCTCTGCCGTTCTTCCTTACAGATCCTCTCCAGTTCCGTCAAGTTGGATAGTGAATGTTGGTGGACAGCCATTTTCAGGTCTCTCCAGAGATGCTCAATTGGATTTAGGTCAGGGCTCTGGCTGGGCCAATCAAGAATGATCACAGAGTTATTCTGAAGCCACTCCTTTTTTATTTAAGCTGTGTACTTAGGGCCATTGTCTTGTTGGAAGGTGAACCTTCGGCCAAGCCTGAGGTCCAGAGCACTCTAGAAGAGGTTTTCATCCAGGATATATCTGTACTTGGCCGCATTCATGTTTCCTTCAATGGCAACAAGTGGTCCTGTCCCTGCAGCTGAAAAATAGAATTATTCTTACCGTTAATTCGGTTTCTAGGAACCTTCCACGACGGCATATGGAGGTTGTCTCTTTGCCCTAATGGGGAAAAGGAAACACAGAGAGGTTTAAAAGGACCTCCCACCTCCCACCTGCCAGTGACTTACAACTGAAACCATAGCACCGGTTTACCTTCTGAATCCCAGAACTAGTCCAGGAATATGTATCGGGTGGGAAATTAGTGCCGTCGTGGAAGGTTCCTAGAAACCGAATTAACGGTAAGAATAATTCTATTTTCTCTAGTCACCTTCCACGACGGCATATGGAGGAATACCAACTAATTTGGCACTAGGGAGGGACAACGGCCTGCAGAACTTTACGGCCGAAGACTAAGTCCTTATTGGACAATACATCTAATCTGTAATGTTTAGAGAAGGTATGAAGTGAAGACCACGTTGCTGCCCTGCAGATCTGCTCCTGAGATGCACCTGCTCTTTCTGCCCAGGAGACTGACGTAGATCTTGTTGAATGGTCCTTGATTCCTACTGGAGGTATTTTGTTTTGAGCAAGGTAGGCTTCCGTTATAGCCTTTTTGATCCATGTAGCAATGGTACATTTAGCTACTTTTTTACCCTTATTTTGCCCAGAGAGATGGACAAAGAGGTTATGATCGATTCTGAAAGCACGGGTCTGATCTAAGTATTGCAGCAGAATACGTCGGACATCCAGAGTGTTAAATCTTCTTTCTTCCGAGTTTGCAGGATTATGGCAAAAGGTTGGTAGAACAATCTCTTGGGAACGATGAAAGTCAGAGACTACCTTCGGAAGAAAAGAAGGATCTAGATGAAGTACTATTGAGTCATCTCTCACTAGAAGATACGGCTCTCTTATAGATAAGGCTTGTAGTTCACCCACTCTTCTAGCCGAAGTTATGGCTACCAAAAACACAGTTTTATAGGCAAGATTTTGAAGAGAGCAGGAGGACAAAGGTTCAAAAGGCGGGCCTGTAAGACCTTGGAGCACCACATTAAGATCCCATGGGGGAACTATGATCTGTTTTCTAGGATTCATCCTAGTTGCTGATGTTAAGAACCTTTTGATCCAGCGATGACCTGCTAGATCTTGATCAAAAAAGGAACTAAGTGCCGAGACCTGGACCTTGAGAGTACTGGGTCTAAGACCCATTTCTAAGCCTTTTTGTAAAAAATCTAAGAGGTTAGGTATATTGGGCTTGAGAGGGTCTAGAAGGCTAGGCAAACAAAACGACGAAAACTTTTTCCAGATTTTGTTGTAAATGGCGTTGGTTACTGGCTTTCTCGATTTTTGGAGAGTAGCTATGACAGGGTCCGATAGTCCTTTTGCTTTCAAGACTTGGGCTTCAGTAACCATGCCGCTAAGTTCCATTTCTGAGGGTCTGCGTGGAGAATAGGACCCTGAGAGAGGAGATTGTTTTTTAGAGGTAACATTACCGGTCCATCCACTTGTAGTTGGATGATCAAGTTGAACCAACTTCTTTTGGGCCAAAAAGGAGCTATCAGGATAGTCGGAGTCCCTTCTATTCGTATCTTCCTTAGAACCTTTGCAAGGATTGGGATTGGCGGAAATGCATAGGCAAGCTGGAAGTGCCAATCTTGGACTAGGGCATCCACTCCTCTGGGATTGCCTCTTGGGTTCAAGGAAAAAAAGGTTTTGACTTTTGCGTTCTGGTGAGAGGCAAAGAGGTCGACCTCTGGAAGACCCCACTTTTTTACTAGCATGTTGAACGTTTGAAGATCCAGGCTCCATTCGCCAGGATGAATGTCCTGGCGACTCAGGTAGTCTGCTTGAATATTTGCAGTCCCTTTTAGGTGAATTGCCGTCAGGGACAGTAAGTGTTTTTCAGCCCAATAAAAAATTCGAGCGGAGATCTTTTTCAAACTGAGGAATTTTGTACTGCCCTGGTGCTTGATATGAGCCACCGTGGTCATATTGTCTGAATAGATCTGGACATGTTGACCAGAAATCTGATGGCTTGCTGCTAGCAGGGCCTCTTCCACAGCTTTGAGCTCTCTGAAATTTGACGATTTCTCGCTGATTGACTGGTTCCAAAGCCCTTGGTAAGGAACATGATTTATTATGGCTCCCCAGCCCCTCCTGCTGGCATCTGTCTTGATCGTGGTTAGCGGAAGCTGAATCCAGCTCACACCCTTCAGGAGGTTTCTGGAATTCATCCACCATGTTAAGGATGCTTTCACTCGACCGGGTGTGTGAATTCTTTTTGTTAGAGTGCCAGGTCGACCATCCCACCTGTCTAGAATGTGGGTTTGGAGAATTCTGGAGTGAGCTTGAGCCCAAGCCACCGATTGTATGCAGGCTGTCATGGAGCCTAATAGAGACATTCCTTCTCGAAGAGTAGGCAATCTCATCTCCTTGAATTTTCTGACTTTTGCTACTAATGGTAGCCTGTGATCGTCTGGGAGAAAGGACATCTGTCTTGCTGAGTCCAGAACCACACCCAAGAACTTTCTGGTTTTTGAGGGTTGAAGTTGAGACTTCTTCATGTTTGGAATCCAACCCAGAGACTTCAATATCTATCTCCAAAGTGGTTGACACATGGGACATCAGGGTCATCTCGGTGGGGGCTACTATCAGGAGATCGTCCAGGTAGGGCACTATACAGACACCTTGGCTCCGGATAAATGACACTGCCTCTGCCATGATCTTGGAGAATACTCTTGGTGCTGAGGAAATGCCGAAGGGAAAGACTCCAAACTGATAGTGCTCCACTCGATGACTCCCCTGTATCGCAAACCTAAGGTATTTTCTGTGTCTCGGGTGGATAGGAATGTGAAAATATGCATCCTTTAGATCGATGGTTGCCATAAAGGAGTGATGTCCTATCAGAGGAATTGCAGATCTTACAGACTCCATCTTGAACTTGCGATATTTCACATGTTGGTTTAGACCTTTTAGGTTTATAATAATTTGTACATCCCCTGAGGGTTTGGGTACTAAGAACAGTCGGGAATAATGTCCTTTTCCCTGTTCCAGATGTGGAACTGGGGAGATCACATTTGATTCCATAAGATCCCTGAGACCCAATGTCAACAAATTGTGATCTCTTGAGGTCAGAAGGGTAGTAACTTTTAGACCCTCAGGGGGGGAAGAGATTAACTCGATCAATAGGCCCTCCTTGATGACATTGAGGACCCAGTGGGAACTGGTGATATTTTCCCACTGACCCACATATTTTGAGAGTCTCCCCCCTACCGGGTCGGAGTCATTGTTTGTCCTGTTGGGACTGTTGCTGCTGCTGCTGGGGGACAAAAATATTTTTCCCTCTACCCTTTGCGTAACTCCACCTGCCGGTTTTGCCTTTCCCTCTTGCTTGAGGGGGCTGAGACTGTGGGGCACGAAAAAACCGTTTCCTCGGTTGTTTTTGCTCCGGGAGTGTCTTTTTCTTGTCAGTAGCTTTGTCAAGAATATCGTCTAAGGCCGGACCGAAAACATAATCTCCCTTAAAGGGTATAGCACACAACTTGGCCTTTGAGGTGATATCACCGCTCCACATTTTAAGCCAGAGGGCTCTTCTAGCAGAGTTGGAGAGTACGAGAGATCTGGCGGCTACTCTAACGGATTCTAGAGAAGCATCAGCCAGAAACCCAGAGGCTCTATGCAGGATGGGAAGTGAATCTAACAATTCACCTCTTGGGGTACCCTGAGATATATGAGACTCTAATTTCTCCAACCAGCAGGAGAGGGCCCGGGCAACACAAGTGGAAGCGACATTGGCCTTAAGGATAGACGTAGAAGTTTCCCAAGACTTTTTTAGGAGACTTTCAATCTTTCTGTCCATAGGATCCTTTAATTGTGAGGAATCCTCAAAAGGGAGTGCTGTTCTTTTGGAGACTCTAGCCACCTGCACATCAACCTTAGGAATGTCCAATTTGATTGTTTCACCCTCTAGAGGAAATCTGTGCTTCATCTCTGAAGGGGTACTGAGGCGTTTCTCAGGCTGTTCCCATTCCTGATCAATCATACTAACAATGTTAGCGTGCACCGGGAACCCCACTCTCTTCTCCGATCTGAGCCCACCAAACATCTGATCTGTACAGACTGCGGTTCATATTCCTCTTCTAGGCCCATAGTATTACGGACAGCAGAAACTAGATCCTCAATGTAATCTGAGGAAAAGAGGTATTTCCTGACCTCAGCTTTAGGTGATACAGGATCTTCCCAGCCCACAGATGAAGTATGGGAGAGGTCTGAATCAGAGTCCGATTCAACCACCTGAATTTTTCTCTTTTTAGCTGGGGAATGTGGTGGCGGAGGCGGAGGTGGAGGTGTAAAAGCTGCTAACGAAGATTGCACTTCCTGTTTTACTAAGGAGCGAATTTCATCCAGCAGAGATGGTTGCTCAGCTTTTACAATCCTGTCAGTACATGGCTGGCAGAGCTTTTTGTCCCAGTTAGGAGGGAATTTAGTAGAACAGACTGGGCACTTCTTTTTAATAGCGGCTTTAGGGGCAGACTTTTCTCCCTGAAATGGAAAGGGAGAGAGGAGTGAGGACACTAAACCCCCTATAGGTACTACCTCCCGGATCCTATCCCTGCAAAACACTCACTGTAGCAGGGGTAGCGCTGGGCTCCGCAGACGCAGGGCACAAGGAACCATCCATACTGGGGAAATAGCCTTACCTCAGTGGTGGTTCAGCAGGGTTTAAGAACGCTGTCCTGCACCTGCCTCCAGCAATCAAGAGTTCCCCCTCCCCCTCCAGGATCCATGTGAGGGGACGCCATTAGTCCGACACGCTGGCCGGCGATCCCGGAAGAACCGGCTTCCAGAGGAATGAAGGACCGGAAGTGACGCGCGAGACCGCCGACGTCACATCCGGAACGCCGAGCCGTCGATGGAGGGGGAGAACGCCGGGCAGCTCATGGAGGAGCCCGGTGAGGGATCCCAGGCCTGCTTTGCCCTCGTGGGGGAGCGGGAAGGCCGGGAGGGGGTCCCGAGGCACCTGCACAGCAGGACGACGGGAGCAGCAAAAGGAGGAGGCGGAACGCGACCACAGCTGCCCAGCTCTGACAGGCAAAGCCTGCATAAAGGTACCGCAGTCACCGGCCACTACAGCACCTGGAGACCTCTCCCTGTCCCATGGGGAACAGGAAAGACACTGGCAGGTGGGAGGTGGGAGGTCCTTTTAAACCTCTCTGTGTTTCCTGTTCCCCATTAGGGCAAAGAGACAACCTCCATATGCCGTCGTGGAAGGTGACTAGAGAAAACACCCCCATAGCATGATGCTGCCACCACCATATTTCACTGTGAGGATTGTATTGGGTAGGTGATGAGTAGTGCCTGTTTTTCTCCACACATACCGCTTAGAATTATCACCAAAAAAGGTCTATCTTCATCTCATCAGACCAGAGAATCTTATTTCTCATAGTCTTGGAGTCCTTCATGTGTTTTAGCAAACTCTATGCAGACTTTCATATGTCTTGCTCTGAGGAGAGCCCTCCGTCAGGCCACTCTGCCATAAAGGCCCAACTGGCGGAGGACTGCAATGATAGTTGACGTTGTGGAACTTTCTCCCATCTCCCTATTGCATCTCTGGAGCTCAGCCACAGTGATCTTGGGATTCTTCTTTACCTCTCCCACCAAGGCTCTTCTCACACGATTGCTCAGTTTGCCTTGATGGCCAGGTCTAGGAAGACTTCTGGTGGTCCCAAACTTCTTCCATTTAAGGATTATGGAGGCCATTGTGCTTTTAGGAACCTTGAGTACTGCAGAAATTCTTTTGTAACCTTGGCCAGATCTGTGCCTTGCCACAATTCTGGCTCTGAGTTCTCTGGCCAGTTCCTTTGACCTCATGATTGTCATTTGATCTGACATGCACTGTGAGCTGTGAGGTCTTATATAGACAGGTGTGTGCCTTTCCAAATCAAGTCGTATCAGTTTAATTAAACATAGCTGGACTGCAATGAAGGATTAGAACCATCTCAAGGAGGATCACAAGGAAATGGACAGCATGTGACTTAAATATGAGGGTCTGAGCAAAGGGTCTGAATACTTATGACCAAGTGATATTTCAGATTTTCTTTTTTAATAAATATGCAAAAATGTCTACATTTGTTTTTTTTCAGTCAAGATGGGATGCAGAATGTACATTAATGAGAAAAAATTGACTGTTTTTGAATTTACCAAATGGCTGTAATGAAACAAAGAGTGAAAAATGTAAAGGGGTCCGAATACTTTCTGTACCCACTGTATGGCAAAAAGCAACCATACAATGCCCAACAAATATCATGAACATATGGTAATATCAGAGCATCTAGTGAGGGGAACACTGCAGGAGGAATCACTGGTATCAGGAGAGGTTTATCCCTGGGGGACTGAGAGGCAGCAGAATGGAGAGTGTGTGCGTCATAATGACTAGAGTTGAGCGACCTTGACCTTTTTAGAGTCGAGCCGGGTTTTGCGAAACCCGACTATGTCCAAAGTCGGGTCGAGTGAAATCGGCCGATTATGACGTAAAGTCGGGATCGACCGAAACACGAAACCCAATGCAAGTCAATGGGGCAGCATAGTCGGCAGTGAGTGGGGGCCAGGAAAACACCTAGAGTGCCCATTTTAATGTCAAAACCATCCATTCTTCTTAATGAAGCTTGTCAAGCGTAATTTACCTTATAATAATTGGAAGGCATTTGAAATTGGGGGTCATTTGGCTAAAGTTGTGGGGGGTAGGGCTGGTTCAAGTAATTAGTGGGCCCAGGAAATCTGGACCACGTCACGGCAGTGGAGCAGGGAGAGGTAAGTATTTCAACTTTGCAAGTGCTGTGAACCTGAGCAAGCAGGGGGGGCCCACTCGTTGGCATTGGCACTGGCACAGGGCCCCTCAAAGTACAGCGGTGTGTTTGCACGGCGGGGGCGCCTCCCACCGGCAGCAACACTTTTGCGTACTATGAGAGGCCCTGTGCCAGTGACGTCGCCAACTAGTATTCCTCCCCC
Organism: Ranitomeya imitator; assembly: GCF_032444005.1. Lineage (NCBI taxonomy): Eukaryota > Metazoa > Chordata > Amphibia > Anura > Dendrobatidae > Ranitomeya > Ranitomeya imitator. The sequence goes on along the minus strand of NC_091284.1, from coordinate 656,636,180 downwards.
CACCTGATGAAGGAACCTGCACTTTCATCTGCACCTTCCTCTTTGTCCCCGTGTAAGGTGGTATGGTATGCGGGAAGAGCAACCTGACTTTCAGCAGGGTCACAATGTTGTTGTGTAGCGTGCACGGGGAATGTTGCGTTATGGGTCAATGTACCAGCAGACTCATCTATCACTGGCTGGGCAATGGGCAGGATGAGGAGGAAACACAGATATAGACCCAAAGAATAAAGTTGGCTAAATGCAGTTCAAAATTGGTAACACAGGAATAACCAGGGGGCATTGCAGTGGAGGACAACTGGAATGAGAGGCTGACACAGAGAGTAGGGCCAAATCAGTAAGTAGTCGAAATGCAGTTCAAAATTGGCAACCGTAGTAAACAGGCGGCACAGCTTTGTTCAGTGGAGGAGAACAGCAAGGAGTGGCAGACACCGATAGTAGGCCCCAACCCAACTAGTAGGCCAAATGCAGTCTAACATTAACAACTACTTAACGAGAGGCTGAAAATGGTATTTCAGGACAGGAAACCAGGAGAACAGCAAGGAGTGGCAGACACCGATAGTAGGCCCCAAACCAACTAGTACGCCAAATGCAGTTGTTCCATTTAACCACAATTTAATGAGAGCCTGAAGATAGAAGCTCAGGAAAGGCAACCTGGGGAACACCTTGGAGTGTAACACACCATCTCTCTCCACCCCATACCCATTTTGTAGGCCTAATGCTGTGTACTTTTCTACAACTACTAAACGAGAGTCGGAAGACCGAAGCAATGGCAAGGAAACCTGGGGAACACCTTGGAGTGTAACACACCATCTCTCTCCACCCCATTCCCCATTTTTTAGGCCTAATGCAGCCTACTTTCTGACACCTACTAAACGAGAGCATGAAGATTGAAGCTCAGGAAAGGCAACCTGGGGAACACCTTGGAGTGTAACACACCATCTCTCTCCACCCCATACCCATTTTGTAGGCCTAATGCTGTGTACTTTTCTACAACTACTAAACGAGAGTCGGAAGACCGAAGCAATGGCAAGGAAACCTGGGGAACACCTTGGAGTGTAACACACCATCTCTCTCCACCCCATACCCAATTTGTAGGCCTAATGCAGCCTACTTTCCGACACCTACTAAACGAGAGCATGAAGATCGAAGCTCAGGAAAGGCAACCTGGTGAAAACCTTGGAGTGTAACACAACCTGTCTCTACACCCCATACACAATTAGTAGGCCTAATGCAGCGTAGTTTCCAACAGCTACTAAACGAGAGCCGGAAGATCGAAGCTCAGGAAAGGCAACCTGGGGAACACCTTGGAGTGTAACACAACCTCTCTCTACACCACGGAAGGGCTGATTCTTAGGAAGGAAGGCTGTTGTAAATAAGCATTGCGCGTCCGAGGGTGATTATATTCTTATTCGGTATCTACTCACCCTCGGACGCGCCATGCTTCTTGATTTGTAATTAATGTTTATTTGCAATGTGCTTTTGACTTACTCAATTATTTTTTTAATTATTGATTTTATTAAATTAATAGTTTAACATCTTATTGGAAAAAATTTAAAGGAGACGCGACAGGACAACACTCGGTGGATGCCATATCTGTGTTAACAACTCCAAAAAACTTTCAGTTAACTTCTTGCAGGAGAAAGAAATTGTAGCTGTTGGACCTTTGTAGTACAGTTCCAGATATTTGTTGTGTGTTTGTTTTGATTGTTAAAATGTCTGCATTTGAGATCTCAACACGATCTTATTTTTTATAATCAAATTAATTTTTTAAATATTTTATTAGGTTGGTTCAAGGGGTACACGGGCCGCAGTAGACAGGTCAGTGGAGGCCTAGTGGAAGGAGTGACCACAGACAGGCATCGAAGGCCTAAAATAATAACACATGGCTGTAGGCAATTTTAAATTGGTTCCAGGGGTACACGGGCAGCAGTGCCCTGGTCAGTGTAGTAGTAGTTGAAAGAATGGACCGCAGACAGGCATCGAAGGCCTAAAATAAAAAAATTGGGCTGGCTGTAGGCAATTTTAAATTGGTTCCAGGGGTACACGGGCAGCAGTGGTGTGGTCAGTGGAGGCCTAGTGGAAGGAGTGACCGCAGACAGGCATCGAAGGCCTAAAATAATAACACATGGCTGTAGGCAATTTTAAATTGGTTCCAGGGGTACACGGGCAGCAGTGCCCTGGTCAGTGTAATAGTAGTTGAAAGAATGGACCGCAGACAGGCATCGAAGGCCTAAAATAAAAAAATTGGGCTGGCTGTAGGCAATTTTAAATTGGTTCCAGGGGTACACGGGCAGCAGTGGTGTGGTCAGTGGAGGCCTAGTGGAAGGAGTGACCGCAGACAGGCATCGAAGGCCTAAAATAATAACACATGGCTGTAGGCAATTTTAAATTGGTTCCAGGGTTACACGGGCAGCAGTGGTGTGGTCAGTGGAGGCCTGGTGGAAGGAGTGACCGCAGACAGGCATCGAAGGCCTAAAATAATCACACATGGCTGTAGGCAATTTTAAATTGGTTCCAGGGGTACACGGGCAGCAGTGGTGTGGTCAGTGGAGGCCTAGTGGAAGGAGTGACCGCAGACAGGCATCGAAGGCCTAAAATAATAACACATGGCTGTAGGCAATTTTAAATTGGTTCCAGGGGTACACGGGCAGCAGTGCCCTGGTCAGTGTAGTAGTAGTTGAAAGAATGGACCGCAGACAGGCATCGAAGGCCTAAAATAAAAAAATTGGGCTGGCTGTAGGCAATTTTAAATTGGTTCCAGGGGTACACGGGCAGCAGTGGTCTGGTCAGTGGAAGTCTAGTGGAAGGAGTGACCGCAGACAGGCTTCCAAGGCCTAACATAACAAACTTGGGCTGGCTGTTGGCACTTTTAAATTGGTTCCAGGGGTACACGGGCAGCAGTGGTCTGGTCTGTGGAAGTCTAGTGGAAGGAGTGACCGCAGACAGGCTTCGAAGGCCTAACATAATAACATAGGGCTGGCTGTAGGCACTTTTAAATTGGTTCCAGGGGTACACGGGCAGCAGTGGTCTGGTCAGTGGAAGTCTAGTGGAAGGAGTGACCGCAGACAGGCTTCGAAGGCCTAACATAACAAACTTGGGCTGGCTGTAGGCACTTTAAAATTGGTTCCAGGGGTACATGGGCAGCAGTGTATGGTCAGTGGAAGTCTAGTGGAAGGAGTGACCGCAGACAGGCTTCCAAGGCCTAACATAACAAACTTGGGCTGGCTGTAGGCACTTTTAAATTGGTTCCAGGGGTACACGGGCAGCAGTGGTCTGGTCAGTGGAAGTCTAGTGAAAGGAGTGACCGCAGACAGGCTTCGAAGGCCTAACATAACAAACTTGGGCTGGCTGTAGGCACTTTTAAATTGGTTCCAGGGGTACACGGGCAGCAGTGGTCTGGTCAGTGGAAGTCTAGTGGAAGGAGTGACCGCAGACAGGCTTCCAAGGCCTAACATAACAAAATTGGGCTGGCTGTAGGCACTTTAAATTGGTTCCAGGGGTACATGGGCAGCAGTGTATGGTCAGTGGAAGTCTAGTGGAAGGAGTGACGGCAGACAGTCTTCGAAGGCCTAACATAACAAAATTGGGCTGACTGTAGGCACTTTTAAATTGGTTCCAGGGTAACACGGCCAGCAGTGGCCTGGTCAGTGTAGTAGTTGTAGAAAGAAGGGACCGCAGACAGGCTTCGAAGGCCTAACATAACAAAAATGTCAAAACAATGGTATTGTCAGTGCCAGGCATTGAAGGATGTCAGCGCCTAGACTACACATTGGTGAAGCTGTGAGAGATAATTTTGCTAGTGGTAGAGCACTGTTTGAGCTGGGGGGGGGAACTGTCTTGTGGCCGGCGGTACAGGCACAGGGCCCCTCATATTACAACGGTGTGTCTGACGTTGGGTGCGCACCACCACCGCCAGAGACACTTTATTGTACTATGAGGGACCCAGTGGCAGTGCCGTCGACCAAAAGCGGCCACACCCACCTCTTCAGACAAACAGCACTCTCAAGGGTCCAAGCGCAAAGTGGCGATAGCACGGCCCCGTGTGGGGAGTTTGGCCATTTCGTGAGGTGGAAACATGTCGTATGCTGGACAATCAGGTGAAGAAAATTACGAGATTGGAAAAGTCATTCAGAATAGTCCACAGGCAAGACCTTTTCATAGGAAAGCTAGGTGTCAGCCGGGCAGGGTGGGGCAAAAGATTTTGAAATCCAGTTGTGGTTCATTTTAATGAAGGTTAGATCATCTACATTTTGGGTAGCCAGACGAGTCCTTTTTTCTGTTAGTATTGAACCTGCAGCACTGAATACTCTTTCTGATAGGACACTAGCTGCCGGGCAAGCAAGCTCCTGCAATGCATATTCTGCCAATTCTGGCCAGGTGTCTAATTTGGATGCCCAGTAATCAAATGGGAATGACGGTTGAGGGAGAACGTCGATAAGGGATGAAAAATAGTTTGTAACCATACTGGACAAATGTTGTCTCCTGTCACTTTGAATTGATGCTGCAGTACCTGTCCTGTCTGCGGTCATAGAAAAATCACTCCACAACCTGGTCAGAAAACCCCTCTGGCCAACGCCACTTCTGATTTCTGCCCCTCTAACACCTCTGGTCTGCTGGCCCCTGGAGCTCGTGTGAGAACGATCACGGGCGCTGTGTGCAGGGAATGCCAGAAGCAAACGGTCAACAAGAGTTGATTGTTTTGTTGCTAATATTAGTTCCAAGTTCTCATGTGGCATAATATTTTGCAATTTGCCTTTATAGCGAGGATCAAGGAGGCAGGCCAACCAGTAATCGTCATCGTTCATCATTTTTGTAATGCGTGTGTCCCTTTTGAGGATACGCAAGGCATAATCCGCCATGTGGGCCAAAGTTCCCGTTGTCAAATCTGCGGTTGTGCTTGGTTGAGGGGCAGTTGCAGGCAAATCTACGTCACTTGTGTCCCTCAAAAAACCAGAACCCGGCCTTGCCACGCCACCAATTTCCCGTGCCCCCGGGAAAGCTTCCTCATTAAAAATATACTCATCCCCATCATCCTCCTCATCCTCCACCTCCTCTTCGCCCGGTACCTCGTCATGTACACTGCCCTGACCAGACAATCGCTGACTGTCATCAAGGCTTTCCTCTTCCTCTGGTGCAGACGCCTGATCCTTTATGTGCGTCAAACTTTGCATCAGCAGACGCATTAGGGGGATGCTCATGCTTATTATGGCGTTGTCTGCACTAACCAGCCGTGTGCATTCCTCAAAACACTGAAGGACTTGACACATGTCTTGAATCTTCGACCACTGCACACCTGACAACTCCATGTCTGCCATCCTACTGCCTGCCCGTGTATGTGTATCCTCCCACAAAAACATAACAGCCCGCCTCTGTTCGCACAGTCTCTGAAGCATGTGCAGTGTTGAGTTCCACCTTGTTGCAACGTCTATGATTAGGCGATGCTGGGGAAGGTTCAAAGAACGCTGATAGGTCTGCATACGGCTGGAGTGTACAGGCGAACGGCGGATATGTGCGCAAAGTCCACGCACTTTGAGGAGCAGGTCGGATAACCCCGGATAACTTTTCAGGAAGCACTGCACCACCAGGTTTAAGGTGTGAGCCAGGCAAGGAATGTGTTTCAGTTGGGAAAGGGAGATGGCAGCCATGAAATTCCTTCCGTTATCACTCACTACCTTGCCTGCCTCAAGATCTACAGTGCCCAGCCACGACTGCGTTTCTTGCTGCAAGAACTCGGACAGAACTTCCGCGGTGTGTCTATTGTCGCCCAAACACTTCATAGCCAATACAGCCTGCTGACGTATGCCAGTAGCTGCCCCATAATGGGAGACCTGGTGTGCAACAGTGGCAGGTGCGGATGGAGTGTTTGTGCGACTGCGGTCTGTGGACGAGCTCTTGCTTCTGCAGGAGGACGAGGAGGAGGAGGAGGAGGAGGGGGTGCGAACGGCTACAGACAACTGTTTACTAGACCGTGGGCTAGGCAGAACTGTCCCAAACTTGCTGTCCCCTGTGGACCCTGAATCCACCACATTTACCCAGTGTGCCGTGATGGACACGTAACGTCCCTGGCCATGCCTACTGGTCCATGCATCTGTTGTCAGGTGCACCTTTGTGCTCACAGATTGCCTGAGTGCATGGACGATGCGCTCTTTAACATGCTGGTGGAGGGCTGGGATGGCTTTTCTGGAAAAAAAGTGTCGACTGGGTAGCTCGTAGCGTGGTACAGCGTAGTCCATCAGGTCTTTGAAAGCTTCGCTTTCAACTAACCGGTAGGGCATCATCTCTAACGAGATTAGTCTAGCTATGTGGGCGTTCAAACCCTGTGTACGCGGATGCGAGGCTAAGTATTTCCTTTTTCTAACCATAGTCTCATGTAGGGTGAGCTGGACTGGAGAGATGGAGATCGTGGAACTAGCGGGGGTGCCGGTGGACATGGCAGACTGAGAGACGGTGGGAGATGGTATTGTTGCCGCCGGTGCCCTAGATGCAGTGTTTCCTACTACGAAACTGGTGATTCCCTGACCCTGACTGCTTTGGCCTGGCAAAGATACCTGCACAGATACAGCAGGTGGTGCGCTAAATGGTGGTCCTACACTGCCGGAAGGGATGTTGCGTTGATGACTAGCTTCATTGGCCGAGGGTGCAACAACCTTAAGGGACGTTTGGTAGTTAGTCCAAGCTTTCAAATGCATGGTGGTTAAATGTCTATGCATGCAACTAGTATTGAGACTTTTCAGATTCTGACCTCTGCTTAAGGAAGTAGAACATTTTTGACAGATGACTTTGCGCTGATCAATTGGATGTTGTTTAAAAAAATGCCAGATTGCACTCTTTCTAGCATCGGATACCTTTTCAGGCATTGCAGACTGAGCTTTAACCGGATGGCCACGCTGTCCTCCACCAGGTTTTGGCTTTGCCACGCGTTTTGGGCAAGATACGGGCCCGGCAGATGGAACCTGTGGCGATGTTGATGCCTGCTGCGGCCCCTCCTCCTCCTCTGCTTCAGAACTGCTGCCGCCTGCACCCTGTTCCCCCAATGGCTGCCAATCGGGGTCAAGAACTGGGTCATCTAATAACTCTTCTTGTACCTCCTGCGCAACTTCGTCTGTGTCACCGTGTCGTTCGGTGGTATAGCGTTCGTGATGGGGCAACATAGTCTCATCAGGGTCTGATTCTTGATCAGCACCCTGCGAGGGCAATGTTGTGGTCTGAGTCAAAGGACCAGCATAGTAGTCTGGCTGTGGCTGTGCGTCAGTGCACTCCATGTCAGATTCAATTTGTAATGGGCATGGACTGTTAACTGCTTCACTTTCTAAGCCAGGGACGGTATGTGTAAAGAGCTCCATGGAGTAACCCGTTGTGTCGCCTGCTGCATTCTTCTCTGTTGTTGTTTTTGCTGAAGAGGACAAGGAAGTGACTTGTCCCTGACCGTGAACATCCACTAACGACGCGCTGCTTTTACTTTTACCAGTTTCACGAGAGGAGGCAAAAGAGCTAGAGGCTGAGTCAGCAAGATAAGCCAAAACTTGCTCTTGCTGCTCCGGCTTTAAAAGCGGTTTTCCTAATCCCAGAAAAGGGAGCGTTCGAGGCCTTGTGTAGCCGGACGACGAACCTGGCTCCACAGCTCCAGACTTAGGTGCAATATTTTTTTCCCCACGACCACCTGATGCTCCACCACTACCACTACCCTCATTACCAGCTGACAATGAACGCCCCCGGCCACGACCTCTTCCACTAGACTTCCTCATTGTTTTAAAAACGTAACCAAACTAACGTTATTTGTTGCAGTCACACAACTTACACGGTGAGCTATAACTTCAGTATGATTTAGCTACCCCTTTACAGGTTGGTGAGACCACAGCGAAAATCAGGCCCAATGTTACACACTCTTTTTTTGGTGGCTGCAAATTAGAGAGATGCCCCACACGCAGGACTGTCACTGAAGCACAAATGTTAATATTAATGTCACACTATTATTTTTTTTTTATTTTTATTTTTTTCAGGAACACTTTAGAAACCCCCCCAAAAAAAAAAAATTGATTTTTGCAGGGAGAATTTAGAAAACAAATGTAACAAACTATATGCTTTCTATGGCCCACTGACTGAGAGATGACGCACACAGGAATCAGGAGTGGCACACAAGCCCAGAGGCCAATATTTTTCTACCAATGATTGATGGAGTTATTTTCTCTGGTAGATTTTGGAACCCAAATCAAGGAAAAAAAATATAGGCTTTCTATGGACCACAATTGGAGAGAGAGAGAGAGAGAGAGAGAGATGGCACACCCAGGAGTCAAGACTGGCACACAAGCAGAAAGGCCAATATTAATCTCCCACTGTTTTTTTTTTTTTTTTTTTTTTTTTCAGGGAGACTTTAGAAAAAAAAATAATAAAAAAAATATGATTTTATCAGGAAGAATTTAGAAACCAAATAAAATAAAATGATTTTTTCAGGGAGAATTTATAAAACAAATAAAACCAAAAATAGGCGTTCTATGGCCCACTGACTGAGAGATGACGCACCCAGGAGTCAAGACTGGCACACAAGCAGAAAGGCCAATATTAATCTCCCACTGTTTTTTTTTTTTTTTTTTTTTTTTTCAGGGAGACTTTAGAAAAAAAAATAATAAAAAAAATATGATTTTATCAGGAAGAATTTAGAAACCAAATAAAATAAAATGATTTTTTCAGGGAGAATTTATAAAACAAATAAAACCAAAAATAGGCGTTCTATGGCCCACTGACTGAGAGATGACGCACCCAGGAGTCAAGACTGGCACACAAGCAGAAAGGCCAATATTAATCTCCCACTGTTTTTTTTTTTTTTTTTTTTTTCAGGGAGACTTTAGAAAAAAAAATAATAAAAAAAATATGATTTTATCAGGAAGAATTTAGAAACCAAATAAAATAAAATGATTTTTTCAGGGAGAATTTAGAAAACAAATAAAACCAAAAATAGGCGTTCTATGGCCCACTGACTGAGAGAGAGAGAGAGATGGAACGCTTAGTACTGGCACACAAGCCCAAAGGGCAATATTAATCTCCCTTTTTTTTTCCAGGGAGAATTTCTAAAACCCCCCCCAAAAAAAAAATAGGCTTTCTATGGCCCACTATTTGTGAGAGAGATGGGACGCTCAGGACTGGCACAGATGGCACGCTCAGGACTGGCACAGAAGCCCAGAGGCCAATATTAATCTCCCTTTTTTTCTGGGAGAATTTATAAAACCAAAAAAATATTTAAATAGGCTTTCTATGGCCCACTATTTGTGAGAGAGATGGCACGCTCAGGACTGGCACAGATGGCACGCTCACAACTGGCACACAAGCCCAGAGGCCAATATTAATCTCCCTTTTTTCAGGGAAAATTTATAAAACCAAAAAAAAAATTAAATAGGCTTTCTATGGCCCACTATTTGTGAGAGAGATGGCACGCTCAGGACTGGCACAGATGGCACGCTCACAACTGGCACACAAGCCCAGAGGCCAATATTAATCTCCCTTTTTTCAGGGAAAATTTATAAAACCAAAAAAAAAATTAAATAGGCTTTCTATGGCCCACTATTTGTGAGAGAGATGGCACGCTCAGGACTGGCACAGATGGCACGCTCACAACTGGCACACAAGCCCAGAGGCCAATATTAATCTCCCTTTTTTTCAGGGAGAATTTATAAAACCAAAAAAAAAATTAAATAGGCTTTCTATGGCCCACTATTTGTGAGAGAGATGGCACGCTCAGGGCTGGCACAGATGGCACGCTCAGGACTGGCACACAAGCCCAGAGGCCAATATTAATCTCCCTTTTTTTCAGGGAGAATTTATAAAACCCAAAAAAAAATAAAATAGGCTTTCTATGGCCCACTATTTGTGAGAGAGATGGCACACTCAGGACTGGCACACAAGCCCAAAGGCCAATATTAATCTCCCACTGTATTTTTATCAGGGAGAATTTATACACCCCACAAAAAAAAATACAGAAAAATGAAAAGGCTTTCTATGGCCCACTATGTGAGAGAGATGGCACACACAGGGATGGCACTCTAGCAGAAATGCCAAATTGCCAATCTTAATCTCCCACCAAAAAAAAAAAAAAAAAAAAAACAGGGAATGTCCTACAATTACTATCTCCCTGCCTGCAGTAATCTCAGCCAGGTATGGCAGGCAGCTACTATCTCCCTGCCTGCAGTAATCTCAGCCAGGTATGGCAGGCAGCAATAAGGAGTGGACTGATGCACAAATGAAATAAAAAGTGTGGACAAACAAAAAAGATAGCTGTGCAGAAAGGAAGGAACAAGAGGATTTGTGCTTTGAAAAAAGCAGTTGGTTTGCACAGCGGCGTACACACAGCAATGCAGCTATCAGGGAGCCTTCTAGGGCAGCCCAATGAGCTACAGCGCTGAGGGGAAAGAAAAAAAAAAAAAAACTTCCACTGTCCCTGCACACCGAGGGTGGTGTTGGACAGTGCAAATCGCTGCAGCACAAGCGGTTTTGTGGTTAATGGACCCTGCCTAACGCTATCCCTGCTTCTGACAAAGCGGCAGCAACCTCTCCCTAAGCTCAGATCAGCAGCAGTAAGATGGCGGTCGGCGGGAACGCCTCTTTATAGCCCCTGTGACGTCGCAGACAGCAAGCCAATCACTGCAATGCCCTTCTCTAAGATGGTGGGGACCAGGACCTATGTCATCACGCTGCCCACACTCTGCGTTTACCTTCATTGGCTGAGAAATGGCGCTTTTCGCGTCATTGAAACGCGACTTTGGCGCGAAAGTCGCGTACCGCATGGCCGACCCCGCACAGGGGTCGGATCGGGTTTCATGAAACCCCGACTTAGCCAAAAGTCGGCGACTTTTGAAAATGTTCGACCCGTTTCGCTCAACCCTAATAATGACATAACGCCAGAGATGGCCAGAGATAGCCAGTAAAAGCGTTAGAGCTGCATGTGGAGTACCCCAATGAGAGACTTGCCAGTATATTTGGTTCTGAGGTGCGTGTATATAGTTACAAAAATACTTTTTCCAGAAAGTTGAGTGTATATGAGACTAACCCCTCTTAATTGCTGTTTCCCATAGGAAATCAGAAGACTGGCTATTGCTCCCAGTGTAGAGATTTGAGTGGATAACAAAGCAGAGAAAAAAGTGTGTGTCTGCCTCGTATTAAGTACTGAATGCCAGGGTTATGTGCACCAATTGCTGCGAACTGTGATCTATTGTATTTATCTTCTTTTTAGCAAAAATTCCACTTTCAGTTTTATGCCAATATCCTCTCCTAGTCCTCTCTACGCCATACCATCGCAGGGTCTTTATTGCACTCTCCTAACCTCGGGTCTGACACATCATAAATGGTCCTATTAATTAGGATGAATAGTGGACTTCCGAGAGTTTCTAAAGACATGAACATCAATTATTTTATTTTTGTAGCTTTTTTTTAGCTTTTATCGACTTCTTTATTTTTTAACATATCAAAAAAGGTAAACACCAAAATGGCTGTGTCAGACACAGTCCAAAGAGTTTGATCATACCTGGAGCAGAAGGAGCAATGGTTTCAGGCACTGGATTGTCATGGACTTGTGGACCCCACAACAACAATTTTTTCAAGCTCTAAAATATTTTCTAAGCTTTATAATGTGAGAAATTGCCTAACGGAAATGTTAGATCTGGACTTTAATTACAGAGTTGTGTTTTCCTATAGTTCCTTGGTCTCAGAAGATGTATATGAACCTTATTGATTCTACTGATAAGTCACATGGCTTCATGAGGAAAAACAGAAAGGATTTATCATCCTATCGCTACAATGTAGAGGTGAGATACCATGGGGAAGTTCAGGATGTACCTAATTTTTGTGAAAATGCAGTCTTCCATGGTCACAGAAGTGTTCCCCCAGGCTAGTGCCCCGGACTTTGCAATATTATTATTATTTATTTATTTATATAACACCATTGATTCCATGATTCTGTACATGAGAAGGAGTTACATAAAAATATAGGAGACATGAGGAGTGAGCCCACTCCGCACATTTAGTTGGCCAAGTCTTCACACTAATGTGAATATTAAACATTTATTTTAGCAAGAAAGCTGAGGAAGTTCTTACCATGACCTTAATGCTGCTATCTTTCTAAGCATCTGTAAAGATAATGGGCTTAGATGCAGACAACTGAATATTATTAATAACTGATACATCCAGCAAGAGTGTAGTGTAAGTATATAAAACCACTACTATGGATCAGAGTTGTTGTTCTGTTGTAATACTGGGTGTGTTTATGTGCCAGGTTTTTCAAGACGGTACTACTACATAATAATCCTAACACATTTTTGTTGCTCGCAAGTGCTTTCCTTTCATATAATAAATCCATTGTAATTTTGTCATCAAATCTTCTGCCGCAGTAGGCTAAACAAAAGAAAGATATTAGTAATATACCCTGCCAATAATGTTATTTAGGCTTGAAATAATATTGTTCCTAAAGGGCCGACAAATTGCTGTACCAGCTGGGCAGCAAAGCTGAACGACTCACAGGAGCATGGAATATAAGTTATTAATTTCTAGGGAAGTTCCTACTGTTGTTTGCTAATTCTTGACAACTAAACCTACCATATCATACCATAAGCCATATTAGCATTTCATCCGTGGCCATAATTGAACATAATAATTAGAGATGAGCAAATCTGAACTTAAAAGATTGGAGTTTGTACCAGACATATAGTGCCCAATGCTAATTGCCGAACGTGGACTTCTCACAGAAGTCCATTGCAATGTTCTGAGTTACGGGGAAAGTCAGTGAGAGGAGAAAGAGATTACTAGCTCAAAAATTCCGATTCCCATTGTTTTCAATCAGGTTTTGGTTCTGGTTTAAGTTTGGGTACAGTTCTGGCACCCAAACTGAACTTTGAAATAAAGTTCAGGTCGAGTAATAGAACCCAAACTTCCATGGGTCCTCTTATCCACAACTATAATACAGTCAGTCATGTTATTGCCTATAGAATGATTCTGGTCTTGATGCTAATCTAATATTTGACACATTGTCCAATTTGTAGTGCCATCCATTCCTTCCATCTAGACCACATGGAATCTAGAAATAGAATTTCTGGGGGTCATATAATAAAACAATCAGGGCTTGTTTTTATGTTGATCATACAGTACCCACATAATAATACTAAATAGCAGCATAACGTAACTAGCCGAAACAACACCTGCATACGGGGCAGTAAAAATCTTAAATAATGCCAGTTAACAGTGCCACAATACCATCATACTGTGACTTAAAAATGCTCATATCCAAAAGTAAAATAGCAGCATCATACTGCCACATGATGGAAAATAAAACTTGGGTCTAACTGAAAAATACCCCTCACTAAAATATAACTAATTAAGTATCTAAATTAATATCTGTGTTACCCACTCAAAAAGTTGACAGTGCAATGTGCAAAATTAATACAGGGAAAATATTTTCCTAAAGCGCTAATATCAACAGAGGGTAGGCTATTGAGTATAACACTGAAACCCTCTGAATTGAAGAATATTATAGATTGATATTAATGACGAGCGAGTATTCTCGTTGCTTGAGTTTTCCTGAGCACGCTCGGGTGATCTCCGAGTATTTGTTAGTGTTCAGAGATTTTGTTTTCATTGCTGCAGCTAGATGATTTGCGACTACTAGACAGCTTGATTACATGTGGGGATTACCTAGCAACCAGGCAACCCCCACATGTACTTAGGGTACCGTCACACAGTGGCATTTTGATCGCTACGACGGCACGATCCGTGACGCTCCAGCATCGTAACAATATCACTCCAGCGTCGTAGACTGCTGTCACACTTTGCAATGTACGACGCTGGAGCGATAATTTCATGACGTATGTGCGATGTAGAAGCCGTTGGTTACTATGCGCACATCGTATACAATATCGTGCACACCTTTATTACACGATGCGATCATGCCACCACAGCGGGACACTAGACGACGAAAGAAAGTTTCAAACGATCTGCTACGACGTACGATTCTCAGTGGGGTCCCTGATCGCAGGAGCGTGTCAGACACTGCGAGATCGCTGGAACGTCACGAATCGTGCCGTTGTAGCGATCAAAATGCCACTGTGTGACGGTACCCTTAGGCTGGCTAATAGCTGTAAATCAAGCAGCTGAATCAACAAAAACTAAATCTCTGAACACTAACAAATACTCGGAGACCACCCGTGCTCGGGAAAACCTGAGCAACGAGTATACTCGCTCATCACTAATTGATATAGTTTCTATATGCATACCTATATCATCAGCATCCGACCAGATATTTAGTGTGTCAGATGTGGAATCAAAAATATTAGCTCTATAACACAATGCCCCAGTAGAGAAGTATAACAAATAGCCTAGGATACCTCATTTGGATCGCTGCCTGGTTATACCACAGGATTGTGTGATGTATAGACTGTACTTATATAGATAATCAGTCATACTCAGCCAGTGTGAGGAAAAGAGTGCACTGACCCTTGATAGCAAACTGTCTGTGCACCTACCTATTTGCGGAGGATGTCACCCTAAGATTACGAGAATTTGCGCCCCCTCTGGTGCGTTGGCTGTCCCTCTACTCCTATTGCAGCCCTGATTAAACATACAGCATGAACAAGAGGGCCAGTATGGCCTGTATATACCAAAGGATCTGTTGGAAGCCAGTATAATGTGTCCTGGACAATATGTAAAAATAGAATTCACATAGAAACAATGGGCAGGAATGTATATATTTGCGTGACAGTCAAGGTAAGCAGACACATTCACAAACATACCAGCTGGTACACAGGTGCATCCAAATCATAGAGCTACTACATTCCCTGACACGCTAAATATCTGGTCAGATGCTGTTGATATAGGTATGCATATAGAAACTATATCAATCTATAATATTGCTCATTTCAGAGGGTTTCGGTGTTATACTCAATAGCCTACCCTCTGTTGATATTAGCCCATTAGGAATATATTTTCCCTGTATTAATTTTGCACATTGCACTTTCACCTTTTTGAGTGGGTAATACAGATATTATTTTAGATACTTAATTAGTTATATTTTAGTGAGGGGTATTTTTCAGTTAGACATGTGGTGTCACTCTTACAATTATCTAATTTTGTGAGACCAAAGTAAAACTAAGGCTCAAATTACACCACCATACAGACACACACACACACACACACATCCAAAACTTCCAGTTACATGAGAATTCACATATGCAAATTTACAGATGTACAAAAATCCACATACACCATGTCTCTATACACCACGTGGGTGCTAATTACTAGGGTTGAGCGACCTTGACCTTTTTAGAGTCGAGCCGTGTTTCGCGAAACCCGACTATCTTAGAAGTCGAGTCGAGTGGAATCGGCCGATTATCGCGAAAAGTCAGGTATCGCCCGAAACACGAAACCCAATGCAAGTCAATGGGGGAGCATAGTCGGCAGTGAGTGGAGGCCAGGAAAACACCTACACTGCCCATTTTAATGGCAAAAACATCCATTCTTGTTAAAGAAGCTTGTCAATCGTAATTTACCTTATAATAATTGGAAGGCATTTGAAATTGGGGGTCATTTGGCTAAAGTTGTGGGGGGTAGGGCTGGTTCAAGTAATTAGTGGGCCCAGTAAATCTGGACCACGTCACGGCAGTGGAGCAGGGAGAGGTAAGTATTTCAACTTTGCAAGTGCTGTGATCCTGAGCAAGCAGGGGGGGCCCACTCGTTGGCATTGGCACAGGCACAGGGCCCCTCAAAGTACAGCGGTGTGTTTGCACGGCGGGGCGCCTCCCATCGGCAGCAACACTTTTGCGTACTATGTGAGGCCCTGTGCCAGTGACGTCGCCAACTAGTATTCCTCCCCCCACCTGATGAAGGAACCTGCACTTTCATCTGCACCTTCCTCTTTGTCCCCGTGTAAGGTGGTATGGTATGCGGGAAGAGGAACCTGACTTTCAGCAGGGTCACAATCTTGCTGTGTAGCGTGCACGGGGAATTTTGCGTTATGGGTCAATGTACCAGCAGACTCATCTATCACTGGCTGGGCAATGGGCAGGATGAGGAGGAAACACAGATATAGGCCCAAAGAATAAAGTTGGCTAAATGCAGTTCAAAATTGGTAACACAGGACTAACCAGGGGGCATTGCAGTGGAGGACAACTGGAATGAGAGACTGACACAGAGAGTAGGCCCAAATCAGTAAGTAGTCGAAATGCAGTTCAAAATTGGCAACCGTAGTAAACAGGCGGCACAACTTTGTTCAGTGGAGGAGAACAGCAAGGAGTGGCAGACACCGATAGTAGGCCCCAACCCAACTAGTAGGCCAAATGCAGTCTAACATTAACAACTACTTAACGAGAGCCTGAAAATGGAATTTCAGGACAGGAAACCAGGAGAACAGCAAGGAGTGGCAGACACCGATAGTAGGTCCCAAACCAACTAGTACGCCAAATGCAGTTGTTCCGTTTAACCACAATTTAATGAGAGCCTGAAGATAGAAGTTCAGGAAAGGCAACCTGGAGAACACCTTGGAGTGTAACACACCATCTCTCTACACCCCATACCCAATTTGTAGGCCTAATGCAGCGTAGTTTCCAACAACTACTAAACGAGAGCCGGAAGATCGAAGCTCAGGAAAGGCAACCTGGAGAACACCTTGGAGTGGAACACACCATCTCTCTACACCCCATACCCAATTTGTAGGCCTAATGCAGTGTAGTTTCCAAGAACTACTAAACGAGAGCATGAAGATCGAAGCATTGGCGAGGAAACCTGGGGAACACCTTGGAGTGGAACACACCATCTCTCTACACCCCATACCCAATTTGTAGGCCTAATGCAGTGTAGTTTCCAACAACTACTAAACGAGAGCCGGAAGATCGAAGCTCAGGAAAGGCAACCTGGAGAACACCTTGGAGTGGAACACACCATCTCTCTACACCCCATACCCAATTTGTAGGCCTAATGCAGTGTAGTTTCCAAGAACTACTAAACGAGAGCCGGAAGATCGGAGCTCAGGAAAGGTAACCTGGAGAACACCTTGGAGTTGAACACACCATCTCTCTACACCCAATACCCAATTTGTAGGCCTAATGCAGTGTAGTTTCCAAGAACTACTAAACGAGAGCCGGAAGATCGAAGCTCAGGAAAGGCAACCTGGAGAACACCTTGGAGTGGAACACACCATCTCTCTACACCCCATACCCAATTTGTAGGCCTAATGCAGTGTAGTTTCCAACAACTACTAAACGAGAGCATGAAGATCGAAGCATTGGCGAGGAAACCTGGGGAACACATTGGAGTGGAACACACCATCTCTCTACACCACATACACAATTTGTAGGCCTAATGCAGTGTAGTTTCCAACAACTACTAAACGAGAGCCGGAAGACCGAAGCAATGTGGACGAAACCTGGGGAACACCTTGGAGTGGAACACACCATCTCTCTACACCCCATACCCAATTTGTAGGCCTAATGCAGTGTAGTTTCCAACAACTACTAAACGAGAGCCGGAAGATCGAAGCTCAGGAAAGGCAACCTGGAGAACACCTTGGAGTGGAACACACCATCTCTCTACACCCCATACCCAATTTGTAGGCCTAATGCAGTGTAGTTTCCAAGAACTACTAAACGAGAGCCGGAAGACCGAAGCAATGTGGACGAAACCTGGGGAACACCTTGGAGTGGAACACACCATCTCTCTACACCCCATACCCAATTTGTAGGCCTAATGCAGTGTAGTTTCCAAGAACTACTAAACGAGAGCCGGAAGACCGAAGCAATGTGGACGAAACCTGGGGAACACCTTGGAGTGGAACACACCATCTCTCTACACCCCATACCCAATTTGTAGGCCTAATGCAGTGTAGTTTTCTACAACTACTAAACGAGAGACGGAAGACCGAAGCAATGTGGACGAAACCTGGGGAACACCTTGGAGTGGAACACACCATCTCTCTACACCCCATACCCAATTTGTAGGCCTAATGCAGCGTAGTTTCCAACAACTACTAAACGAGAGCCGGAAGATCGAAGCTCAGGAAAGGCAACCTGGAGAACACTTTGGAGTGGAACACACCATCTCTCTACACCCCATACCCAATTTGTAGGCCTAATGCAGTGTAGTTTCCAACAACTACTAAACGAGAGCATTAAGATCGAAGCAATGGCGAGGAAACCTGGGGCACACCTTGGGGAGGCAGACACCGTTAGTAGGCCCTACCAAAGTTGTACCCCCAATGCAGTTTTAAAATTCCTAGAGGCTGAAAACAAGACTATTGACGCTCAGCTTTTTTCAAAGGAACACAGCTGAATTGAGTGGCGCAGACAGACACAGGTAGTAGGACTTAACCCAAAAATGTGGCTCACTGCAGCTTAAAAAAGTTACAGGGGTACACAAGCAGCAGTGCTCTGGGCAGTGGAGGACAATTTCAATAGTGGACCGCAGACAGACTTTGTACGCCTACTATTAAAAAAAGGATGCTCTATGCAATTAAAAATAGGTTCCAGGGGTCCACGGGCAGCAGTGGTGTGGTCAGTGGACGAGTATTGGAAGGAGGGACTGCAGACAGGCGTAGTAGGCCTAACATAACAAAATTAGGCTGTAGACACTGTAAAATTGGTTCCAGGGGTCCATGGGCAGCAGTGGTGTGGTCAGTGGAGGCCTAGTGGAAGGAGTGACTGCAGACAGGCATCGAAGGCCTAAAATAAAAAAATTGGGCTGGCTGTAGGCAATTTTAAATTGGTTCCAGGGGTACACGGGCAGCAGTGGTGTGGTCAGTGGAGGCCTAGTGGAAGGAGTGACCGCAGACAGGCATCGAAGGCCTAAAATAATAACACATGGCTGTAGGCAATTTTAAATTGGTTCCAGGGGTACACGGGCAGCAGTGGTGTGGTCAGTGTAGTAGTAGTAGAAAGAACGGACCGCAGACAGGCATCGAAGGCCTAAAATAAAAAAATTGGGCTGGCTGTAGGCAATTTTAAATTGGTTCCAGGGGTACACGGGCAGCAGTGGTGTGGTAAGTGGAGGCCTAGTGGAAGGAGTGACCGCAGACAGGCATCGAAGGCCTAAAATAAAAAAATTGGGCTGGCTGTAGGCAATTTTAAATTGGTTCCAGGGGTACACGGGCAGCAGTGGTGTGGTCAGTGGAGGCATATTGTAAGGAGTGACCGCAGACAGGCATCGAAGGCCTAAAATAATAACACATGGCTGTAGGCAATTTTAAATTGGTTCCAGGGGTACACGGGCAGCAGTGGTGTGGTCAGTGGAGGCCTAGTGGAAGGAGTGACCGCAGACAGGCAACGAAGGCCTAAAATAATAACACATGGCTGTAGGCAATTTTAAATTGGTTCCAGGGGTACACGGGCAGCAGTGGTGTGGTCAGTGGAGGCATATTGTAAGGAGTGACCGCAGACAGGCATCGAAGGCCTAAAATAATAACACATGGCTGTAGGCAATTTTAAATTGGTTCCAGGGGTACACGGGCAGCAGTGGTGTGGTCAGTGGAGGCCTAGTGGAAGGAGTGACCGCAGACAGGCATCGAAGGCCTAAAATAATAACACATGGCTGTAGGCAATTTTAAATTGGTTCCAGGGGTACACGGGCAGCAGTGGTGTGGTCAGTGGAGGCCTAGTGGAAGGAGTGACCGCAGACAGGCATCGAAGGCCTAAAATAAAAAAATTGGGCTGGCTGTAGGCAATTTTAAATTGGTTCCAGGGGTACACGGGCAGCAGTGGTGTGGTCAGTGGAGGCCTAGTGGAAGGAGTGACCGCAGACAGGCATCGAAGGCCTAAAATAATAACACATGGCTGTAGGCAATTTTAAATTGGTTCCAGGGGTACACGGGCAGCAGTGGTGTGGTCAGTGTAGTAGTAGTAGAAAGAACGGACCGCAGACAGGCATCGAAGGCCTAAAATAAAAAAATTGGGCTGGCTGTAGGCAATTTTAAATTGGTTCCAGGGGTACACGGGCAGCAGTGGTGTGGTAAGTGGAGGCCTAGTGGAAGGAGTGACCGCAGACAGGCATCGAAGGCCTAAAATAAAAAAATTGGGCTGGCTGTAGGCAATTTTAAATTGGTTCCAGGGGTACACGGGCAGCAGTGGTGTGGTCAGTGGAGGCATATTGTAAGGAGTGACCGCAGACAGGCATCGAAGGCCTAAAATAATAACACATGGCTGTAGGCAATTTTAAATTGGTTCCAGGGGTACACGGGCAGCAGTGGTGTGGTCAGTGGAGGCCTAGTGGAAGGAGTGACCGCAGACAGGCATCGAAGGCCTAAAATAATAACACATGGCTGTAGGCAATTTTAAATTGGTTCCAGGGGTACACGGGCAGCAGTGGTGTGGTCAGTGGAGGCATATTGTAAGGAGTGACCGCAGACAGGCATCGAAGGCCTAAAATAATAACACATGGCTGTAGGCAATTTTAAATTGGTTCCAGGGGTACACGGGCAGCAGTGGTGTGGTCAGTGGAGGCATAGTGGAAGGAGTGACCGCAGACAGGCTTCGAAGGCCTAACATAACAAAAATGTCAATACAATGGTATTGTCAGTGGCAGGCATTGAAGGATGTCAGCGCATAGACTAAACATTGGTGGAGCTGTGAGATAATTTTGCAAGTGGTAGAGCACTGTTTGAGCTGGGGGGGGGAACTGTCTTGTGGCCGGCGGTACAGGCCCAGGGCCCCTCATATTACAACGGTGTGTCTGACGTTGGGTGCGCACCACCACCGCCAGAGACACTTTATTGTACTAGGAGGGACCCAGTGGCAGTGCCGTCGACCAAAAGCGGGCACACCCACCTCTTCAGACAAACAGCACTCTCACGGGTGCTGTCGCCAAGTGTCGATACCACGGCCCCGTGTGGGGAGTTTGGCCATTTAGTGAGGTGTAAACATGTCGTATGCTGGACAATCAGGTGCAGAAAATTACGAGATTGGAAAAGGCATTCAGAATAGTCCACAGGCAAGACCTTTTCATAGGAAAGCTAGGTGTCAGCCGGGCAAGGTGGGGCAAAAGATTTCAAAATCCAGTTGTGGTTCATTTTAATGAAGGTTAGATCATCTACATTTTGGGTAGCCAGACGAGTCTTTTTTTCTGTTAGTATTGAACCTGCAGCACTGAATACTCTTTCTGATAGGACACTAGATGCCGGGCAAGCAAGCTCCTGCAATGCATATTCTGCCAATTCTGGCCAGGTGTCTAATTTTGATGCCCAGTAATCAAATGGGAATGACGGTTGAGGGAGAACATCGATAAGGGATGAAAAATAGTTTGTAACCATACTGGACAAATGTTGTCTCCTGTCACTTTGAATTGATGCTGCAGTACCTGTCCTGTCTGCGGTCATAGCAAAATCACTCCACAACCTGGTCAGAAAACCCCTCTGGCCAACGCCACTTCTGATTTCTGCCCCTCTAACTCCTCTGGTCTGCTGGCCCCTGCAGCTCGTGTGAGAACGATCACGGGCGCTGTGTGCAGGGAATGCCAGAAGCAAACGGTCAACAAGAGTTGATTGTTTGGTTGCTAATATTAGTTCCAAGTTCTCATGTGGCATTATATTTTGCAATTTGCCTTTATAGCGAGGATCAAGGAGGCAGGCCAACCAGTAATCGTCATCGTTCATCATTTTAGTTATGCGTGTGTCCCTTTTGAGGATACGTAAGGCATAATCCGCCATGTGGGCCAAAGTTCCAGTTCTCAAATCTGCAGTTGTGCTTGGTTGAGGGGCAGTTTCAGGCAAATCCACGTCACTTGTGTCCCTCCAAAAACCAGAACCCGGCCTTGCCGCGCCACCAATTTCCAGTGGCCCCGGAAAAGCTTCCTCATTAAAAATATAATCATCCCCATCATCCTCCTCGTCCTCCTCCTCCTCTTTGCCCGCTAACTCGTCCTGTACACTGCCCTGGCCAGACAATGGCTGACTGTCATCAAGGCTTTCCTCTTCCTCAGCTGCAGACGCCTGATCCTTTATGTGCGTCAAACTTTGCATCAGCAGACGCATTAGGGGGATGGTCATGCTTATTATGGCGTTGTCTGCACTAACCAGCCGTGTGCATTCCTCAAAACACTGAAGGACTTGACACATGTCTTGAATCTTCGACCACTGCACACCTGACAACTCCATGTCTGCCATCCTACTGCCTGCCCGTGTATGTGTATCCTCCCACAAAAACATAACAGCCCGCCTCTGTTCGCACAGTCTCTGAAGCATGTGCAGTGTTGAGTTCCAACTTGTTGCAACGTCTATGATTAGGCGATGCTGGGGAAGGTTCAAAGAACGCTGATAGGTCTGCATACGGCTGGAGTGTACGGGCGAACGGCGGATATGTGAGCAAAGTCCACGCACTTTGAGGAGCAGGTCGGATAACCCCGGATAACTTTTCAGGAAGCACTGCACCACCAGGTTTAAGGTGTGAGCCAGGCAAGGAATGTGTTTCAGTTGGGAAAGGGAGATGGCAGCCATGAAATTCCTTCCGTTATCACTCACTACCTTGCCTGCCTCAAGATCTACAGTGCCCAGCCACGACTGCGTTTCTTCCGCGGTGTGTCTGTTGTCGCCCAAACACTTCATAGCCAATACAGCCTGCTGACGTTTGCCAGTAGCTGCCCCATAATGGGAGACCTGGTGTGCAACAGTGGCAGCTGCGGATGGAGTGGTTGTGCGACTGCGGTCTGTGGACGAGCTCTCGCTTCTGCAGGAGGACGAAGAGGAGGAGGAGGGGGTGCGAACGGCTACAGCCAACTGTTTCCTAGACCGTGGGCTAGGCAGAACTGTCCCAAACTTGCTGTCCCCTGTGGACCCTGCATCCACAACATTCACCCAGTGTGCCGTGATGGACACGTAACGTCCCTGGCCATGCCTACTGGTCCATGCATCTGTTGTCAGGTGCACCTTTGTGCTCACAGATTGCCTGAGTGCATGGACGATGTGCTCTTTAACATGCTGGTGGAGGGCTGGGATGGCTTTTCTGGAAAAAAAGTGTCGACTGGGTAGCTCGTAGCGTGGTACAGCGTAGTCCATCAGGGCTTTGAAAGCTTCGCTTTCAACTAACCGGTAGGGCATCATCTCTAACGAGATTAGTCTAGCTATGTGGGCGTTAAAACCCTGTGTACGCGGATGCGAGGCTAAGTACTTCCTTTTTCTAACCATAGTCTCATATAGGGTGAGCTGGACTGGAGAGCTGGAGATCGTGGAACTAGCGGGGGTGCCAGTGGACATGGCAGACTGAGAGACGGTGGGAGATGGTATTGTTGCCGCCGGTGCCCTAGATGCAGTGTTTCCTACTACGAAACTGGTGATTCCCTGACCCTGACTGCTTTGGCCTGGCAAAGAAACCTGCACAGATACTGCAGGTGGTGCGGAAAATGGTGGCCCTACACTGCCGGAAGGGATGTTGCGTTGCTGACTAGCTTCATTGGCCGAGGGTGCTACAACCTTAAGGGACGTTTGGTAGTTAGTCCAGGCTTGCAAATGCATGGTGGTTAAATGTCTATGCATGCAACTTGTATTGAGACTTTTCAGATTCTGTCCTCTGCTTAAGGTAGTTGAACATTTTTGACAGATGACTTTGCGCTGATCAATTGGATGTTGTTTAAAAAAATGCCAGACTGCACTCTTTCTAGCATCGGATACCTTTTCAGGCATTGCAGACTGAGCTTTAACCGGATGGCCACTCTGTCCTCCAACAGGTTTTGGCTTTGCCACGCGTTTTGGGCAAGATACGGGCCAGGCAGATGGAACCTGTTGCGATGTTGATGCCTGCTGCGGCCCCTCCTCCTCCGCTTCAGAACTGCTGCCGCCTGCACCCTGTTCCCCCAATGGCTACCAATCGGGGTCAAGAACTGGGTCATCTATTACCTCTTCTTGTAGCTCGTGTGCAACTTCGTCTGTGTCACCGTGTCGGTCGGTGGTATAGCGTTCGTGATGGGGCAACATAGTCTCATCAGGGTCTGATTCTTGATCATTACCCTGCGAGGGCAATGTTGTGGTCTGAGTCAAAGGACCAGCATAGTAGTCTGGCTGTGGCTGTGCATCAGTGCACTCCATGTCAGATTCAACTTGTAATGGGCATGGACTGTTAACTGCTTCACTTTGTAAGCCAGGGACGGTATGTGTAAAGAGCTCCATGGAGTAACCCGTTGTGTCGCCTGCTGCATTCTTCTCTGTTGTTGTTTTTGCTGAAGAGGACAAGGAAGCGACTTGTCCCTGACCGTGAACATCCACTAACGACGCGCTGCTTTGACATTTATCAGTTTCACGAGAGGAGGCAAAAGAGCTAGAGGCTGAGTCAGCAAGATAAGCCAAAACTTGCTCTTGCTGCTCCGGCTTTAAAAGCGGTTTTCCTACTCCCAGAAAAGGGAGCGTTCGAGGCCTTGTGTAGCCAGACGACGAACCTGGCTCCACAGCTCCAGACTTAGGTGCAATATTTTTTTTCCCACGACCAGCTGATGCTCCACCACTACCACTACCCTCATTACCAGCTGACAATGAACGCCCCCGGCCACGACCTCTTCCACCAGACTTCCTCATTGTTTTAAAAACGTAAACAAACTAACGGTATTTGTTGCTGTCACACAACTTACACGGTGAGCTATAACTTCAGTATGATTTAGCTACCCCTTTACAGGTGAGTGAGACCACAACGAAAATCAGGCACAATGTTACACACTCTGTTGTTGGTGGCAACAAATGAGAGAGATGCCACACACGCAGGACTGTCACTGAAGCACAAATGCAAATATTAATCTCCCACTGATTTGATTTTTTTTTTTTTTTTCAGGGAGACTTTAGGAAAAAAAAATAATAGAATAAAATGATTTTTTCAGGAAGAATTTAGAAACCAAATAAAATAAAATGATTTTTTCAGGGAGAATTTAGAAAACAAATAAAACAAAAAAAGGCTTTCTATGGCCCACTGAGTGAGAGATGACGCACACAGGAGTCAGGAGTGGCACACAAGCCCAGAGGCCAATATTTATCTCCCACTGATTGATGTAGTGATTTTTTCAGGTAGATTTTGGAACCCAAATCAAGCTAAAAAAATAATAGGCTTTCTATGGCCCACAATTGGAGAGAGAGAGAGAGATGGCACACCCAGGAGTCAAGACTGGCACACAAGCAGAAAGGGCAATATTAATCTCCCACTGATTTTTTTTTTTTTTTTTTTTTCAGGGAGACTTTAGAAAAAAAAAATAATAGAATAAAATGATTTTTTCAGGAAGAATTTAGAAACCAAATAAAATAAAATGATTTTTTCAGGGAGAATTTAGAAAACAAATAAAACAAAAAAAGGCTTTCTATGGCCCACTGAGTGAGAGATGACACACACAGGAGTCAGGAGTGGCACACAAGCCCAGAGGCCAATATTTATCTCCCATTGATTGATGTAGTGATTTTTTCAGGTAGATTTTGGAACCCAAATCAAGCTAAAAAAATAATAGGCTTTCTATGGCCCACAATTGGAGAGAGAGAGAGAGATGGCACACCCAGGAGTCAAGACTGGCACACAAGCAGAAAGGGCAATATTAATCTCCCACTGATTTGTTTTTGTTTTGTTTTTCAGGGAGACTTTAGGAAAAAAAAATAATAGAATAAAATGATTTTTTCAGGTAGAATTTAGAACCCAAATCAACCAAAAACATAAATAGGCTTTCTATGGCCCACTATTTGTGAGAGAGATGGCACGCTCAGGACTGGCACACAAGCCCAAAGGCCAATATTAATCTCCCACTTTTTATTTTTTTCAGGGAAAATTTATAAACCCAATAAAAAAATAAATAAATAGGCTTTCTATGGCCCACTATCTGAGAGAGAGAGATGGCACGCTTAGGACTGGCACACAAGCCCAAAGGCCAATATTAATCTCCCTTTTTTTTTTCAGGGAGAATTTATAAAACCAAAAAAATAAAAATAAATAGGCTTTCTATGGCCCACTATTTGTGAGAGAGATGACACGCTCAGGACTGGCACACAAGCCCAGAGGCCAATATTAATCTCCCACTTTTTTTTTTTTGTTCCAGGGAAAATTTATAAACCCAATAAAAAAAATAATAAATAGGCTTTCTATGGCCCACTATCTGAGAGAGAGATGGCACGCTTAGGACTGGCACACAAGCCCAAAGGCCAATATTAATCTCCCACTGATTGATGTAGTGATTTTTTCAGGTAGATTTTAGAACCCAAATCAAGCAAAAAAATAAATAGGCTTTCTATGGCCCACTGACTGAGAGATGGCACACACAGGAGTCAAGAGTGGCACACAAGCCCTGAGGCCAATATTTTTCTCCCACTGATTGATGTAGTGATTTTTTCAGGTAGATTTTATAACCCAAATCAAGCAAAAAAATAAATAGGCTTTCTATGGCCCACTGAGTGAGAGATGGCACACACAGGGATGGCACTCTAGCAGAAATGTCAATCTTAATCTCCCACAAAAAAAACAAAAAAAAAAACAGGGAGTGTCCAACAATTACTATCTCCCTGCAGTAATCTCAGCCAGGTATGGCAGGCAGCAATAAGGAGTGGACTGATGCACAAATTAAATAAAAAGTGTGGACAAACAAAAAAGATAGCTGTGCAGAAAGGAAGGAACAAGAGGATTTGTGCTTTGAAAAAAGCAGTTGGTTTGCACAGCGGCGTACACACAGCAATGCAGCTATCAGGGAGCCTTCTAGGGCAGCCCAATGAGCTACAGCGCTGAGGGGAAAAAAAAAAAAATGTAGCTTCCACTGTCCCTGCACACCGAAGGTGGTGTTGGGCAGTGGAAATCGCTACAGCACAAGCGGTTTGGTGGTTAATGGACCCTGCCTAACGCTATCCCTGCTTCTGACGAAGCGGCAGCAACCTCTCCCTAAGCTCAGATCAGCAGCAGTAACATGGCGGTCGGCGGGAACGCCCCTTTATAGCTCCTGTGACGCCGCAGACAGCAAGCCAATCACTGCAATGCCCTTCTCTAAGATGGTGGGGACCAGGACCTATGTCATCACGCTGCCCACACTCTGCGTTTACCTTCATTGGCTGAGAAATGGCGCTTTTCGCGTCATTGAAACGCGACTTTGGCGCGAAAGTCGCGTACCGCATGGCCGACCCCGCACAGCGTTTCATGACCCCGGATCGGGTTTCATGAAACCCGACTTTGCCAAAAGTCGGCGACTTTTGAAAATGAACGACCCGTTTCGCTCAACCCTACTAATTACTCTTAGTTTTTAGTTCCTCTCTTGAGACAGAATGCACTAGATACAGCTCTCAAAATGGTGCAAAAAGGGGGTAAAAATGGTAAAATAGTTCACACCATATCACAAGTCGAAATGCAAAAAGTTGTGTGCATGAAGCTTTACACATTTCTGCTGCTAAAAGATCCATAATATAAATATAGGTAAAATATCAGTAATGAATCCCTAGATATTTGCATTTTGTTAGTGAATTTCACAGCAGTGAGTCTAACTTTCTTCTGTTCCCTATTTGCAATATTAATGAGAATATGAAGGCCCAACTTGTCATCTGCATTTTAGATATTTTTTTTTCTTGCTTGTTTCCAATTCATACAATGTTTGATGAATTGGAACAAATTCATAGCTAGCTAATTTTTTAACAATCCTTTTAATAATTCCTAAAATTTTACAAGTATATCTTCAACTTCGCAGTGGGTACAGAAAGTATTCAGACCCCTTTACATTGTTTCATTACAGTCTCTGTGCCCTTTAGAACAATAACTAAAGGGCACAGAGGAATCACGGAGGACGTTGGTACAGTCAGCAAGGTACTCCCTCAGCATCTTCCAAAACATTGCGCTCCTTGTGACAGTACCCCTTGCCTCTGTGCCAGGGCGATGGGAGGGTCTGAGAAAACTCTCCCAGAACTTTGCCAGTGCTCCACTGCCTCTGCTGGATTGGAGTTGTGTCTCTCTCACCTGTACTCCTTGGTTGTCCAATGAACTATGATGTGTGCCGTCAGCGTTCTCAGATGGGAATTTTTTTAGTAATTCCAAAACAAGGGCCCTCTGGTACTGCACCATTTTAGTAGACCTGTCTGCCTCTGGAAGAAAAGATTGAAAGTTCTCCTTGTAGCGTGAGTCTAGAAGTGTCACCAACCCGGATTTTTATTTTATTTTATTTGGAGGACTAAAATTGCGAAATATTTAGCGCAATGATATGCGATGCGTGTGGCGGACAAAACACAGTGTTAAATATATGAACGGTAGCTAAATATTTTTTAGGCAGCTAAATATTTTTTTTGGCAGCTAAATAGTTTTCTGCAAGTTATTTTTTGGGCAGCTACATATTTTTGACAGCTAAATTTTTTGGGGGCAGCTAAATGTTTTTTTTTGGCAGATAAATACTTTTTGGGCAGATAAATATTTTTTTTTGTTCTGCCAAATGGTGTCAAAATATTTTATAAGACACTCCAAAAAATACTATAGTACCACAAAAAATGCCAGAAATTTCTGCGCACTCAGATATGATGCCTGGGACATGCAAAACCATTAAAAATTTCTGGATTTTTCCTCTGTAGTATTAAAATGATCTGTAGTCTGCATTGTCAACAAGCAAATGGAGACAAAAATGGGGTCTGGACTGCTTTGGAATAAAATAATCTGGATTAAGGTGTAAAAAATTATTGCTAGCCATTGATACCTGGAGCTAGGTATATATGTAATAGGCAGCAGCAGACAGTAATGGACCCTCTTGATGTATGCAATATCTATATAGCCACATACAGTGCTTGCATGCCTTGCACTGATGTATATATATGCACATACACTCCGCTGCCTACCTAGCACTGCAATCTATATAACCTGTTATTAGTTCTTAGAAGGACTGTTGGTTTAGCAGGATATGTGGATTTAACGATGGTAGACCCACACTAACTAATAAAAGCACAAATATGACCCTATCTCAGCAGCAGCTCTACATACACTGTCTGATTTCGGAGCAAAATATCCCGAGCCTGGCGGGGCCAGGTCTCTTATAGACCTGATGACGCTGTGTGGCAAGCCAATCACTGTAATACCACAAAAAAGATGGCTGCGGCATTAGAGTGCATAGCAGACAATCCCTGCATGTTGATCGGCTCTGTAAAGAGCGCCAATTGTGCAGGGTGGAGACCCGAGCTCCCGCCGAGCAAACACGGAAATACTTGGTGCTCGTCGAGTACCGTGAGTACAGCGATGCTTGGGTGAGTAACGAGCATTACCGAGTATGCTCGCTCATCACTACTGCTATTACCATCAACAATAAAGGTGGAAAGGTATGTACGTTTACATATAAGTACCTTTGTGACCATGTAGGCAATCCCAGTATATTTCATATAGTCAGGTGATAGCCTTACTCATAAGTGTATCAAAGAGGGTGCATCATATAACCCACGTATAGCTGAAGAAAAGCCCTGAAAGTAATACTTGTATGGTGGATAAGGTAGAGATGACAGGTAAAGTCAGTAAAAGTCAGCACGGCATCCCGACACCCCGACACACAGTTTGCCACTTCCTTTTTTCTGTGGGCTTGTGAGGGTGAGAGGCGGTGGCCTATTTAAATAGTATATATCCCAAAGGACACTATAAAGGAGATGGTAACGCGAATGACATATGAGGCGCATGTTGTGTCTGCTACACCTCACAAGTAACCTGAGCTTCCTAGGAAGTGCTCATTCACATGCACGTGAGAAACACATGCAGTCAATGCGTGTGCATTTCTGGTGTGAAGGGTTAAACTAAGATCAAAACTAAAGGCTTCATTTTTTTGGCTTCTAACTCTGTCTTGTTTCTCATGAAGATAAAATTTTGTTACTTAATTAGGCTATGGTTCATAATTGGTATAAAGACCTTGAGTGTTCTGACTCGAGCCAGGGAAGGGACTCGGGTTTGTATCGCTACATAAGACTCTGAGGCATCTGTTAGTATGCTTTTTTTATGCCAAAAAGACACAACCATATATGTAGTTTCTGGTTTTTCTGTATCCTCATAGGTTAAGTTTTTCCTGCATCTTTATAGGTTAAGTGCTGAAAGTGTGTTATGCATTATGCACAGTGCGGGGCTGGGATTCCCAAGGTGGGTGGCCGCACTGGCCGCACAGGCACAATCTGCAAGCCTGGCTGTGACGTCAGACGGCCAGAGCTCACTGCGCCTGCACCAGACAGTACTACACAGCGCAGGTGCGAAAACAGCGCAGAGGGGGCGGCGCCCGGCGCCCCTGAAGATCTGAGTGACGGCAGTGTGGCGTTTCAAGCAGGGGGGTGAGAACCTGCCTCCCTGTCTAAAGACAGGTATTTTGGAGAAGTTATAAAACGCATTATTTTGGGAATAAATGCACCAAAAACTAAAAGAGCCACCTTGTTAGAATGCAGCATTACTGCTGCACAAGGTGGCTATTTTAGTTTATAACGGCTGGAGGGGGTGACAGTGGCCCTTTAAAGTGTCAGTGCTAACACAATCTAAAATATTTGTGTAAGAATATACATGAAATGTCCAATAATTATTAAATAAAAGTATATAAAAGAGATAATACCTGGTATTAATGACAGTATAGATATATTATGTATGCATGAATCCCATAATATTCTTTATAAGTGACTAATGCGTGTTCAAGAGTGAACGCAATATTAGCAAAATCAGAGCCAGCATAATAACCCCATACTTCAATAAGAATCATCCTTAATAAATAAATATAACCTAAAATATGGCAGCGTCAATAGAGTCAAAGCTGTCGTATGTCCACTATAGAATAGTAGTTAGTGCAAATAATGATATACTATAAATGATATTTAACCCCGTTATTACAGTCTACAGCACATATGTAAGTGGTGGCAAACATCTCTTGAACCAATTAAACATCTCTAAAACCAATTAAACCAAGTAAAAGTTCATCCAAAAATATGTAGAACCATTTTATGTGATTGTAACAGCATCATCCACTCAAAATGGCACATAATGGTAAACAGTCTTCCGTATGGGACAAAAACAAGAATGATGCTTGACAATCTACATCCATTATCTCAATCTAGCGACATCCAGACTGGAAACAATATATGGTGTATTTCCATCCTAGACCCCAATAAGGTTATCACTGTCAGGAAATCCAATGTAGTTTAGAAATAACATAAAAACAAAGAGAAATAAATGAAAATCAATTAACATAAGCAAAACATTTTCGTTTGTGTTAGCACTGTCACTTTCAATAATTGCAACAATTACATATCGATGCACTTGGCACTTTTTAATTTCTTGTATTTAGTTATACATATGTGCAATACACTAATCATATGCACTTCCACTATAATTAATCAATCTGAGCATTCTTTGATATATGCATGTTGTCCTTTTTGTGGTCATCATGGGGCATTGTTCATCATATCTCCCTTTGCTTCTATTCTTAGCGGTCTTGACAGTGCGCATGCGCCGCCTCCTCTGCCTCATGAGCTTACTATGACTATTTACAGACTATATGTCATATGCTGGGATTGTCTACATGGTCACAAATGTACGTACGGTATCTACTATATAATTGTCTAAGGATCACTTCCGTCTGTCTGTCTTTCTGTCTGTCTGTCACGGATATTCATTGGTCGCGGCTTCTGTCTGTCCTGAAAATCCAAGTCGCTGATTGTTCGCAGCAAAACAGCCACGACCAATCAGCGACGGGCACAGTCCGGAAGAAAATTGGCTGCTCCTTACTACCTGCAGTCACTGCCCGGCGCCCGCATACTCCCCTCCACTCACCGCTCACACAGGGTTAATGCCGGCGGTAACGGACTGCGTTATGCCGCGGGTAACGCACTCCGTTACCGCCGCTATTAACCCTGTGTGTCCCCAACCTTTTACTATTGATGCTGCCTATGCGGCATTAATAGTAAAAAAATGTAATGTTAAAAATAAGAAAAAAACAAAAAACCTACTATTCTCACCCTCCGTTGTCCGCTGAGCAGCTCACGCCGGCCGCCATCTTCCGTTCCCGGCAGTGCATTGCGAAATTACCCAGAAGACTTAGCGGTCTCGCGAGACCGCTAAGTCATCTGGGTAATTTTGCAATGCATCCTGGGAACGGAAGATGGCGGCAGCGGCGCACATATCGCCGGAGCTCCGCTGGATCCCAGGAGGTGAGTATATAACTATTTTTTATTTTAATCACTTTTTTAACCAGGATATGGTGCCCACACTGCTGTATACTACGTGGGCTGTGTTATATACCGCCTGGCTCTGTGCTGTATACTACATAGGCAGTGTTATATACTCCGTGGGCTGTGCTATATATTACGTGACTGGGCAGTATACTAAGTGGCTCTGTGCTGTATACTACATGGCTCTGTGCTGTATACTACGTGGCTCTGTGCTGTATACTACGTGGTTCTGTGCTGTATACTACGTCGCTGGGCAATATACTATGTGACTGGGCAATATACTACGTGACTGGGCAATATACGTAGCTGGGCAATATACTACATGGCTGGGCAATAGAGTACGTGACTGGGCAATATACTACGTAGCTAGGCAATATAGTATGTAACTGGGCAATATACTAGGTCGCTGTGCAATATACTACATGGCTGGGCAATATACTACGTGGCTGGGCAATATACTACGTGGCTGGGCAATATACTACATCGCTGTGCAATATACTACGTGACTGAGCAATATACTACGTGGCTGGGCAATATACTACGTGACTGGGCAATCTACTACGTAGCTGGGCAATATACTACGTGGACATGCATATTATAGAATACCCGATGCGTTAGAATCGGGACACCATCTAGTATATATATAACATACATCGCTTTCCACCTTGAT
The DNA here is from genome assembly GCF_032444005.1 of Ranitomeya imitator. Classification (NCBI taxonomy): domain Eukaryota; kingdom Metazoa; phylum Chordata; class Amphibia; order Anura; family Dendrobatidae; genus Ranitomeya; species Ranitomeya imitator. The sequence continues at coordinate 656,603,418 of NC_091284.1, read as the reverse complement.
TGTTGATAGTAATAGCAGTTCTATGGTGCATTCATTTATTGCTCTAATTCTCCTTTACTCCCTGCTATATCTTAGATAGGAATAGGATTCACGTGTCAGTTTGTACTGCTTTCATAATTTTCCCTTTTTATTAATATTATTATAATTTGTATATTTTATACCAGTTAATATTATCTTTAATAAGTATAGGAATTCTATTGATTTGGTAATTTGTGATTTATCATGTGGGGACTGGGAGTCATTTAACTCTAATTAGTATCCCATATTTTACTCATCACATTCCTATCATTCTAGCAGTTCATCTACAGTATCTATTAGTCAGCATACAGTGTTGTCCCCATACAAAGCACTCTGTATTTTAATATGTTTTATATGTTGTTTCTAACAAAGATTGATTGAATTTAGTATATGGTTCTCTTAATTACTCTGACCAACAACCATTAGCATGGCAAGACTCAGAAGGGAGGGAGTAAAATTTATTCGATAAGACTAGCATTTCCCACATGTCAACTTTACAGCAGCACAATTTTGGAACATAATTTTTTTGTCAGGACATTATAAAAGTTAAAAGTTGACCAGAGATTTCTCATTTTTCCAACAAAATTTACAAAACCATTTTGTTTAAGGACCACCTCACATTTGAAGTGAGTTTGGGGGGTCAATATGACAGAAAATACCCAAAAGTTACAACATTCAAAAAACTGCATCCCTGAAGGTGCGCAAAACCACATTTAAGAAGTTTATTAACCCTTCAGGTGCTTCAGAACTAAAGCAATGTGGAAGGAAAAAATTAACATTTTACTTTTTTCACCCAAAATTTACTTTGGAACCAAATTTTTTTTATTTTCACAAGGATATCAGGAGAAAATTGACCACAAAATTTGTTGTTCAATTTCTCCTGAGTGCGCCAATATCCCGAATGTGGGAGAAAGCCACTGTTTAGGCGAATGGCAGGGTTCAGAAGGGAGGGAGCACGTTTGATGTTATGAACGCAAAATTGCCCCCCCAATTCTAACTCCAACCCTAACCCCAACACTCCCCTAACTGTAATGCCAACCCTAACCATAACCCTAACCACAACCTTAACCCCAACACACCCCTAACCTTAATCCCAACCCTAACCCTAACCACAACCCTAACCCTAACACACCCCTTACCCTAATCCCAACCCTAACCATAATCACAACCATAATCACAACCCTAAGCCCAACGCAACCCTAACCCCAACCCTAGCCCCAACCCTAACTCTATCCCAACCCTAACTCTAGCCCAAATCCTAACTCTAGCTCAATCCTAACCCTAGCCAAACTCTAACCTTAGCTCTAGCCCCAACCCTAACCCTAGCCCGAACCCTAACTCAAGACCTAGCCCAACCCTAACCCTAATGGAAAATGGAAATAAATACATTTTGTATTTTATTATTTTTACCTAAGGGGATGATAAAAGGGGGTTTGATTTGCATTTTTTTATTTTGATCACTGTGATAGGGTCTATCACAGTGATCAAAATTAACCAATAGGAAAAATTTCCTATTGTTGCCGTGTGCCGGCAGGCAGATCTCGGCGGGTACACTGCGTATGTGCCCGCCATTTTCTTTCCGGAAGAAGTCGCCGACAACCAGGGGACAGGTCCGGGGGATGCAAATAGGTCCAGGGACACCGAAGGAACCAAGGGGGCTCGGGGAACCCCATTTCTCTCTCCTCTGATGTGCTAGATCATATCAGAGGAGAGAGAAATTAAATGGGAAATCTGAATTTTTTGCGGTCGCCATTATTCCATGAATAACAGTGATTGCAAAACTGGGGTCGGTAAAAACTCAACCCAAATCATGTTCTCATGGAGAATTTCCTACGCTGGGGGGCACTATAGCCTTATTTCTCAGTGCCATTGCAAAGCGGCACTGAGGAATAAGTACCCTTAACTGCCACCGTTATAAGGCGTATTGGCGGTCGTTAACGGGTTAAATGTCGCTTTCTTGGCAGCATTTCTGAAGCTAAACCTGCAAATATACAAAATTTGGACACTTTTATCTTAAACAAAAGATAAAAAATAAAAAATAATGAAAGAGACTATAAAAAAAAATCTAATGCCGCAATAGCCAAATAATTTTAGGACGTGCTGAAGAGTCGACAATTCTAAATTAGGTTAAAACATCGGAACAACCAAGCATAACCCATATCAGAAATGCTGGACAAAAAAAAAACAGATGAAACCAAGCAACGATAACTGAAAAGGTATAAATTATATAATATGTAGGCACAAATAAAAAAGTAAAAATTATCCTATTTAGGTTTAATGCAAGAGCCAGACCTTGAGCAATGGTAACAGTATTGAAGTTAGACATGAAGTACTGTTATCTGGGGGTCTTTGAACCACTTTGGTACAGATTTTAAATGTATGTCTTGATGGCCATGATTAATCTTGTCTAAATGTATTTCCACAAGGAGGTACAAAAGTTCCTGTAAAGCTGTCCTCCAAAAATGAATGAGTCTCCGTCATAGCTTTTCATTCTAATAAACTAACACCAGGTACAAACATGAGCTGTACTAAACTTTCAATACTTTTATTAATGGCACATTGTGTACATAATGTTCCCTGTTATTTCTCTATTATTTATCTAGAAATCTTACATTTTGCTTTTATAAACCAGTGAATATGTTTCTAAAGAAACCAGATCCAAACAGACTTTTTTCAAAAACTGAAAATAGTAACAGAACAGTGTGTCCCCACTTCCCTCGTCTCTCAGGTCAATGTGCCTTAGACTGTTGACATTGCTGAATCATTTCTAACAGGCACATCACGTCCAGGATTTCCTTCTAATAACCTTTAGAGAGCTTGAAGACTTGGTAAACAGTAAGTACGTCACCAGAGAACACAATTCCCACTTGGGAGTGGCACGCAAAATACTCATTATTAGTAAAGATGACAAAATAGGTTACTGTACAATGCAACTTATGACAATCAAAGTAAAGAGCAAGTTATGACTCATACGTACATTAATACTTTTGCAGCACTCCATGTTATCCAATATTAGGTGAAAACTATGAACTCCTGCTGAAGTTCAAAAATTAAGTTTCCCTGTAATCCGAAAGACTGAAGTTTTTGTATTAAAACTAGTGCAAAGATTTAAAATAAACCAAGAAAATACTTTAATTATACTTATATCAAATGGTTGGTTGTCATCAGCAACATGTTGAAATGGTTTTCTCATTTATCACCATATCACCAAAAGTGGAATATACATAATCCTAACCCAGAAATAAATTATTCCCAAGGCACCAGAGAGATCATTTCATTCCTTTATTTATCCAATTGCATCATAAAGCAACGTTTCGCCCAGAAAGCTGCCTTTTCAAGCATAAGCAAAATGGCAGATAAATCTTTAATATATTGGGGAGACCACACAGCCAGTGAGACAGCGTAGTGGCCAACATAAATCCGACAAAGAAAACTGTGCTTACTATCCCTAAACATTTTTGTGAGCATAAACATGGTGTCAGCCAACTTAGATTCCAGATCATAGATAGTGTACCACACTTGAAAAGAGGTGGGGATAGAATAAACTTCTGAAACAAAAAAAGAAACAATGTGAATTAGACAACTGGGGATGATGTGCCACAGAGGCTTGAATATAGAATACAATCTATTACTTTTCATGTAAATTACTTCTAATTATGTACATATGGAGAATATCCTCTTAAAACAAATAGATGAAGCTGTGACTCAAGGAGAAGTTTTTTATTATGGGGGACTTCAACTACCCTGAAATAGATTGGTGAACAAAAGTAATCGGTTTTTGACAACTATGAAAGACAAATACATTTCACAACTGGTTCACAACTGGTTCACAACTGGTCACGACTCAACAAGAAGGGGGGGCACTGCTAGACCTAATATTAAGATGAGAGATGATCTTGGTGCAATTAACTGGGACAATATCCTGACACATAAACATACACAAAGAAAATGGGAGATGTTTATTAGCATCCTGGATAGGACCTGTGCACAGCATATACCATATGCGAATAAACATACTACAAATAAAAGGAAACCAATATGGCTAAATAGAGCTGTAAGGGGCGCAATAAGTGACAAAAAGAAAGCATTTAGAGAATTGAAGTAGGTAGTGATGAGGCATTAAGAAAAAAACAGAAAATTAAATAATTCTGTAAAAAGCAAATCAAGGCAGCAAAAATTGAGACAGAGAGACTCATTGCCAGAGAGAGTAAAAATAATCCCAAAATTTTCTTTAACTATGTAAATAGTAAGAAACTAAAAAATGATAGTGTTGGCCCCCTTAAAAATAGTCTGGGTGAAATGGTGGATGAGGATGAGGAAAAAGCCAATATGCTAAATGACTTTTTTTCATCAGTATTTACACAAGAAAATCCCATGGCAGACAATATGATCAGTGTTAACAAAAATTCCCCATTAAGTGTCACCTGCCTAACCCAGCAGGAAGTGCGGCGGCGTCTAAAAATCACTAAAATTGACAAATCTCTGGGCCCGGATGGGGTACACCCCCGAGTACTGCAGGAATTAAGTACAGTCATTGATAGACCATTATTTTTAATCTTTAAAGACTCCATAGTAGCAGGGTCTGTACCACAGGACTGGCGTATAGCAAATGTGGTGCCAATATTCAAAAAGGGGACAAAAACTGAACTCGGAAATTATAGGCCAGTAAGCTTAACCTCTACTGTGGGTAAGATCCTGGAGGGCATTCTAAGGGATGCTATGCTGGAATATCTGAAGAGGAATAACCTCATGACCCAATATCAGCATGGGTTTACTAGGGACCATTCCTGCCAGACAAATCTGATCAATTTCTATGAAGAGGTAAGTTCCGGACTGGACCAAGGGAACCCAGTGGACATAGTGTATATGGACTTTTCAAAAGCTTTTGATATGGTGCCACACAAAAGGTTGATACATAAAATGAGAATAATGGGGATGGGGAAAATATGTGTAAGTGGGTTAAGAGCTGGCATAGGGATAGGAAACAAAGAGTAGTTATTAATGGAGCACACTCGGACTGGGTCGCGGTTAGCAGTGGGGTACTACAGGGGTCAGTATTGGGCCCTCTTCTTTTTAACATATTTATTAATGACCTTGTAGGGGACATTCAGAGCAATAATTTCAATATTTGCAGATGACAATAAACTCTGCAGGGTAATCAATACAGAGCATGACAATTTTATATTACTGGATGATTTATGTAAACTAGAAGCTTGGGCTGACAAATGGCAAATGAGCTTTAATGGGGATAAATGTAAGGTCATGCACTTGGGTAGAAGTAATAAGATATATAACTATGTGCTTAATTCTAAAACTCTGGGCAAAACCGTCAATGAAAAAGACCTGGGTGTATGGGTGGATGACAATCTCACATTTAGTGGCCAGTGTCAGGCAGCTGCTACAAAGGCAAATAAAATAATGGGATGCATTAAAAGAGGCATATATGCTCATGAGGAGAACATAATTTTACTTCTATGCAAGTCACTAGTTCGACCACACTTAGAATACTGTGTACAGTTCTGGTCTCCGGTGTAAAAGAAAGACATTGCTCAACTAGAGCAGGTGCAGAGAAGAGCGACCAAGGTTATTAGAGGACTGGGGGGGTCTGCAATACCAAGATATGTTATTACACTTGGGGCTATTTAGTTTAGAAAAACGAAGGCTAAGGGGTGATCTTATTTTAATGTACAAGTATATGAGGGGACAGTACAAAGACCTTTCTGATGATCTTTTTAATTGTAGACCTGAGACAGGAACAAGGGGGCATCCTCTACGTCTGGAGGATAGAAGGTTTAAGCATAACAACAGACGTGGGTTTTTTACTGTAAGAGCAGTGAGACTATGGAACTCTCTGCCGTATGATGCTGTAATGAGTGATTCATTACTTAAATTTAAGAGGGGACTGGATGCTTTTCATGAAAAGTATGATGTTACATGTTAAATAGATTAGATTCCTTGATAGGGCGTTGATCCAGGGAACTAGTCTGATTGCTGTATGTGGAGTCGGGAAGGAATTTTTTTTCCCAATGTGGAGCTTACTCTTTGCCACATGGGTTTTTTTTTGCCTTCCTCTGGATCAACATGTTAGGGCATGTTAGGTTAGGCTATGGGTTGAACTAGATGGACTTAAAGTCTTCCTTCAACCTTAATAATAACAACTATGTATTATGGACACCTAAAGCCCCTGTCACACATAGCGAGATCGCTAGCGAGATCGCTGCTGAGTCACAAGTTTTGTGACGCAACAGCGACCTCAGTAGCGATCTCGCTATGTGTGACACGTAGCAGCGACCAGGCCCCTGCTGTGAGATCGCTAGTCATGTCGGAATGGCCTGGACCGTTTTTTGATCGTTGAGGTCCCGCTGGGTAGCACACATCGCTGTGTTTGACACCTTACCAACGACCTCGTTGACAGGACGTCCCATTGAATCATCATGAAATAGCATCGTTGTACAGGTCGCTACAGGTCGCTACAGGTCGCCGCATCGCTGCTGCGTCGTTGGGGAGATCGCACTGTGTGACATCTCACCAGCGACCACATAGCGACGCAGCAACGATCCCTGACAGGTCGTATCGTTGTCGGGATCGCTTAAGCGTCGCTATGTGTGACGGGGCCTTAACCCATGCAACCTCCTGCTACCAGGAATAAACGAAGTGGCACGTGTGCACTGCCCATTCTATGTTTGTCTATGGGACATTACGATCTTTTCACATGACCAGCAGTTATTTCTGTTTTGGGGACTATTTGGGAATGATAAAAACAAACCTAAAATATTCCAGTAAAGGATTCATTCAGTTAGGAATAAAAGTGTCATAAAATGTCTTCTGTTTGCCTTCTTTTCCGCAGTCACGTGTTTTTTAACAGGATCAAAAAACTTAATTAGCATAACTCAATCTGATTTTTATTTTTTAGTCAATGGGAAATGGATCATAGTGGATTATTTCCATTTTGTTTCCATTTTTGCACTGTTTGTATCGGATCCATGTTGTTTTAATGCTGGATCCATATCAAGTGGGCGGCAACTGCACATGTGTACAGAGATTTAGCTAAGCAGTGTGCCATTTCCAACAATTCCAAAGACAATGAAACATTATATTAGATCAAGCTGAGCCCCAAGATGTCACAAATTGTAAAAACAATTTGCTTTCAGCACCAGATTTGCAAAACAAGACAAAAACGGCATGATTTAGAAGATGCAGAATAGGAAAAAAGTCCCCAATCACACATCAGTGATTTTTCAAGTAAGAAAAGTAAATAGATTGCACTCACCCATTACAATGGTGATCACGGACAGCATAAGGATCACACATTGACGTCATGGACCCATAGATCTGCAATGGTAATTTTGAAAGGTGATGAAAATCAAAAACATACATGTCTCCGTGACTTGTGAACAGCTCCATCGATTATAATGGGTATGTTTTATTCTTCAAAACCATGGATAGAACATGTACGTGAAAAATAGATAACTGAATGAAGTCTAGAGTAGTTTTATTAACCCCTTCATGACATGCACGGCACTAGTACTGTGCATGTCGTTTCTCCCCCTTTGATGTGGGCTCCGGCGCTGAGCCCACATCAATGTCGCGACATGTCAGCTGTTTTGAACAGCTGACATGTGAGCGCAATAGCGGCAGGTGGAATCGCGATCCACCCGCCGCTATTAACTAGTTAAATGCTGCTGTCAAACTCTGACAGCTGCATTTAACTACCGGCCAGGAAATTCAGGCCATCGGGCAGGAAATGCGCGCATCACCGACCCTGTCACATGATCGGGGGTCAGCAATGCGTAGGCATAACAACCAGAGGACTCCTTGCAGTAAATCTACTACATGGGGCGAACTGTCGATCGCTCCTATGTAGCAGAGCCGATCAAGTTGTGCCAGCTTCTAGCCTCCCATGGAGACTATTGAAGCATGGTAAAAGTTAAAAAAAATGTTTTAAAAAATATGAAAAAGATTAAAAAATATAAAAGTTTAAATCACCCCCTTTTGCCCCATTCAAAATAAAAAAAAAAAAAATCAAACATACACATATTTGGTATCGCCGCACTCAGAATCGCCCGATCTATCAACAAAAAAAAGGATTAACCTGATCACTAAAGGGCGTAGAGAGAAAAAAATTAAAAACGCCAGAATTACGTTTTTTGGTCGCCTCGACATTGCATTAAAATGCAATAACGGGTGATCAAAAGAACGTATCTGCACAAATGTGGGATCATTAAAAACGTCAGCTCGGCACACAAAAAAATAAGCCTTCACCTGACCCGAGATCCTGAAAAATGGAGACGCTACGGGTATCGGAAAATTGCGCATTTTTTTAAGCAAAGTTTGGAATTTTTTTCACCACTTAGATAAAAAATAACCTAGACATGTTTGGTGTCTATGAACTCATAATGTCCTGGAGAATAATATTGGCCAGTCAGTTTTATCATTAAGTGAACCTAACAAAAAAGCCAAACAAAAAACAAGTGTGGGATTGCACTTTTTTTGCAATTTCGCCACACTTGGAATTTTTTTCCCATTTTCTAGTATAAGACATGGTAAAACCAATGGTGACATTCAAAAGTAAAACTTGTCCCGCAAAAAAACAAGCCCTCAGATGGCCATATTGACTGAAAAATAAAAAAAGTTATGGCTCTGGGAAGGAGGGGAGCGAAAAACAAAAACACAAAAACGAAAAAGGGCTGCATCTTGAAGGGGTTAAGGCTAACGCCAAAAAATAGTTCAAATTTTGGCAGAAATCTGCACGTACTCAAGGCACAGAGTTAATTTTTTAACCTTAATATTGAGTAAGGTGCAGCAAGTTTAATAAAGGGCATGCAGTTTTAAATAGATTTTAGACAGTTTACTCCAATGATTTTTTTTTTAACTTACATGTGAATCACTAGTTGGAATAAATCTGCCTATTCATATGGCTTATGCCATGTAGATTCCATTCTTTCCAGTTAATGTGCTATCTAGCACTTTTATATTGAGGGCCTATCCTTAGAATAGGTCATCAATATCTGATCAGTGAGAGTGTAACAACCAGAATCCCCACTGATCAGCTGTTCCCGATGACGGACATGATCAGAGACACAGCACAGCTCTGTCAACTGTATTGTGGCCATGTCCAGATGCTGCACATCTGCCCATATTTCCATACCCAGATGTGGCCACTATACAGTTGAAGGAGCTGTAGTGTTTTGCTCTATAAATGATTACATCCATCTGGCATTGGGAACATCTGATTGTCAGGGGTGCTAGCTGTCACCCCTCTCCAATCTCCTACGGATAGCCCATCAATATAAAAGTACTAGACAACTCTTTTAAAGAGAGTATGTCAGCAAAAAATGACTGTTCAAAGCAAGTACAGGCACTCGATGCTTCACATAAACCTTCCCACCTGCTTGGTTTCCATCAATCTACATCCTATGAAGTAAGAGCTGTCAATCAAAGAAAGTAGGGTGGAGATAGAGGGAAAGCAAGGTGGGAAGGTCTAGTTAAATGTTTGGAGCCGCCATGATGCACTGAGCACCTTTACTTGGTTTGTCAATTTATCAAAACACTGCAGTACTACAATATTGTAGTATATTGCATAGGTGATCAAGTGATTGCAGGTTTAAGTTCCCAAAAGGGACTAATTAAAAATGTAAAATACATAAAAAAGTAATGAATAATATGAATGTTTAAACCACCCATTTTCTTTGAAAATGTAATGTATATAGCAAAGTGTTAGAATTTAATTTGACAAAAACAAACTTTCACACTGGTCGATCGACAAAAGAATAAAATAGTTCTGAAAATAGCGACATGAACTAATTTTTTTTTTAAATAAAGTTCTTAATTTGTTTTATCCACTAAAATAAAAGTTTGGTATTGCCATAATTGTACTGTTCTGAAAAATCATATTCTCAGGTCATTATTACTACACAATGAATGGCATTAAACAAAACAATAACAATAAACAATGGCTGATTCTTTTCACACTTTCATCACACTTGGAATTTTTTAAATCACATTATATGGTAAAATGAGTGGTGCAGCTCAAAACTACAACTCATCCTGCAAAAAAATAAGCTCCCATTTGCCTATGTCAACGGAAAAAATTAAAAAGCTATGACTGCTGGAAGAAGGAGATGAAAAAGACAGAAGCATAAAAGCTAAAAATCGCCTGGTCCTGAAATTAAACTGGTTTATTTTAAGATTTATATTCCATTTATAGTAAAGGAAACTTTTTCTCCCCATTGCATTAAACTGTAATATAAAATGAGAGCAAGGATTGCTGCAGGCGAACCTTGGAGTGGAAGTAATTTGTCACGCAAAGGAGATTATGCAAACTGCTCACCTGCTTACCTTAGCAACAGTTTCAGTTTACAATAGCATGTATGGAAATAAAACCAACGGAACAAGATACACATCCCACAAGACTGGCCTGGTCTAGAATGGTTTCTGTTTGGAAGAGATACTCAATTTCAACAGTGCAATTCAAGGAGTGAAAAAAAAATCATTGCTACAAGGTAAATGGATGAGGTCAGAAGCAGATAATACAATTAATTCACATTCACCATATATAGTTTTTTGGTTAGTGAAAATATGCAGTGTCAAAATCTCAATAACTTATCATAACTTAAAGTCTTAACGTGGTTATCCACCACTAGGACAAGCCCTTCTCATTCCTTGTGTTTGACTCTGTTAAAATTAGAACACTTATACTCACCTCCCGTGTTGGCGCCGTTTCAGCGGTGTCAACACTTGTATTGCTGGGGTTCACATGAGTTTATTATGTCACGTGAGCCCTGCGCCCAATCAGAGCTGGCATCACTGTACCCACCTTCAGACAAATCGAACATCAAGAGGAAGACTGAGAACATCCACAGCCCTGACTTCATGTTGATGTTCAATACGTCTAGAGATCGGGACAGTGAAGCAACCGCTAATTGGGGCAGGGCTTGTGTAATGTCACAGATAGTGATGGTAAAGCATTAAAATGCTCGCGTACTCGATACTCAAATCGAGCAGGTCAGATGCTTGAAAGGGCTCGACTCGAGTAACGAGTATAATGGAAATCAATGGGAAATTTGAGCATTTTTCCAGAAGCCCCTAACAGGAGAGCTGAGGGGGCAGGAAAGTTGCTGAAGCTGATGGAAACAGAGTTCCAATGGAATTGGAACAGCATGGAGAAGATGCCTGGATGCATCACTGACTCCCACGTCGCTGCTGGAAAGAATGTTGTCAGAGTATTAAACAATATTTACGGACTGACAATAAAACACACAAAATCGAAAATAAAATTAATATAACGGGAAAAAATGTTAGGAAAAATGTTTTCCTGTATATAAGGCAAAATTAGAAAGAGAAAAAAAAAACACCTCTTCCACAAGCTTCAGGAGGCTAATTTGCATATTCCAGGTGCCTTCTGGGAGAAGCGAAGTCTCCCTAAGCTAGAAGATCGTTGGGTACAGCCGGGACCAGCTGCTTCGAAAGCATCACCAAACCAGGGATTCAAGCTTCAGGAGGCTAATTTGCATATTCCAGGTGCCTTCTGGGAGAAGCGAAGTCTCCCTAAGCTAGAAGATCGTTGGGTACAGCCGGGACCAGCTGCTTCGAAAGCATCACCAAACCAGGGATTCAAGCTTCAGGAGGCTAATTTGCATATTCCAGGTGCCTTCTGGGAGAAGCGAAGTCTCCCTAAGCTAGAAGATCGTTGGGTACAGCCGGGACCAGCTGCTTCGAAAGCATCACCAAACCAGGGATTCAAGCTTCAGGAGGCTAATTTGCATATTCCAGGTGCCTTCTGGGAGAAGCGAAGTCTCCCTAAGCTAGAAGATCGTTGGGTACAGCCGGGACCAGCTGCTTCGAAAGCATCACCAAACCAGGGATTCAAGCTTCAGGAGGCTAATTTGCATATTCCAGGTGCCTTCTGGGAGAAGCGAAGTCTCCCTAAGCTAGAAGATCGTTGGGTACAGCCGGGACCAGCTGCTTCGAAAGCATCACCAAACCAGGGATTCAAGCTTCAGGAGGCTAATTTGCATATTCCAGGTGCCTTCTGGGAGAAGCGAAGTCTCCCTAAGCTAGAAGATCGTTGGGTACAGCCGGGACCAGCTGCTTCGAAAGCATCACCAAACCAGGGATTCAAGCTTCAGGAGGCTAATTTGCATATTCCAGGTGCCTTCTGGGAGAAGCGAAGTCTCCCTAAGCTAGAAGATCGTTGGGTACAGCCGGGACCAGCTGCTTCGAAAGCATCACCAAACCAGGGATTCAAGCTTCAGGAGGCTAATTTGCATATTCCAGGTGCCTTCTGGGAGAAGCGAAGTCTCCCTAAGCTAGAAGATCGTTGGGTACAGCCGGGACCAGCTGCTTCGAAAGCATCACCAAACCAGGGATTCAAGCTTCAGGAGGCTAATTTGCATATTCCAGGTGCCTTCTGGGAGAAGCGAAGTCTCCCTAAGCTAGAAGATCGTTGGGTACAGCCGGGACCAGCTGCTTCGAAAGCATCACCAAACCAGGGATTCAAGCTTCAGGAGGCTAATTTGCATATTCCAGGTGCCTTCTGGGAGAAGCGAAGTCTCCCTAAGCTAGAAGATCGTTGGGTACAGCCGGGACCAGCTGCTTCGAAAGCATCACCAAACCAGGGATTCAAGCTTCAGGAGGCTAATTTGCATATTCCAGGTGCCTTCTGGGAGAAGCGAAGTCTCCCTAAGCTAGAAGATCGTTGGGTACAGCCGGGACCAGCTGCTTCGAAAGCATCACCAAACCAGGGATTCAAGCTTCAGGAGGCTAATTTGCATATTCCAGGTGCCTTCTGGGAGAAGCGAAGTCTCCCTAAGCTAGAAGATCGTTGGGTACAGCCGGGACCAGCTGCTTCGAAAGCATCACCAAACCAGGGATTCAAGCTTCAGGAGGCTAATTTGCATATTCCAGGTGCCTTCTGGGAGAAGCGAAGTCTCCCTAAGCTAGAAGATCGTTGGGTACAGCCGGGACCAGCTGCTTCGAAAGCATCACCAAACCAGGGATTCAAGCTTCAGGAGGCTAATTTGCATATTCCAGGTGCCTTCTGGGAGAAGCGAAGTCTCCCTAAGCTAGAAGATCGTTGGGTACAGCCGGGACCAGCTGCTTCGAAAGCATCACCAAACCAGGGATTCAAGCTTCAGGAGGCTAATTTGCATATTCCAGGTGCCTTCTGGGAGAAGCGAAGTCTCCCTAAGCTAGAAGATCGTTGGGTACAGCCGGGACCAGCTGCTTCGAAAGCATCACCAAACCAGGGATTCAAGCTTCAGGAGGCTAATTTGCATATTCCAGGTGCCTTCTGGGAGAAGCGAAGTCTCCCTAAGCTAGAAGATCGTTGGGTACAGCCGGGACCAGCTGCTTCGAAAGCATCACCAAACCAGGGATTCAAGCTTCAGGAGGCTAATTTGCATATTCCAGGTGCCTTCTGGGAGAAGCGAAGTCTCCCTAAGCTAGAAGATCGTTGGGTACAGCCGGGACCAGCTGCTTCGAAAGCATCACCAAACCAGGGATTCAAGCTTCAGGAGGCTAATTTGCATATTCCAGGTGCCTTCTGGGAGAAGCGAAGTCTCCCTAAGCTAGAAGATCGTTGGGTACAGCCGGGACCAGCTGCTTCGAAAGCATCACCAAACCAGGGATTCAAGCTTCAGGAGGCTAATTTGCATATTCCAGGTGCCTTCTGGGAGAAGCGAAGTCTCCCTAAGCTAGAAGATCGTTGGGTACAGCCGGGACCAGCTGCTTCGAAAGCATCACCAAACCAGGGATTCAAGCTTCAGGAGGCTAATTTGCATATTCCAGGTGCCTTCTGGGAGAAGCGAAGTCTCCCTAAGCTAGAAGATCGTTGGGTACAGCCGGGACCAGCTGCTTCGAAAGCATCACCAAACCAGGGATTCAAGCTTCAGGAGGCTAATTTGCATATTCCAGGTGCCTTCTGGGAGAAGCGAAGTCTCCCTAAGCTAGAAGATCGTTGGGTACAGCCGGGACCAGCTGCTTCGAAAGCATCACCAAACCAGGGATTCAAGCTTCAGGAGGCTAATTTGCATATTCCAGGTGCCTTCTGGGAGAAGCGAAGTCTCCCTAAGCTAGAAGATCGTTGGGTACAGCCGGGACCAGCTGCTTCGAAAGCATCACCAAACCAGGGATTCAAGCTTCAGGAGGCTAATTTGCATATTCCAGGTGCCTTCTGGGAGAAGCGAAGTCTCCCTAAGCTAGAAGATCGTTGGGTACAGCCGGGACCAGCTGCTTCGAAAGCATCACCAAACCAGGGATTCAAGCTTCAGGAGGCTAATTTGCATATTCCAGGTGCCTTCTGGGAGAAGCGAAGTCTCCCTAAGCTAGAAGATCGTTGGGTACAGCCGGGACCAGCTGCTTCGAAAGCATCACCAAACCAGGGATTCAAGCTTCAGGAGGCTAATTTGCATATTCCAGGTGCCTTCTGGGAGAAGCGAAGTCTCCCTAAGCTAGAAGATCGTTGGGTACAGCCGGGACCAGCTGCTTCGAAAGCATCACCAAACCAGGGATTCAAGCTTCAGGAGGCTAATTTGCATATTCCAGGTGCCTTCTGGGAGAAGCGAAGTCTCCCTAAGCTAGAAGATCGTTGGGTACAGCCGGGACCAGCTGCTTCGAAAGCATCACCAAACCAGGGATTCAAGCTTCAGGAGGCTAATTTGCATATTCCAGGTGCCTTCTGGGAGAAGCGAAGTCTCCCTAAGCTAGAAGATCGTTGGGTACAGCCGGGACCAGCTGCTTCGAAAGCATCACCAAACCAGGGATTCAAGCTTCAGGAGGCTAATTTGCATATTCCAGGTGCCTTCTGGGAGAAGCGAAGTCTCCCTAAGCTAGAAGATCGTTGGGTACAGCCGGGACCAGCTGCTTCGAAAGCATCACCAAACCAGGGATTCAAGCTTCAGGAGGCTAATTTGCATATTCCAGGTGCCTTCTGGGAGAAGCGAAGTCTCCCTAAGCTAGAAGATCGTTGGGTACAGCCGGGACCAGCTGCTTCGAAAGCATCACCAAACCAGGGATTCAAGCTTCAGGAGGCTAATTTGCATATTCCAGGTGCCTTCTGGGAGAAGCGAAGTCTCCCTAAGCTAGAAGATCGTTGGGTACAGCCGGGACCAGCTGCTTCGAAAGCATCACCAAACCAGGGATTCAAGCTTCAGGAGGCTAATTTGCATATTCCAGGTGCCTTCTGGGAGAAGCGAAGTCTCCCTAAGCTAGAAGATCGTTGGGTACAGCCGGGACCAGCTGCTTCGAAAGCATCACCAAACCAGGGATTCAAGCTTCAGGAGGCTAATTTGCATATTCCAGGTGCCTTCTGGGAGAAGCGAAGTCTCCCTAAGCTAGAAGATCGTTGGGTACAGCCGGGACCAGCTGCTTCGAAAGCATCACCAAACCAGGGATTCAAGCTTCAGGAGGCTAATTTGCATATTCCAGGTGCCTTCTGGGAGAAGCGAAGTCTCCCTAAGCTAGAAGATCGTTGGGTACAGCCGGGACCAGCTGCTTCGAAAGCATCACCAAACCAGGGATTCAAGCTTCAGGAGGCTAATTTGCATATTCCAGGTGCCTTCTGGGAGAAGCGAAGTCTCCCTAAGCTAGAAGATCGTTGGGTACAGCCGGGACCAGCTGCTTCGAAAGCATCACCAAACCAGGGATTCAAGCTTCAGGAGGCTAATTTGCATATTCCAGGTGCCTTCTGGGAGAAGCGAAGTCTCCCTAAGCTAGAAGATCGTTGGGTACAGCCGGGACCAGCTGCTTCGAAAGCATCACCAAACCAGGGATTCAAGCTTCAGGAGGCTAATTTGCATATTCCAGGTGCCTTCTGGGAGAAGCGAAGTCTCCCTAAGCTAGAAGATCGTTGGGTACAGCCGGGACCAGCTGCTTCGAAAGCATCACCAAACCAGGGATTCAAGCTTCAGGAGGCTAATTTGCATATTCCAGGTGCCTTCTGGGAGAAGCGAAGTCTCCCTAAGCTAGAAGATCGTTGGGTACAGCCGGGACCAGCTGCTTCGAAAGCATCACCAAACCAGGGATTCAAGCTTCAGGAGGCTAATTTGCATATTCCAGGTGCCTTCTGGGAGAAGCGAAGTCTCCCTAAGCTAGAAGATCGTTGGGTACAGCCGGGACCAGCTGCTTCGAAAGCATCACCAAACCAGGGATTCAAGCTTCAGGAGGCTAATTTGCATATTCCAGGTGCCTTCTGGGAGAAGCGAAGTCTCCCTAAGCTAGAAGATCGTTGGGTACAGCCGGGACCAGCTGCTTCGAAAGCATCACCAAACCAGGGATTCAAGCTTCAGGAGGCTAATTTGCATATTCCAGGTGCCTTCTGGGAGAAGCGAAGTCTCCCTAAGCTAGAAGATCGTTGGGTACAGCCGGGACCAGCTGCTTCGAAAGCATCACCAAACCAGGGATTCAAGCTTCAGGAGGCTAATTTGCATATTCCAGGTGCCTTCTGGGAGAAGCGAAGTCTCCCTAAGCTAGAAGATCGTTGGGTACAGCCGGGACCAGCTGCTTCGAAAGCATCACCAAACCAGGGATTCAAGCTTCAGGAGGCTAATTTGCATATTCCAGGTGCCTTCTGGGAGAAGCGAAGTCTCCCTAAGCTAGAAGATCGTTGGGTACAGCCGGGACCAGCTGCTTCGAAAGCATCACCAAACCAGGGATTCAAGCTTCAGGAGGCTAATTTGCATATTCCAGGTGCCTTCTGGGAGAAGCGAAGTCTCCCTAAGCTAGAAGATCGTTGGGTACAGCCGGGACCAGCTGCTTCGAAAGCATCACCAAACCAGGGATTCAAGCTTCAGGAGGCTAATTTGCATATTCCAGGTGCCTTCTGGGAGAAGCGAAGTCTCCCTAAGCTAGAAGATCGTTGGGTACAGCCGGGACCAGCTGCTTCGAAAGCATCACCAAACCAGGGATTCAAGCTTCAGGAGGCTAATTTGCATATTCCAGGTGCCTTCTGGGAGAAGCGAAGTCTCCCTAAGCTAGAAGATCGTTGGGTACAGCCGGGACCAGCTGCTTCGAAAGCATCACCAAACCAGGGATTCAAGCTTCAGGAGGCTAATTTGCATATTCCAGGTGCCTTCTGGGAGAAGCGAAGTCTCCCTAAGCTAGAAGATCGTTGGGTACAGCCGGGACCAGCTGCTTCGAAAGCATCACCAAACCAGGGATTCAAGCTTCAGGAGGCTAATTTGCATATTCCAGGTGCCTTCTGGGAGAAGCGAAGTCTCCCTAAGCTAGAAGATCGTTGGGTACAGCCGGGACCAGCTGCTTCGAAAGCATCACCAAACCAGGGATTCAAGCTTCAGGAGGCTAATTTGCATATTCCAGGTGCCTTCTGGGAGAAGCGAAGTCTCCCTAAGCTAGAAGATCGTTGGGTACAGCCGGGACCAGCTGCTTCGAAAGCATCACCAAACCAGGGATTCAAGCTTCAGGAGGCTAATTTGCATATTCCAGGTGCCTTCTGGGAGAAGCGAAGTCTCCCTAAGCTAGAAGATCGTTGGGTACAGCCGGGACCAGCTGCTTCGAAAGCATCACCAAACCAGGGATTCAAGCTTCAGGAGGCTAATTTGCATATTCCAGGTGCCTTCTGGGAGAAGCGAAGTCTCCCTAAGCTAGAAGATCGTTGGGTACAGCCGGGACCAGCTGCTTCGAAAGCATCACCAAACCAGGGATTCAAGCTTCAGGAGGCTAATTTGCATATTCCAGGTGCCTTCTGGGAGAAGCGAAGTCTCCCTAAGCTAGAAGATCGTTGGGTACAGCCGGGACCAGCTGCTTCGAAAGCATCACCAAACCAGGGATTCAAGCTTCAGGAGGCTAATTTGCATATTCCAGGTGCCTTCTGGGAGAAGCGAAGTCTCCCTAAGCTAGAAGATCGTTGGGTACAGCCGGGACCAGCTGCTTCGAAAGCATCACCAAACCAGGGATTCAAGCTTCAGGAGGCTAATTTGCATATTCCAGGTGCCTTCTGGGAGAAGCGAAGTCTCCCTAAGCTAGAAGATCGTTGGGTACAGCCGGGACCAGCTGCTTCGAAAGCATCACCAAACCAGGGATTCAAGCTTCAGGAGGCTAATTTGCATATTCCAGGTGCCTTCTGGGAGAAGCGAAGTCTCCCTAAGCTAGAAGATCGTTGGGTACAGCCGGGACCAGCTGCTTCGAAAGCATCACCAAACCAGGGATTCAAGCTTCAGGAGGCTAATTTGCATATTCCAGGTGCCTTCTGGGAGAAGCGAAGTCTCCCTAAGCTAGAAGATCGTTGGGTACAGCCGGGACCAGCTGCTTCGAAAGCATCACCAAACCAGGGATTCAAGCTTCAGGAGGCTAATTTGCATATTCCAGGTGCCTTCTGGGAGAAGCGAAGTCTCCCTAAGCTAGAAGATCGTTGGGTACAGCCGGGACCAGCTGCTTCGAAAGCATCACCAAACCAGGGATTCAAGCTTCAGGAGGCTAATTTGCATATTCCAGGTGCCTTCTGGGAGAAGCGAAGTCTCCCTAAGCTAGAAGATCGTTGGGTACAGCCGGGACCAGCTGCTTCGAAAGCATCACCAAACCAGGGATTCAAGCTTCAGGAGGCTAATTTGCATATTCCAGGTGCCTTCTGGGAGAAGCGAAGTCTCCCTAAGCTAGAAGATCGTTGGGTACAGCCGGGACCAGCTGCTTCGAAAGCATCACCAAACCAGGGATTCAAGCTTCAGGAGGCTAATTTGCATATTCCAGGTGCCTTCTGGGAGAAGCGAAGTCTCCCTAAGCTAGAAGATCGTTGGGTACAGCCGGGACCAGCTGCTTCGAAAGCATCACCAAACCAGGGATTCAAGCTTCAGGAGGCTAATTTGCATATTCCAGGTGCCTTCTGGGAGAAGCGAAGTCTCCCTAAGCTAGAAGATCGTTGGGTACAGCCGGGACCAGCTGCTTCGAAAGCATCACCAAACCAGGGATTCAAGCTTCAGGAGGCTAATTTGCATATTCCAGGTGCCTTCTGGGAGAAGCGAAGTCTCCCTAAGCTAGAAGATCGTTGGGTACAGCCGGGACCAGCTGCTTCGAAAGCATCACCAAACCAGGGATTCAAGCTTCAGGAGGCTAATTTGCATATTCCAGGTGCCTTCTGGGAGAAGCGAAGTCTCCCTAAGCTAGAAGATCGTTGGGTACAGCCGGGACCAGCTGCTTCGAAAGCATCACCAAACCAGGGATTCAAGCTTCAGGAGGCTAATTTGCATATTCCAGGTGCCTTCTGGGAGAAGCGAAGTCTCCCTAAGCTAGAAGATCGTTGGGTACAGCCGGGACCAGCTGCTTCGAAAGCATCACCAAACCAGGGATTCAAGCTTCAGGAGGCTAATTTGCATATTCCAGGTGCCTTCTGGGAGAAGCGAAGTCTCCCTAAGCTAGAAGATCGTTGGGTACAGCCGGGACCAGCTGCTTCGAAAGCATCACCAAACCAGGGATTCAAGCTTCAGGAGGCTAATTTGCATATTCCAGGTGCCTTCTGGGAGAAGCGAAGTCTCCCTAAGCTAGAAGATCGTTGGGTACAGCCGGGACCAGCTGCTTCGAAAGCATCACCAAACCAGGGATTCAAGCTTCAGGAGGCTAATTTGCATATTCCAGGTGCCTTCTGGGAGAAGCGAAGTCTCCCTAAGCTAGAAGATCGTTGGGTACAGCCGGGACCAGCTGCTTCGAAAGCATCACCAAACCAGGGATTCAAGCTTCAGGAGGCTAATTTGCATATTCCAGGTGCCTTCTGGGAGAAGCGAAGTCTCCCTAAGCTAGAAGATCGTTGGGTACAGCCGGGACCAGCTGCTTCGAAAGCATCACCAAACCAGGGATTCAAGCTTCAGGAGGCTAATTTGCATATTCCAGGTGCCTTCTGGGAGAAGCGAAGTCTCCCTAAGCTAGAAGATCGTTGGGTACAGCCGGGACCAGCTGCTTCGAAAGCATCACCAAACCAGGGATTCAAGCTTCAGGAGGCTAATTTGCATATTCCAGGTGCCTTCTGGGAGAAGCGAAGTCTCCCTAAGCTAGAAGATCGTTGGGTACAGCCGGGACCAGCTGCTTCGAAAGCATCACCAAACCAGGGATTCAAGCTTCAGGAGGCTAATTTGCATATTCCAGGTGCCTTCTGGGAGAAGCGAAGTCTCCCTAAGCTAGAAGATCGTTGGGTACAGCCGGGACCAGCTGCTTCGAAAGCATCACCAAACCAGGGATTCAAGCTTCAGGAGGCTAATTTGCATATTCCAGGTGCCTTCTGGGAGAAGCGAAGTCTCCCTAAGCTAGAAGATCGTTGGGTACAGCCGGGACCAGCTGCTTCGAAAGCATCACCAAACCAGGGATTCAAGCTTCAGGAGGCTAATTTGCATATTCCAGGTGCCTTCTGGGAGAAGCGAAGTCTCCCTAAGCTAGAAGATCGTTGGGTACAGCCGGGACCAGCTGCTTCGAAAGCATCACCAAACCAGGGATTCAAGCTTCAGGAGGCTAATTTGCATATTCCAGGTGCCTTCTGGGAGAAGCGAAGTCTCCCTAAGCTAGAAGATCGTTGGGTACAGCCGGGACCAGCTGCTTCGAAAGCATCACCAAACCAGGGATTCAAGCTTCAGGAGGCTAATTTGCATATTCCAGGTGCCTTCTGGGAGAAGCGAAGTCTCCCTAAGCTAGAAGATCGTTGGGTACAGCCGGGACCAGCTGCTTCGAAAGCATCACCAAACCAGGGATTCAAGCTTCAGGAGGCTAATTTGCATATTCCAGGTGCCTTCTGGGAGAAGCGAAGTCTCCCTAAGCTAGAAGATCGTTGGGTACAGCCGGGACCAGCTGCTTCGAAAGCATCACCAAACCAGGGATTCAAGCTTCAGGAGGCTAATTTGCATATTCCAGGTGCCTTCTGGGAGAAGCGAAGTCTCCCTAAGCTAGAAGATCGTTGGGTACAGCCGGGACCAGCTGCTTCGAAAGCATCACCAAACCAGGGATTCAAGCTTCAGGAGGCTAATTTGCATATTCCAGGTGCCTTCTGGGAGAAGCGAAGTCTCCCTAAGCTAGAAGATCGTTGGGTACAGCCGGGACCAGCTGCTTCGAAAGCATCACCAAACCAGGGATTCAAGCTTCAGGAGGCTAATTTGCATATTCCAGGTGCCTTCTGGGAGAAGCGAAGTCTCCCTAAGCTAGAAGATCGTTGGGTACAGCCGGGACCAGCTGCTTCGAAAGCATCACCAAACCAGGGATTCAAGCTTCAGGAGGCTAATTTGCATATTCCAGGTGCCTTCTGGGAGAAGCGAAGTCTCCCTAAGCTAGAAGATCGTTGGGTACAGCCGGGACCAGCTGCTTCGAAAGCATCACCAAACCAGGGATTCAAGCTTCAGGAGGCTAATTTGCATATTCCAGGTGCCTTCTGGGAGAAGCGAAGTCTCCCTAAGCTAGAAGATCGTTGGGTACAGCCGGGACCAGCTGCTTCGAAAGCATCACCAAACCAGGGATTCAAGCTTCAGGAGGCTAATTTGCATATTCCAGGTGCCTTCTGGGAGAAGCGAAGTCTCCCTAAGCTAGAAGATCGTTGGGTACAGCCGGGACCAGCTGCTTCGAAAGCATCACCAAACCAGGGATTCAAGCTTCAGGAGGCTAATTTGCATATTCCAGGTGCCTTCTGGGAGAAGCGAAGTCTCCCTAAGCTAGAAGATCGTTGGGTACAGCCGGGACCAGCTGCTTCGAAAGCATCACCAAACCAGGGATTCAAGCTTCAGGAGGCTAATTTGCATATTCCAGGTGCCTTCTGGGAGAAGCGAAGTCTCCCTAAGCTAGAAGATCGTTGGGTACAGCCGGGACCAGCTGCTTCGAAAGCATCACCAAACCAGGGATTCAAGCTTCAGGAGGCTAATTTGCATATTCCAGGTGCCTTCTGGGAGAAGCGAAGTCTCCCTAAGCTAGAAGATCGTTGGGTACAGCCGGGACCAGCTGCTTCGAAAGCATCACCAAACCAGGGATTCAAGCTTCAGGAGGCTAATTTGCATATTCCAGGTGCCTTCTGGGAGAAGCGAAGTCTCCCTAAGCTAGAAGATCGTTGGGTACAGCCGGGACCAGCTGCTTCGAAAGCATCACCAAACCAGGGATTCAAGCTTCAGGAGGCTAATTTGCATATTCCAGGTGCCTTCTGGGAGAAGCGAAGTCTCCCTAAGCTAGAAGATCGTTGGGTACAGCCGGGACCAGCTGCTTCGAAAGCATCACCAAACCAGGGATTCAAGCTTCAGGAGGCTAATTTGCATATTCCAGGTGCCTTCTGGGAGAAGCGAAGTCTCCCTAAGCTAGAAGATCGTTGGGTACAGCCGGGACCAGCTGCTTCGAAAGCATCACCAAACCAGGGATTCAAGCTTCAGGAGGCTAATTTGCATATTCCAGGTGCCTTCTGGGAGAAGCGAAGTCTCCCTAAGCTAGAAGATCGTTGGGTACAGCCGGGACCAGCTGCTTCGAAAGCATCACCAAACCAGGGATTCAAGCTTCAGGAGGCTAATTTGCATATTCCAGGTGCCTTCTGGGAGAAGCGAAGTCTCCCTAAGCTAGAAGATCGTTGGGTACAGCCGGGACCAGCTGCTTCGAAAGCATCACCAAACCAGGGATTCAAGCTTCAGGAGGCTAATTTGCATATTCCAGGTGCCTTCTGGGAGAAGCGAAGTCTCCCTAAGCTAGAAGATCGTTGGGTACAGCCGGGACCAGCTGCTTCGAAAGCATCACCAAACCAGGGATTCAAGCTTCAGGAGGCTAATTTGCATATTCCAGGTGCCTTCTGGGAGAAGCGAAGTCTCCCTAAGCTAGAAGATCGTTGGGTACAGCCGGGACCAGCTGCTTCGAAAGCATCACCAAACCAGGGATTCAAGCTTCAGGAGGCTAATTTGCATATTCCAGGTGCCTTCTGGGAGAAGCGAAGTCTCCCTAAGCTAGAAGATCGTTGGGTACAGCCGGGACCAGCTGCTTCGAAAGCATCACCAAACCAGGGATTCAAGCTTCAGGAGGCTAATTTGCATATTCCAGGTGCCTTCTGGGAGAAGCGAAGTCTCCCTAAGCTAGAAGATCGTTGGGTACAGCCGGGACCAGCTGCTTCGAAAGCATCACCAAACCAGGGATTCAAGCTTCAGGAGGCTAATTTGCATATTCCAGGTGCCTTCTGGGAGAAGCGAAGTCTCCCTAAGCTAGAAGATCGTTGGGTACAGCCGGGACCAGCTGCTTCGAAAGCATCACCAAACCAGGGATTCAAGCTTCAGGAGGCTAATTTGCATATTCCAGGTGCCTTCTGGGAGAAGCGAAGTCTCCCTAAGCTAGAAGATCGTTGGGTACAGCCGGGACCAGCTGCTTCGAAAGCATCACCAAACCAGGGATTCAAGCTTCAGGAGGCTAATTTGCATATTCCAGGTGCCTTCTGGGAGAAGCGAAGTCTCCCTAAGCTAGAAGATCGTTGGGTACAGCCGGGACCAGCTGCTTCGAAAGCATCACCAAACCAGGGATTCAAGCTTCAGGAGGCTAATTTGCATATTCCAGGTGCCTTCTGGGAGAAGCGAAGTCTCCCTAAGCTAGAAGATCGTTGGGTACAGCCGGGACCAGCTGCTTCGAAAGCATCACCAAACCAGGGATTCAAGCTTCAGGAGGCTAATTTGCATATTCCAGGTGCCTTCTGGGAGAAGCGAAGTCTCCCTAAGCTAGAAGATCGTTGGGTACAGCCGGGACCAGCTGCTTCGAAAGCATCACCAAACCAGGGATTCAAGCTTCAGGAGGCTAATTTGCATATTCCAGGTGCCTTCTGGGAGAAGCGAAGTCTCCCTAAGCTAGAAGATCGTTGGGTACAGCCGGGACCAGCTGCTTCGAAAGCATCACCAAACCGCGCGCCTTACGGCGCGCGAATTTTTGCCTGTAGGACATTATTGCAAGAGAGCTTGGCTGAGTAGATTACACAAGAAGGAAAACACACAGCAAGTCAGCAGGATCTAGGAGCAACATGGCAGATGTGACAACCTACATGGTGAGCTGCAGCATGTGCTACATGTTCACAGATCGACCAGAAGAAGAATCCAATTTCACCTGTCAGAAGTGTAGACTAGTGGCCCTTTTAGAAGAAAAGGTGCGGGGTCTGGAAGAAAGAATAGCAACTTTGAAACTCATCAAAGAGAATGAAGACTTTCTAGACAGAACAGAAGCATCTCTACTGGTCACAGAAGGTGCAAAAAGTGTCAGAGAACCTCCAAAAGCAGATGAGTGGAAGCATGTGACCAAAAGAAGCAAGAAGACCATGGAGAAATCACCAACCACACAACTGAAGAACCGATATAAAATCTTTGTAGAGGATGAAGATGGCACACCTAAGAATGAAGCAATACCAGCAAGCAAAAAAGAAAAGGGCACACAGCAACAAGTGACAGCAAAAAGTACAGCCAAGAAGCAACGAAGAGTGGTGGTGGTGGGAGACTCACTACTGAGAGGCACAGAAGCAGCCATCTGCAGACCGGACATAACTGCAAGAGAAGTATGCTGCCTTCCAGGTGCGATGATCAAGGATGTGACCGATAGGATACCAAAGCTCTTCAGCTCCAAGGACGTCCACCCATTTCTTCTGATACATGTTGGCACCAATGACACGGCAAGGAAGGACCTACCGACAATCTGCAAGGACTTTGAAGAGTTGGGGAAGAAAGTAAAGGAACTGGATGCACAGGTAGTTTTTTCTTCTATCCTTCCAGTAGACGGGCATGGCACCAGGAGATGGAACAGGATCCTTGATGCAAACAACTGGCTAAGACGATGGTGCAGACAACAAGGATTTGGATTCCTGGACCACGGTGTGAATTACTGGTATGATGGACTCCTCGCCAGAGACGGACTACACCTCAACAAACCTGGGAAACACACATTCGCCAGAAGACTCGCTACACTCATCAGGAGGGCGTTAAACTAGAAGAAGAGGGGACGGGAAGAAAAACATTAGACTCGAACAAAGACGACCCAGGAAAACATACTCAGAAGGGAGGTAAGAACATTTCTAAAACAATCCACAGTGAGGAGATTGGAACAAAACAAAATCCTCTGAACTGCATGCTCGCAAACGCCAGAAGCCTGACAAACAAGATGGAAGAACTAGAAGCAGAAATATCTACAGGTAACTTTGACATAGTGGGAATAACCGAGACATGGTTAGATGAAAGCTATGACTGGGCAGTTAACTTACAGGGTTACAGTCTGTTTAGAAAGGATCGTAAAAATCGGAGAGGAGGAGGGGTTTGTCTCTATGTAAAGTCTTGTCTAAAGTCCACTTTAAGGGAGGATATTAGCGAAGGGAATGAGGATGTCGAGTCCATATGGGTTGAAATTCATGGAGGGAAAAATGGTAACAAAATTCTCATTGGGGTCTGTTACAAACCCCCAAATATAACAGAAAGCATGGAAAGTCTACTTCTAAAGCAGATAGATGAAGCTGCAACCCATAATGAGGTACTGGTTATGGGGGACTTTAACTACCCGGATATTAACTGGGAAACAGAAACCTGTGAAACCCATAAAGGCAACAGGTTTCTGCTAATAACCAAGAAAAATTATCTTTCACAATTGGTGCAGAATCCAACCAGAGGAGCAGCACTTTTAGACCTAATACTATCTAATAGACCTGACAGAATAACAAATCTGCAGGTGGTTGGGCATTTAGGAAATAGCGACCACAATATTGTGCAGTTTCACCTGTCTTTCACTAGGGGGACTTGTCAGGGAGTCACAAAAACATTGAACTTTAGGAAGGCAAAGTTTGAACAGCTTAGAGATGCCCTTAATCTGGTAGACTGGGACAATATCCTCAGAAATGAGAATACAGATAATAAATGGGAAATGTTTAAGAACATCCTAAATAGGCAGTGTAAGCGGTTTATACCTTGTGGGAATAAAAGGACTAGAAATAGGAAAAACCCAATGTGGCTAAACAAAGAAGTAAGACAGGCAATTAACAGTAAAAAGAAAGCATTTGCACTACTAAAGCAGGATGGCACCATTGAAGCTCTAAAAAACTATAGGGAGAAAAATACTTTATCTAAAAAACTAATTAAAGCTGCCAAAAAGGAAACAGAGAAGCACATTGCTAAGGAGAGTAAAACTAATCCCAAACTGTTCTTCAACTATATCAATAGTAAAAGAATAAAAACTGAAAATGTAGGCCCCTTAAAAAATAGTGAGGAAAGAATGGTTGTAGATGACGAGGAAAAAGCTAACATATTAAACACCTTCTTCTCCACGGTATTCACGGTGGAAAATGAAATGCTAGGTGA
Organism: Ranitomeya imitator; assembly: GCF_032444005.1. NCBI lineage: Eukaryota > Metazoa > Chordata > Amphibia > Anura > Dendrobatidae > Ranitomeya > Ranitomeya imitator. Next base: position 656,577,148 of record NC_091284.1, on the reverse strand, counting down.
AATCCCAAGAAACAATGAAAACCCTATATTAAGGGTCACCAATCTAACCCAAGAAGAGGTGCGAAACCGGCTAAATAAGATTAAAATAGATAAATCTCCGGGTCCGGATGGCATACACCCACGAGTACTAAGAGAACTAAGTAATGTAATAGATAAACCATTATTTCTTATTTTTAGGGACTCTATAGCGACAGGGTCTGTTCCGCAGGACTGGCGCATAGCAAATGTGGTGCCAATATTCAAAAAGGGCTCTAAAAGTGAACCTGGAAATTATAGGCCAGTAAGTCTAACCTCTATTGTTGGTAAAATATTTGAAGGGTTTCTGAGGGATGTTATTCTGGATTATCTCAATGAGAATAACTGTTTAACTCCATATCAGCATGGGTTTATGAGAAATCGCTCCTGTCAAACCAATCTAATCAGTTTTTATGAAGAGGTAAGCTATAGGCTGGACCACGGTGAGTCATTGGACGTGGTATATCTCGATTTTTCCAAAGCGTTTGATACCGTGCCGCACAAGAGGTTGGTACACAAAATGAGAATGCTTGGTCTGGGGGAAAATGTGTGTAAATGGGTTAGTAACTGGCTTAGTGATAGAAAGCAGAGGGTGGTTATAAATGGTATAGTCTCTAACTGGGTCGCTGTGACCAGTGGGGTACCGCAGGGGTCAGTATTGGGACCTGTTCTCTTCAACATATTCATTAATGATCTGGTAGAAGGTTTACACAGTAAAATATCGATATTTGCAGATGATACAAAACTATGTAAAGCAGTTAATACAAGAGAAGATAGTATTCTGCTACAGATGGATCTGGATAAGTTGGAAACTTGGGCTGAAAGGTGGCAGATGAGGTTTAACAATGATAAATGTAAGGTTATACACATGGGAAGAGGGAATCAATATCACCATTACACACTGAACGGGAAACCACTGGGTAAATCTGACAGGGAGAAGGACTTGGGGATCCTAGTTAATGATAAACTTACCTGGAGCAGCCAGTGCCAGGCAGCAGCTGCCAAGGCAAACAGGATCATGGGGTGCATTAAAAGAGGTCTGGATACACATGATGAGAGCATTATACTGCCTCTGTACAAATCCCTAGTTAGACCGCACATGGAGTACTGTGTCCAGTTTTGGGCACCGGTGCTCAGGAAGGATATAATGGAACTAGAGAGAGTACAAAGGAGGGCAACAAAATTAATAAAGGGGATGGGAGAACTACAATACCCAGATAGATTAGCGAAATTAGGATTATTTAGTCTAGAAAAAAGACGACTGAGGGGCGATCTAATAACCATGTATAAGTATATAAGGGGACAATACAAATATCTCGCTGAGGATCTGTTTATACCAAGGAAGGTGACGGGCACAAGGGGGCATTCTTTGCGTCTGGAGGAGAGAAGGTTTTTCCACCAACATAGAAGAGGATTCTTTACTGTTAGGGCAGTGAGAATCTGGAATTGCTTGCCTGAGGAGGTGGTGATGGCGAACTCAGTCGAGGGGTTCAAGAGAGGCCTGGATGTCTTCCTGGAGCAGAAAAATATTGTATCATACAATTATTAGGTTCTGTAGAAGGACGTAGATCTGGGGATTTATTATGATGGAATATAGGCTGAACTGGATGGACAAATGTCTTTTTTCGGCCTTACTAACTATGTTACTATGTTACTATGTTACATCTTACTAGCCCTATGACCACAGTAGATGACATAGTAGAGGAGAAAATAAAATTACATCCACCGGTAGCCACTGGTAAATGGGCATGTGGAGTATGTGACATGGTTAGACAAATCCTGTTAATTTATGAAAGAGGGATTCTGAAACTCACAAAGCCTATGCGAATAATGCAAGAACAACCAAAAGTTAGAAGGAAGAGTGACTCCAATACTCCCTGTATTAGACATAAAGGAGGGCCTCATACACATTCTGTTAACATTGTTAGGAAGTAGGACTTTTAGACTCATAAAGTCTATGCACTAAGTGCAAGGGCTGTCAAAAATATGGGACTGCAATACACCCTGGAAGACACGTAAAGAAGGGCCTCAGAAAACATCTTTTTCACATTTTTAAGAAGTGGGACTCCTAGATTGGTAAAGTCTATGCACTAAGACTAAGAGCAAGGGCTGAAAAACATTTAACACCGAGGGTATAAATATATACACTACTGTTCAAAAGTTTAGGGTCACCCAGACAATTTAGTGTTTTACATGAAAACTCATACTTTTATTAATCAAATGAGTTGCCAAATGAATTGAAAATCTAGTCCAGACATTGACAAGGTTCAAAAAAAAGATTTTTATTTGAAATAATAATTTTCTCCTTCAAACTTTGCTTTCGTCAAAGAATGCTCCCTTTGCAGCAATTACAGCATTGCAGACCTTTGGCATTCTAGCAGTTAATTTGCTGAGGTAATCTGGAGAAAGTTCACCCCATGCTTTCAGAAGCCCCTCCAACAAGTTGGTTTGGCTTGATGGGCACTTTTTGTGTACCATACAGTCAAGCTGCTCCCACAACAGCTCAATGGGGTTGAGATCTGGTGACTGCGCTGGCCACTCCATCACATATAGAATACCAGCTGCCTGCTTCTTCCCTAAAAAGTTCTTGCATAATTTGGAGGTGTGCTTTGGGTCATTGTCCTGTTGTAGGATGAAATTGGCTCCAATCAAGCGCTGTCCACAGGGTATGGCATGGCGTTGCAAAATGGAGTGATAGCCTTCCTTATTCAAAATCCCTTTTACCTTGTACAAATCTCCCACTTTACCAGCACCAAAGCAACCCCATACCATCACATTACCTCCATCTTTTCAGTTGTTCTGTGCCTCACAAATGTTCTTCTGTGTGATCCAAACACCTCAAACTTGGATTCGTCTGTCATAACACTTTTTTCCAATCTTCCTATGTCCAATGTTGGTATTCTTTTGCCCATATTAATCTTTTCCTTTTATTAGCCAGTCTCAGATATGGCTTTTTCTTTGCCACTCTGCCCTTAAGGCCATCATCCCGGAGTCGCCTCTTCACTGTAGATGTTGACACTGGCATTTTGCATGTACTATTTAATGAAGCTGCCAGTTGAGGACCTGTGAGGCGTCGATTTCTCAAACTACAGACTCTAAAGTACTTGTCTTGTTGTTCAGTTGTGCAGCAGGGCCTCCCACTTCTCTTTCTACTCTGGTTAAAGCCTGCTTGTGCTCTCCTCTGAAGGGAGTAGTACACACCGTTGTAGGTAATCTTCAGCTTCTTGGCAACTTCTCGCATGGAATAGCCTACATTTCTAAGAACAAGAATAGACTGTTGAGTTTCACATGAAAGTTCTTTTTTTCTGGCCATTTTGAGAGTTTAATGGAACCAACAAATGTAATGCTCCAGATTCTCAACTCAAAGGAAGGTCAGGTTTATAGGTTCTCTAATCAGCCAAACTGTTTTCAGTTGTGCTAACATACTTGCATAAGGGTTTTCAAGGGTATTCTAACCATCCATTAGCCTTCTTACACAGTTAGCAAACACAAAGTACCATAAGAACACTAGAGTGATGGTTGTTGGAAATGGGCCTCTATACACCTATGAAGATATTGCATTAAAATCCAGACGTTTGCAGCTAGAATAGTCATTTACCACATTAACAATGTATAGAGTGTATTTCTGAATCATTTACTGTTAGCTTCATTGGAAAAACTGTGCTTTTCTTTAAAAAATAAGAAAATTTCTAAGTGACCCTAAACTTTTGAACTGTAGTGTATATGTAAAAGAATTGTAGAGTTAGGCCTCATACACATCCTTTCTAAATTATGGAGGACATCATACACAACCTGGAAAAATTAAGAGCGATGGTTGCATGATGACCCTATAAAATTTATGAGAAAGGGCCACCTGATGACTCTCTAAAAGTTAGGAGCAAGTGCCGCGTGTTTACTCTCTAAACATTATGAGCGAGGTCCGCATGATAACCCTCTAAAAATTATGAGGGCGGACACAGTTTCACCTAGCCCATGGCCTCGACCTCTGAGTGCACCATGTCCACTTCCCCTTCTCTTACTGCACACCTTGCACATTTTAAATTTGGTATATATGCCTGCAAAGTTTTAATAGGGAAAAAAATATGCAGCCCTGAAAAGAACTTTTGTTTTTAGGTTGCAGTAGCATTATACCTATAGAAGGACTGTAAGGCACAAAAACTCTGCTTAAATGCCTCTAATCCAAAACTATCCCTCCTCCACAGCTATTCCTTCACTGAATGCAGGTAGCAATGGTTTTACTAGAGAAAGGACAGTGTGTAACCCTTAAAAGGACTTTTGTTTTAATGGTGCAGCAGCGGTATAGAAGTATTACAATAGCAATTAAACACTGCCAATATGCTTGCTGTAATCTAAGCTCTGCCTCCTAAGTCAACTTTCCCTAAACTGCTTCCAGAGGAGAGTGTGCTGAGCATTGTGTCACCAATGACACACTGCGGCCAGCCAATCACAGTAAGGCCGGGGTCACACTAGAGAGAAATACGGACGAGGGAGAGGCGTAAAAACAACGCATTGCACTCGGACCAATGTTTCTCTATGGGGCAGCTTCCATCAGCCGTATATTTCTCGGCCGTATTGAACGGGCTGAGAAAATCGCAGCATGCTGAGATTGTCAGTGTATTCCTCCAAAAATACCCCAATGAAAGTCCATGGGGCCGAGAAAAATACGGATTACACACGGACCACACGTCTGCCTTGCGAGAAATACGCACTGGTGTCCGATAGAAAAGCCGGTAATTCAGTGTGGTGTACAGTAAAATCACGCTGACAGGTTAGAATAGATTAGATAAAATAAATGTCTACACATAGAATAGGTGTTTACATACAGTGCCTTGCGAAAGTATTCGGCCCCCTGGAACTTTTCAACCTTTTCCCACATATCATGCTTCAAACATAAAGATACAAAATGTAAATTTTTGGTGAAGAATCAACAACAAGTGGAACACATTTGTGAAGTTGAATGAAATTTATTGCTTAATTTAAATTTGTGTGGAAATTCAAAAACTGAAAAGTGGGGCATGCAATATTATTTGGCCCCTTTAAATTCAGTGCAGCAAACTCACTCCAAGAGTTTATTGTGGATCTCTGAATGATCCAATGTTGCCCTAAATGCCTAATGATGATAAATATAATCCACCTGTGTGTAATCAAGTCTCCGTATAAATGCACCTGCTCTGTGATAGTCTCAGGGTTCTGTTTGAAGCACAGGCGCATCATGAAGAACAAGGAATACAACAGGCAGGTCCGTGATACTGTTGTGGAGAAGTTTAAAGCCGGATTTGGATACAATATGATTTCCAAAACTTTAAACATCCCAAGGAGCCCTGTGCAAGTGATCATATTGAAATGGAAGGAGTATCATACCACTGCAAATCAACTAAGACCCGGCCGTCCCTCTAAACTTTCATCTCAAACAAGGAGAAGACTGATCAGAGATGCAGCCAAGAGGCCCATGATCACTCTGGATGAACTGCAGAGATCTAGAGCTGAGGTGGGACAGTCTGTCCATAGGACAACAATCAGTCATACAGTGCAAAAATCTGGCCTTTATGGAAGAGTGGCAAGAAGAAAGCTATTTCTCAAAGATATCCATGAAAAGTGTTGTTTAAAGTTTGCAATAAGCCACCTGGGAGACACACCAAACATGAGGAAGAAGGTGATCTGGTCAGACGAAACCAAAATTGAACTTTCTGGCAACAATGCCAAATGATATGTTTGGCGTAAAGGCAACACAGCTCATCACCCTGAACACACCATCCCCACTGTCAAACATGATGGTGGCAGCATCATGGTTTTGGCCTGCTTTTCTTCAGCAGGGACAGGGAAAATGGTTAAAATTGATGGGAAGATGGATGGAGCCAAATACAGGACCATTCTTGATGAAAACCTGTTGGAGTCTGTAAAAGACCTGAAACCGGGACGGAAATTTGTCTTCCAACAAGACAATGATCCCAAAAATAAAGCAAAATCTACAATGGAATGGTTCACAGATAAACGTATCCAGGTGTTGGAATGGCTAAGTCAAAGTCCAGACCTCAATCCAATCGAGAATCTGAGGAAAGAGCTGAAAACTGCTGTTCACAAATGATCACCATTAAAACTCAATGAGCTCGAGCTGTATGCGAATTAAGAATGGGCAAGAATTTCAGTCTCTCGATGTACAAAACTGATAGAGGCATACCCCAAGTCATTGACACACACATATATATATATATATATATATATATATATATCTATAAAGTGAAAAAATTGGAATAGCATCAAATTACTACCTTACAAGGCATGCAGAGCTCTCCCGACCAGCAATCCAATGGTCAAAAAGTAATAAACTCAAAAAAAAGGAAAAGCAGCACATAATAATTGAAAAAAAGTGGACTTTAATGCCTGAACGGCGTGGCAACGTTTCGGATGTGTTATCCTTTGTCAAGGTTGTGCTGCTTTTCCTTTTTTGTTTAGTTTTTTTTTTAGTTTATATACATATATATAAATATATAAAACTTTCGCAAGGCACTGTATATATATATATATATATATATATATATATATATATATATATATAATTGACACACACATATATATATTTAATACAGAGCTAGATAGCATCAAAGCCGGTAATTCAATTGCCGTTTTTTGCCAACTCCTTACCAAACCCGACAGGATATGAGACATGGTTTACATACAGTAAAGCATTTCATATCCGTTATATTTTTACATATTCCTCACTAAAAATGTCAGTAGTTAGTGTGTCCAAAATTTTGAAGTTCTAGGTGTTAAAATAAAGGGTTACATCATAATTTTCTCCTCTAGAATTGGAAAGCCAGTGACTGAGGGCAGATATTAATAGCCTAGAGAGGGACCATGGTTTTTGCCCCCCCAGCTAAAAACATCTACCCCCAGCCACCCCAATAAAGGCGCATCTGTAAGATGCGCCTATTCTGGCACTCAGCCACTCTCTTCCCACTCCCCTGTAGCGGTGGGATATGGGGTAATAAGGGGTTAATGTCACCTTGCTAAGGTATATAAGGGGACAAAACAAATATCTCTCCATGGATCTGTTTATACCAAGGAAGGTAGCGGTCACAAGGGGGCATTCCCTGCATCTGGAGGGGAGAAGGTTTTTCCACCAACATAGAAGAGGATTCTTTACATTTAGGGTAGTGAGAATCTGGAATTCCTTACACGAGGAGGTGGTGATGACGAACTCAGTCGAGGGGTTCATGAGAGGCCTGGATGTCTTCCTGGAGCGTAACCAAACTGTGTCGTAAACAGTGCCTTCCTCCCTCCCACCAATCCTGAAAAGACATCGCAAACAGGCCTAGATGGGTTGAACAGGTCAGTCACAGTTTATTAATTTGATAAGCAGGGAGGGGCAAATACATTTCGCAACGAGCTCACAGCCGTAGGCACAGTCTGCGACCAACAGGGGAGCAGACAATGAGCAGATGCGAACCTTTGCCCCTCTCTCCACTTCCACCACGGAGGATCGTGTGTACTACCTACACATGACTCCAACCCCCACCCACCAGCATTAGGGCCTGTTTGATTCCGGCCTGCAGACCTGACAGAAATATGTTGCGCCCAATGTCCGTGAGATGAATACCATCGGACCTCAGTAACCCTGAGTTGTCGCCTTCCAGTTGGTAGTGGCGAACTATGATGCCATATTTTCCATTTACAAATCTTGCCACCCTCAGGTTTACCTTTTTCCTTGATCTCTCTGTGGCTTTTGGGTCCTTAGCTCCGTGCCAGACAGCTCGTGGCACTATCTCCCACCATACCAATACCATATCCGGTAACAGATAGAAAGAGCGCTCGATATCAGCTGTCATCGTTGAACTGAGCTTGATACATCTCCTTTTATCCAGATCGTTGCCGCCGGTGTGCAAGACTAGTATCACTGGCCCTTTGGCCCTCTTAGCGATGTTGACTACTTCTGGGAAGATCTTTTGCCATTGTAGCCCTCTTATCCCTCTCCAGTTGACCTCTACGTTCTCAAAGCCTAAATTCATGCCGCCCGGCCGCTGGTTGGCCCGTTTCTTAGCCCAGTGGACGTACGAGTGTCCAACTACCCAAACTGTGGGATTTTGGACGCCTGAAAGAGACAAGATATGTTACTTGAGCAAGTCGGGTCTTATGAATCTGGCAAAGCACGCAGATTTCCATCGACCCAAATGCTGCACTTCGGCCTCTGGAATCCCAGCCTTAGCTGCTTTGGTAGTAGCGCCTATATGGAAACAATGTGTCCCGTATTCAGTCGGATCGACACCAACAGCTTCGAGACACCGATTAAAAATTGCGTGGAACTGGTATTTAGTAAAGGGGACCCGTCCGTATGTGACAGAAAGAATCTACTTGCGTGTCTTATTGCCGTGTATCGTCTGACTATGTTAAGTGGGCATACGGGACCATCCGACGACTTAACAAGGACCCGCGTCTCTCTACTGGTGGGGTCGCATTTGGATTTGCAGACCCTAATGCGCAGTGCATGGCTGCATATGACGAGGTCTGCATTGATTATGCCGCCTTCCGACGAGGTTTTTGAACGCGGCACTAACTCGCGAATACGAAGCACTCTGAAAAAGGCAACGGCGAACGCAGCCGATACTAGGATTGACTCATATTGAGACTTGCATACCGATGGGGAAATTGTGATAATATCATGCAGTATCCTCAAAGAAATGGGACGACGACACTCCTGACTAGGTTGGAGCCTTTTCCAGCTTTTAACGGCTTGTCTGATGAAAAAATACTTCGTCACGTCCGCCCACCCTACTAGCTGGAAGAAAAAGGCTATTCCCAAAAGATGCCGATGCGCCGATGTTCCTGACGTGCCTCTTTGCCTGAGCAGATTCAAGAACACCTCAAATCTCGCCCGATCGCACCTATTGACTAGTCTTCCGTGAATTAATGAGCACCACTCATCCCACGCATTACCGTAAACCTGCCAGGTAGCCGGTGTAGCCGATGCGTGAATCAATGGCATCATTAATTGGCTACCAGGTCCAAAAGGAGTGCAGGACACTGGACACCCAATGGTTGCACGTTCGGGAGGAGAGCTTTGAAGGCCTGCCAATCGGAAAATAACAGAGAGTTAACAAGGTTATCATCGACCGCCGTTACTGTGGCACGACACCAGATGTTGTGTTTTAAGCATAGTAATGCTACGTGGCGCAGGAGAGCGAATAAAGGTGGAGATGCAAAAGACATGCTGTTTAAGCTCTTTGCTGTGTCGAGGTGTTTAGTTAAAAATCTGATGTTTCTGTTCTCTATTCGCCCTAGAGCTCAACTGCTGTTACTATTGCAAAGACTTCTAGCAGGGCTGGGTCACGGCACCAGCCGGCTGTGGTCCATATTGCTAGCCAGCTGCCTTTGCACTATTTGTCTTGGTAGATTTGCTTAGGGTTTCTCGAGCCATGACGCAAGTATGGTCGTTTTAGGAATTTTGGTGGCTGGGTAATTAGTGGTTGACGACGAAAAGGGGGGCTGTTTTTGGGATAGCATAAGTTGCAACCAAACATCCATAGCTTTTACGCCCCAGCCTAGGTCGGGTTGCATGGCCAGCCGCCTGTGGAATTCTTTGTCATACCGCCTCCATGGTGAACTGCCAAGAGACTTATATGAATTATATACCAGGTCTTGGTAGATAAATAGCTCAGAACAGCGTTCTGGGTGTTTTTGACCCATAATGCAGCCTAGGACTGCAAAGTACCTAGGGGGCTAATTCCAAGGAAAAATGTGTCTTTGTGGAGGCTAGCTGATTGAGTTGTACTTGCGTCGGTTGATCTGGCAGGGCAAGTTAGCTGGTGGACTAGTGCCCTGATAGTGGATGCTAATTCACCTTCTCCTGCGATGTGTATGGCATGTTGCTCGCTGAGTTCGGAACACTTTACCACTGTCTGACGCAGACCGAGTGTCTCCCGGTGGCGGAGGGACTCCGACTCCCATCGTAGCGACGACTTGTTGTTGGCAGGAAGCCCAGGGAGGTGGAGATTGGGTTCCCTGGCAGATAACCAATGACACAGCACATGGTTGTAGACAGCCATGTGCTGGGACTAGAGTGACTCCTCTGGCTCCCAATGTAGTGGTGCTTTGTTGTTGTTAGCCAGTAGCCCAGGGAGATGAGGGTCGGTAACCCCTGCCAGCAGCCGAGGATGAGGCACGTGACAGCGGAGGCTCGCTGCATGCCTGAGTGGTTACTGCGGATGGTGTCGCTCCAGCCCTGTCGATGGATCCTCGGGGTGACCGCCGTCTTCTATGGTACCACCTATCGCAGCACTCTGAGTCGTCGGACAATCCTGATGTGGACGGTGAGCGCCATCTAGCGGACCAAGACCTGTGGTGGTAGCTATGTGTGCTGCATCTGCGTTGATAGGGGAATAGTGAAAATTAGTGGGACGGCGAATGTGATGTCGGGAGTCTTCGGAGGAGGATGGGGACGGTCTGCGGCATATATGCCTGTGGCTGTCGTGGTTAGGGAATGTGTCGGGACAGTTATTTTGGGACTAAATGGGGGCCTTATACTGGCTGTGGTACTCAACTGGGGGCCTGATGACGGTGTTGGCGCTGAAGTTGGGGGGCGAGCTATGTGGGATGTGTCAGAGGGGACTGGGGAGGGTGTAAAACTGTAATCAATTTGAAACTGAGTGTTTGGGGGTGTTGGCGGTGCACCGTTTATTATTGTGGTGTTCTTGTTGCATGCGACCATGCGTGTGCTTTTTTCATACTGTATTGGTTGCGGAGCGCGCTGGTCGGTCGGACTGGATCAGTCAGTGTACGGCCGGATGTACGGCCTTACCCCACGGCCCCCCGTGAAGGCGTTGCGGATACATCTGCAGGGGGGACGTTGCGGGCCGAGTCGTGGACGGCTGGTGGCCTGCGCTGGGATGGTGACTGGGAGGGACCTGGGGCCTATAGAAGTTGGCTGAGGGGGTTGGGGAACACGGCCGGTGCGGCGCCATGCTGGGTGAGACAGGTGGGGCACCCAGGGTGGATGCTTTAGCCTGGGGGAGTGGGCTGTAAGATGGTGGGCCAGGGTAAGGGGCCTGATGGCACGGCATATGCTGCGATTGTGATTTAGAGGTGGAGGTTGGCAGGTGTCCTTTGGCTCGCGCTGTGCTCTGAGCAGCAGCGCTGGCCTGCAGGCTCGCACTGCGCTTTGGGTGACAGTGCGGGCCTGTATTGTGGGAGTGGGTGGGGCTTCTCCCACACGCACTGAGCCCCGGTCTGTGGATGAAAACCAGGGGCCGGAAGTGACCAGCACCTGCGTGCTCGGCGACGACGTCACAACGCCTTCCACACCCCCGAAGCGGTGCATGGGGCAGCAGAAGGAGCACGGCGACTTGGAAGTGCCGGCTCCCCGCAAACACATAGGCGTTCGGGAGGGCGGGAGGAGCGTGCCGAGAATCTACCCGGCGGCAACGCTGCACCGCCTGTGACAGGGTAGGGGAGACTGGCAGTCCAGGAGAAGGGGCAGTGAGAGATCTGGAGACGAGACCGTGTAATCCTGGGAGAGGATAGGAGAGCATGGAGCCCTGGGGGACGATGGGTAGGCCTGAGAGGGGACTAGGGGGTCGCGAGAGGGCACAGGAAGGTGAGAACCCAGGCCAGACTTAAGGGGTCATAACCATTGCTCACCTTCCTGTGCTGCTCTCCACTGCAGGGCCTCAATCATGGCTTCCACACTGATGAGGGGCAAATACCCCGAAACAGCTGTCTGTGGATGGATACCATGTTTTGGCATAGGTGGTTTTCCTTTTTGGATGCTGCCCTTCCCGTGGTTGTTCCTTCCCGGTGAAAGACCTGGCTATTTATTTCTTGCGTTGAGAAACACGTGATGGTGTCTCTGCGGCTTTTCTACATGCATTTGCATATTTCCCTTAAGGCATGGGGGCAGTGTTCTGGATCATTGCATTGAGAAACACGTGATGGTGTCTCCGCGGTGTTGGATGTTTTGATCTCCCCGAGGTCATTCATCCTTTTGTTTATAGTCATTTTACTAGGCACTGCTCCTAATAGCCAGTTTCCTACTCCACACTGATGAGGGGCAATTACCCCGAAACAGCTGTCTGTGGATAGATACCATGTTTTGGCATAGGTGGCTTTCCTTTTTGGATGCTGCCCTTCCCGTGGTTGTTCCTTCCCGGTGAAAGACCTGGCTATTTATTGCTTGCATTTCAGAAACACGTGATGGTGTCTCCGCAGCTTTTCTACATGCATTTGCATGTTTCCCATAAGGGATGGGGGCAGTGTTCTGGATCACTGCGTTGAGAAACACATGATGGTGTCTCTGCGGTGTTGGATGTTTTGATCTCGAGGTCATTCATCCTTATGTTTATAGTCCTTTTACTAGGCACTGCTCCTAATAGCCAGTTTCCTACTCCACACTGATGAGGGGCAAATACCCCGAAACAGCTGTCTGTGGATGGATACCATGTTTTGGCATAGGTGGTTTTCCTTTTTGGTTGCTGCCCTTCCCGTTGTTGTTCCTTCCTGGTGAAAGACCTGGCTATTTATTGCTTGCGTTGAGAAACACGTGATGGTGTCTCTGTGGCTTTTCTACATGCATTTGCATATTTCCCATAAGGGATGGGCGCAGTGTTCTGGATCACTGCGTTGAGAAACACGTGATGGTGTCTCCGCTGTGCTGGATGTTTTGATCTCCCCGAGGTCATTCATCCTTATGTTTATAGTCAATCATGGCTTCAGACATGGTTGTCAGGAGGTCCGGGACAACTGCTTCCAGGAGGTCAGACAGGAGAAAGAGCACAACTGCTTCCAAGGGGTCAGCTGGGGAGAAAGAGGAAGGTACTGACCCCAGCACCTGAATTCAACCCTTGTTGGTGTGGCCGGAGCCCCTCCCTCTTTCTTCCCGTTGGTCAGCTGGGCGTCCCAATTATGGCATCACCTGGGGGAGTGGTGGGAGGGGGGGAATTGGCACTGCACGGTGTTCCCTACTAGCTTTTTCATAGGGGCTCCGCAGTCCAAGGCCCATTCCTGTGTCTGCCATATTGCATCTTACAGTTATTAGGTTCTTTAGAAGGACATAGATCTGGGGATTTATTCTGACGGAATATAGGCTGAACTGGATGGACAAATGTATTTTTTCGGCCTTGCTAACTATGTTACTATGTTACCCTTTTTGACACTACCTGCAATTATCAGCTTTTCCTGAATTCGGCACCAGAAGTCTAGTTGATATGATGTCTCCCATTCACAGACCATATAAAGAAAAGGAGATCCTGCTCCCCTTTGTTTCTCAAACACTTGAGAAATAATATGAATAATGCTGTTTGTAATTACACATATTGAAAGGGTTATAAACAGCTCTATTCGTGTTAACTGCATTGTTTATGATGGCGTGGCCATTAAAATTATTTTTTTTTCTCACCAGAGTACACCTTTAAAAGCATGAGCAACATGGAGGATATTAGGCTAGGTTCACATTGCGCTAAAGCAGCCCGTTCAACACATGCGTTAAACGGGCTGCGTTAATGCAAGTGCCGCAATGTGATCGCCCTAGCGCAGATAGAGCTAGCAGATGCTCTATCTGCGCTAGTAGTGACGGACCCGGAAATGCTGCAGCCTGCATCCCAGGGTCCGTCACTCAATGACGGCACATCGCTAGCGCACGCCCATTGTGGGCATGCGCTAATGATGCGTCCGACATAGGGCTTAATGGCGGTGTTAACGGACTGCGTTACACTGCCGTGTAACATAGTCCGTCTAATGGACTGCCTATAACATAATGTGAACCCAGCATTATAGAGCAGTACTGAGCTGAACTGTGTTGCTGTGAATTCAGAACTAGGATGAGTCTGGAAACACTTACCAGAAAGCAGCAGCATCTACTGTATATTAGGCTTTATCTTTCTCTTCCATTGCACCCTCCTCACATAGACTCCTATATGCAGCAGCTATTACCTGACATCATAACAACATGGATGTGGCTGCTACAGTAGACTGTAGAGACAAAACAAATATAACTAAGGACCCATATAAAAAATAAACAAAAAATGTTGCACAAAGCATGTCAATATGAAATATGAATAGCAATACTACTGAATAATAGGAAAAAACTGAGATGCTTAGTACACTAGACACATAGGTTTCCAGCAGTTCTGAGACCCCCTTGTCATTAGCTGCTGGGCATGCATGAATTGGCCAAATTATGTACTGAGCGTCTTAGTTTTTTCCTATTATCCAGAAACACTGCAACTTTTTTTGTTTATTGCATAAGGAGCTGGCTGCTCCTAGTATGCACCTGTTCTCACTAGCTTGGAAATGCCAGTCAGTCTTTTGTCATTTGTATATTAGCACTGTGACTGAGCACTCCGCCTTCCAGCATGTGGCGGTTTTTAATTGCAACAGGATCCTACTTCAGACTTCAAAGAGAGGTATTCACATCTACCCAGGAATTCAGACTTAAATCTTAAGAGCGATGTTCACACTAGTGTCGTAGGTTCTCAGCAGGAGTATGCTCCTGGGCATACATGAATTGGGCAAATTATCTGCTAAGCGTCTCAGTTTTTTCCTATTTTCCAGAAGCAGTATTGCTATTCATATTTCATATTGACATGCTTTAACACTACAGAGTGCAACTTTTTGTTTATTGTATATGGAGATGGCTGCTCCTAGTATGCACCTGTAGGGGGACAACCAGACCGCGAGTACCAGACCAACCTCCTGACCGTGGGGGGCGGGGACATATAAAGGAAAAAGCGCGTGCAGCAAAGCGGAGCTTGGCACCAACCCATGACAGCGAGCAGTCTGGTGAGCGGCACGCCCCATCCTCCACACAGAATACCAGCGCGGCGACAGGCCACATAGAGAGGGTCCCCACCATCTGCAAATGGACCGCTGTGCTGAGGAGAGCCATGCGTCCAGCAGCAGCCAGGCAAAGGAGTGCTCTGTCCTGTGAACGTCATCAGCATGCAGGCCAGTGTTCGCCATCTCCTTCCACCAACACTGCCAACTACCAGAGAGCAAGGAGCTGTAAGTTCCATGTCTGTGAGAACAGTGCACGTGCCACATAAGAGTGGCTGGGTATCGGACAGACACTTGCGCCCTGACTTTGCCAGCATTTGTTTGCCGAATCACGTTGGGCTCGTACAGGACTGTGGCCCGCACCCTTGTCAGCCACTGCAGCATATGGATAAGGGGGGGGTCACGAACTCAGCGGGCACCATTCCCACTTGGGTAAGCACCTTATGTAGCATATACTTTGAGCACTTGGCACTTTACTTTAGTGGCAATACACGGGTTTTTCTCCCGGCAAGTTGATACTTTGCATTCATCTGGGGTAACGCTGGGGCCTGGTATCTGCCTGCTAGATTTCCTTTTGCATGATTTGCATTTCAGATTTTAATATTGAGGCCATTCATGTCTATGAA
The DNA here is from genome assembly GCF_032444005.1 of Ranitomeya imitator. Classification (NCBI taxonomy): domain Eukaryota; kingdom Metazoa; phylum Chordata; class Amphibia; order Anura; family Dendrobatidae; genus Ranitomeya; species Ranitomeya imitator. Next base: position 656,561,747 of record NC_091284.1, on the reverse strand, counting down.
TTAAAAATGTCTGTTGTTACTAAGTGCTAATATTGATTGCTATGGTACTGCTGTGTTTGTTCATTGTGTCATGACCAACTATCCATCATTTTACTGATTTTTTATGATGTTTTGTATTTTCTAATAAAGCTATATACAGTTAGGTCCATATATATTTGGACAGAGACAACATTTTTCTAATTTTGGTTATAGACATTACCACAATGAATTTTAAACAAAACAACTCAGATGCAGTTGAAGTTCAGACTTTCAGCTTTCATTTGAGGGTATCCACAATAAAATTGGATGAAGGGTTTAGGAATTTCAGCTCTTTAACATGTACCACCCTGTTTTTAAATGGACTAAAAGTAATTGGACAGATTCAATAATTTTAAATAAAATGTTCATTTTTAGTACTTAATTGAAAACCCTTTTTTGGCAATGACTGCCTGAAGTCTTGAACTCATGGACATCACCAGACGCTGTGTTTCCTCCTTTTTGATGCTCTCCCAGGCCTTCACTGTGGTGGTTTTCAGTTGCTGTTTGTTTGTGGGCATCTCTGTCTGAAGATTAGTCTTTAACAAGTGAAATGCATGCTCAATTGGGTTGAGATCAGGTGACTGACTTGGCCATTCAAGAATATTCCACTTCTTTGCTTTAATAAACTCCTGGGTTGCTTTGGCATTATGTTTTGGGTCATTGGTCGTCGTTTCATACTACAGATGGACAATCAGTTTGGCTGCATTTGGCTGGATCTGAGCACTCAGTATGGCTCTGAATGCCTCAGAATTCATTCAGCTGCTTCTGTCCTGTGTCACATCATCAATAAATACTAGTGACCCAGTGCCACTGGCAGCCATGCATGCCCAAGCCATCACACTGCCTCCGCCGTGTTTTACAGATGATGTGGTATGCTTTGGATCATGAGCTGTACCACGACTTTGCCATACTTTTCTCTTTTCATCATTCTGGTAGAGGTTGAGCTTTGTTTCATCTGTCCAAAGAATGTTCTTCCAGAACTGTGCTGGCTTTTTTAGATGTTTTTTATCAAAGTCCAGTCTAGCCTTTTTATTCTTGATGCTTATGAGTGGCTTGCACCGTGCAGTGAACCCTCTGTATTTATTTTCATGCAGTCTTCTCTTTATGGTAGATTTGGATATTGATACGCCGACCTCCTGGAGAGTGTTGTTCACTTGGTTGGCTGTTGTGAAGGGGTTTTTCTTCACCATGGAGATTATTCTGCGATCATCCACCACTGTTCTCTTCCGTGGGCACCCAGGTCTTTTTGCATTGATGAGTTCACCAGTGCTTTCTTTCTTTCTCAGGATGTACCAAACTGTAGATTTTGCCACTCCTAATATTATAGTAATTTCTTGGATGGGTTTTTTCTGTTTTCTCAGCTTAGGGATGGCTTGTTTCTACCCGCATAGAGAGCTCCTTTGACCGCATGTTTACTTCACAGCAAAACCTTCCAAATGCAAGCACCACACCTCAAATCAACTCCAGGCCTTTTATCTGCTTAATTGAGAATGACAGAACGAAGGGATTGCCCACACCTGTCCATGAAATAGCATTGGAGTCAATTGTCCAATTACTTTTGGTCCTTTTAAAAACAGGGTGGCACATGTTAAGGAGCTGAAACTCCTAAACCCTTCATCCAATTTTAATGTGGATACCCTCAAATGAAAGCTGAAAGTCTGAACTTCAACTGCATCTGAGTTGTTTTGTTTAAAATTCATTGTGGTAATGTCTATAACCAAAATTAGAAAAATGTTGTCTCTGTCCAAATATATATGGACCTAACTGTATGTTTTCACTATTATGTGTATATTGAAAAATACATTTGGGGCGTCATACTCCGGTGTTCTCTATAGGTTTGATTGATAATGGGAGTTGTCCTGCTGTCCAGAAATTATTTGGACATCTTTCCCATATTGGGTATTTATTGATGTCCTAAATATGTCGGTTCAAGTTAAAATAAAGCATATGGATAAGGTATCGGAGACGGACTACTGCTGCCAGAAGACAAGGCATTGTTGTCCACTAGAAAAAAACAATGCGTCTAACGTTATAGGCGCAATTGACTTCATAGTCTGAGGGACTACCAACCTGTTAACCGTATTCATCGAAACCGCTGTTACCTGATCCTTTATTCTTGAACTCTGCATATCCTTTTGCAATTAGACTGTTTTATTCCCCTGTTTAACCCATTACCTCCCTGCATGGAGTATTCTCTGTTTAGTAAAAATTGTTAACCCTTGTTCTGCCTCCTGTCCGTCACTGCATCCCGCAACCTGCTCACACACTTGTTCACACTAGCTTGGAAGTGCCAGTCAGTCTTTTGCAATTCATATATTTATATATATGAAATAAAGCACAAAACACCTAGATGGGTAGAAGTCGGTCACAACTTTACTCTCTTTTTTCTCTTACAAAAACCAACAACAAACTTGACACAAGGATCCAAGGGATGTGTGAAACACCGAACCGGTATGCTAATCCACGAGGTCACCAATTTTCAAATCATGACCAGGGTCCTGGTCATTGCAGTAATGTCATTCTACCACCCGGGGGAGTGATGTTACGTTTGAAGGCAATAAAGGAGATCACTTTACCAGGTATCACAAACCACACAACACACTTCACACTCCAGTCCACCAGGGGGAGCTACGCTCCTCTTTAGTAGGGCACTCTTCACAATTAGGTAAAACTGGTGGTCTGGATAGGAAGTTAGGCAGAAGCGAGCTGGGCTTCACCCAGTGAGCTGCTATCTGAGCTCTGCTCAGGAAGTTGGCCCTTGACAGGCGTGGGATCTTGCCAGAGGCCTAGACAGAAAGCCATGGAGCTGCGCCTGCCCCACGTGCGGCAGCATCCCAAGAAAGAGACATTGAAGGAGAATTGTATTGTAGAGGGAGAGAAAACCAGAAGGAGTTCTGCCCTATACAGGCTGCCTCCTTCTGAGGTGCAGGATCCAGTAGCCGGAACACCGAGGGAGCAACCGTCTCTATGCCTTGCTCCAGAGACCGGCAGGACAGTTAATTCCACTTTATCTGCCCGACCTATACCCAGGAGGCACGGTGGATACTTGTGGAGGCTGGGGCGTGCTAGAGTCCCTGTAAAAAGCCTCAGGCCACCAGTCATATGGGTTTGTCCTATCCATCTGGGGGACAGAGAGAAACATAACACCTACAACAGTTGTGAGGACCTTACTGACAAGCTTAGCAGTAAGGCACTACAACACTCAGGCGCTAGAGCAAGGCTACTGATTTCCACCTGGATAAGGGGACTCTGGATTTGCCTTCAGACCGGCCAGACTCTGCCTGCCCTGTGGTCTGGTGCTCTGGACTGTGGATACTGAAGCCTTCAGTAAAAAGTTAAAGAGACTGCAACCTTGTGTCCTCGTTATTCACTGCGCCTCACACCATCCACCATCTATACACTGGGAACCCCTGGGGACATACTTTACCTGTGGGAAGGTATACCATCTAGCTGCCTCAACATCACCCCAGCAGACCCCTAAGCAGCGTCGGTCACCCTGACCGAATACCACAGTTGGCGTCACGAACATATCCCTTCAAAGACCTTTCCCTTTAACAACAGACACTCCCGAGGGCCACAGACCGGGTCAGCCACCGTGACCTTCCCCTTGAGAACCGAAGGACCCGGTACCGAGTAACCCCTAGCCCGACGGGGGCGCTATACATACATCTAGCAGAACTACCTTGTGTGGATGCCGACACAGGAGGAGAGCTTAGCTCAGCAAACAAGCGGGCCAGCCATCCTTCAATCTCCTCCTGCGCAGGAGAGTGCGCACTGCACTAGGGCTTCCACCAGCTGAGGATCCATCCTTCGATTACCTGTCTGCAGAGATGCAATCAGATCCACAAGGTATTGGGGTAAGAGGGATGGACCATACAGCATAACATACGCTGTATATATGGGAAGGCAGCAAGATCCTATTGGCTGCTGGGGGTGGGGGAGGAACAACCCCTCTTTTAAACAAGGAAAGCCAATCAAGGAGTATGGTGCAAAACTTGATGGCTATCAAGGATGCTTACTCCACGGTCTGGGATACAGAATTTAACCCTATCAGTGTCCACGATGATATAATAGACAATGATTGTACTACTATAGAGCATATACAGGTCCTTCTCAAAAAATTAGCATATAGTGTTAAATTTCATTATTTACCATAATGTAATGATTACAATTAAACTTTCATATATTATAGATTCATTATCCACCAACTGAAATTTGTCAGGTCTTTTATTGTTTTAATACTGATGATTTTGGCATACAACTCCTGATAACCCAAAAAACCTGTCTCAATAAATTAGCATATCAAGAAAAGGTTCTCTAAACGACCTATTACCCTAATCTTCTGAATCAACTAATTAACTCTAAACACATGCAAAAGATACCTGAGGCTTTTATAAACTCCCTGCCTGGTTCATTACTCAAAACCCCCATCATGGGTAAGACTAGCGACCTGACAGATGTCAAGAAGGCCATCATTGACACCCTCAAGCAAGAGGGTAAGACCCAGAAAGAAATTTCTCAACAAATAGGCTGTTCCCAGAGTGCTGTATCAAGGCACCTCAATGGTAAGTCTGTTGGAAGGAAACAATGTGGCAGAAAACGCTGTACAACGAGAAGAGGAGACCGGACCCTGAGGAAGATTGTGGAGAAGGACCGATTCCAGACCTTGGGGAACCTGAGGAAGCAGTGGACTGAGTCTGGTGTGGAAACATCCAGAGCCACCGTGCACAGGCGTGTGCAGGAAATGGGCTACAGGTGCCGCATTCCCCAGGTAAAGCCACTTTTGAACCATAAACAGCGGCAGAGGCGCCTGACCTGGGCTACAGAGAAGCAGCACTGGACTGTTGCTAAGTGGTCCCAAGTACTTTTTTCTGATGGAAGCAAATTTTGCATGTCATTCGGAAATCAAGGTGCCAGAGTCTGGAGGAAGACTGGGGAGAAGGAAATGCCAAAATGCCTGAAGTCCAGTGTCAAGTACCCACAGTCAGCGATGGTGTGGGGTGCCATGTCAGCTGCTGGTGTTGGTCCACTGTGTTTCATCAAGGGCAGGGTCAATGCTTTATGGTGATGAAGATTTCATTTTTTCAGCACGACCTGGCACCTGCTCACAGTGCCAAAACCACTGGTAAATGGTTTACTGACCATGGTATTACTGTGCTCAATTGGCCTGCCAACTCTCCTGACCTGAACCCCATAGAGAATCTGTGGGATATTGTGAAGAGAAAGTTGAGAGACGCAAGACCCAACACTCTGGATGAGCTTAAGGCCGCTATTGAAGCATCCTGGGCCTCCATAACATCTCAGCAGTGTCACAGGCTGATTGCCTCCATGCCACGCCGCATTGAAGCAGTCATTTCTGCCAAAGGATTCCCGACCAAGTATTGAGTGCATAACTGAACATTATTATTTGTTGGTTTTTTTGTTTGTTATTAAAAAACACTTTGATTTGATTGGATGGGTGAAATATGCTAATTTATTGAGACAGGTTTTTTGGGTTATCAGGAGTTGTATGCCAAAATCATCAGTATTAAAACAATAAAAGACCTGACAAATTTCAGTTGGTGGATAATGAATCTATAATATATGAAAGTTTAATTGTAATCATTACATTATGGTAAATAATGAAATTTAACACTATATGCTAATTTTTTGAGAAGGACCTGTATAAGTAACTCTATCTGAAATATAGGGTTCAATAATTGTTGAATCAGTAAAACATAAACTGAACCATTTATAATAGAACAACAATAACACAATATGTGGTGAAGGACAGAAATTGTGCAAAGCCGAAGATGACGCACAAACATCTAATAGCCTGTTATTAGCTGAGCTTATTATTATCCTTTATTTGTAAAGTTGAAGGAGTGCTTGATGGGAGGTGTCTGAGATTCTGTCTGGAGATTCTGTCTGGAATAAAAGAAAAACTAAGCTGATGCTAAAATATATTAGCATCAATGTAATCTGCATTCTTCAGATTACGTATTATAATCTGTGGTGCAATATCAAAAACACATGTTTTTTTTTAACTTCATAAGAATTGACAGAACGGTTGGGTTAAGTACTTCTTATGTACCTTTTAGGCAAATTCATTTTCTTTCCAAACCGCTTTACCTAAAATGGTTGCAAAGGAGCAGTCATAAAAATGTCAGCATAACCATAAATGTGAACTGTACAGGCAATATCCAAGAGAATCAAACTCAAACTCAACTCAAATAGGCTTTATTGACAGGACCAAAATACATTTAGTGTTGCCAAGGCAAGGAAAATAGAAGTGACAGGGGAGGGGTTTGGGGATAATTGGAATGAGGTGTTGGGGGCACAATTTGGGAAATAATAGTCTGTTTGGGGGTTTTAAGTTCCTCTCAGCTTATGACATATGGTAACGTATTGGGCGGCGATCTCCCCTGTTGATTCCTCTTCCCCCAGCAGGATGCAGAGTTTCCTCTCCTTGTTCATGGATGGGAAGTCTGGGTTGTGAATGGAAAGTCTCTGGAAGTGGGAGGCCCTCACTGCTGAGCATTTGTTTCAGTGAAGCAGGAAGTGCGCCTCATCCTCCAGTGCCACCCTGTTGGCAGTGCTGGCACAGTCTGTTCTCCCGTGGCTTGTATGTCTATTGGTGCCGCCCTGTTTCCACCTCTAGACTGTGGGCACTCAGTCTGTATAGACTCAGGATCTGCCTGTCTTTGGGGTGATGTAACCTCCCCAGATATGGGGCCAGAGTATAGTCCCTCCACAGTGACCAGTAGATAGTGAGTTTTTGGGAGTTCTCTAATTCACTCTGCCACCCCTCTATATATTGCATCTTGCAGCTCTCTAAGATCTTCTTTATTTCGGCTTTTGTCAGGTTGTGTTGCTGACTTTGGCGGGACTGGCTGCTGGGGTTCGCGACTTGCTCTGGGCTTTCGCTAAGTAGGGCTTTGTGATGGTAGGAATCCATTATTGTAGGTTTTAAATCACATTTGTTTAATTACCATAAATATTTGTAAAACCAAACATCACAGCCACCATAATCACAGAATCGCAACCAGATTATTCTATTATAACATTCTCCATTAAAGGGTTTTTATAGTCTTAGGCCATGTTCACACAGTGCGTTTTTTACTGCGGAACCGCCGCGATTTTGCCGCTGCGGCTCCGCAGCTGTTTTCCATGCAGGGTACAGTACACTGTACCCTATGGAAAACAGGAACCACTGTGCACATGATGCGGGAATCGGGGAAAAAAAGCCGCGCTGAATAGCCGCAGTAAAAAAGAAGTACCATGTCACTTCTTTTTGCAAAACTGCAGCGGTTCTGCACCCATAGACCTCCATTGTGAGGTCAAACCCGCAGTAAAACCCGCAGATGAAAAATATATCTGCGGGTTTTACTGCGGTTTGTGGTGCAGAACCGCTGCAGTGTGGCTGCCCCCCCGTGCTCCAATCCCACCCCCCATGCTCCGATGCCACCCCCGTGCTCCGACGCCCCCCCGTGCCCTCATCTCCCCCCCTTATACTTACCCGGCCTCCCGGTGTCCGTCCGGCCGTCTTCTCCCTGGGCGCCGCCATCTTGCAAAATGGCCGGCAGATTCGTTCCAAAGTGCATTTTGATCACTGAGATATAACCTATCTCAGTGATCAAAATAAAAAAAATAGTAAATGACACCCCCCCCTTTGTCACCCCCGTAGGTAGGGACAATAAAAAAATTAAGAATTTTTTTTTTTCCACTAAGGTTAGAATAGGGTTAGGGTTAGGGGTAGGGGTAGGGTTAGGGGTAGGGTTAGGGGTAGGGTTAAGGGTAGGGTTAGGGGTAGGGTTAGGGGTAGGGGTAGGGTTAGGGGTAGGGTTAGGGTATTTTCAGCCATTTTAACCCTAAAAAACTTCCTAGAAAACACACAGACTCTGCATAGAAAACTGCATAAAAAAACGCATCAAAAAACGCATCAAAAAACGTCACATTCCAACTAGATTGTTCAATACACTTGCATTGAGGCAGGCTGCGCCTGTCTAGTGGGCACCTGATCCCATGTATGCAAATCACATACTTGCGGTCACTCGCCCGCCTTTCCTGGCGCCGTCACCGGAGAATCCTCACAGCATGCAGTGTGCGATGTGAGGGTTCACAACTTTGCTATCACGTATAGCGACTGCAGTCTTGCAGTTTAAGGGTATGTTCACACGTTCCTGATTTCCCTCCTTTTTTTTCAGGACTGAAACCGCAGCTCTGCAGAAAACGCAGGTCCTTTTTTTGGTGCTTTTTTGGTGCTTTTTTGGTGCGTTTTTTGATGCGTTTTTTTTCCAACTCGGTCAAAGTCATCGGGGATAAGCATCTTGCCCTTCATGCTGATGCACTTAATTACTTTACCCTTAGCTGCCCCCCCTGGCTCAAGGGCATTGGGAAAAGGCATACTGCCCTTTGTGTTAATGCACATTATTTTACTCTAGCCGTTCCCACCATCTCAAGGGCACCGGGAAATAGGCATATTGCCCTTCATGTCACTCTCCTCTGACTCACGGGCATCCAGATTAGGTATGCTGCTCTTCAGTTTAATGCACTAGATTACTGCTTTGTCCAGAAGACAACCTTAAAGGAAGCAAGAGTTGGTCAATATAAACAGTTAAGATCCATGCCTCAGCATTCACAAGTCACATGAACAAAAAGAGAAGGTCCTCGAAGCTACAGATTGTATTGAAAAGCATGGCTACCTTTTTTTCCACTCCAGCCGCTGTTCTTAACTCTGAGGAGCCAAGTAATTCTGTAGGCATGCAAAATATGATTGCCATGACCCCAGGAACTTTGCCCTAACAGGGTCTTGTAGGCTATAAATGCTATAAATGCTTCTGGAGACCAGGGGGCCATACTGTGATGGTCACTCCTCCACACCAGAGGGACATACCCGATATGGTTAAACAATATTAACTTGCTTCTGAATAAAGGAGGAGGGGAATTGAAGGTTCAACCATTTTGAAAACTGCAACAAACAGATCCACCATGCCACCCCCAACCACACTGCAATCAACCCATGGGACCCAGCTGACTGTTGCTGTGACAATCTGACTGCACTCTGATGTAATCTGAGCGCAGTCCAATAGTGACCGTGAGGACGGAAGACTGAGACAATCTGACTGCACTCTGATGAAATCTGAGCGCAGTCCTATAGTGACCGTGAGGACGGAAGACTGACAATCTGACTGCACTCTGATGAAATCTGTGCGCAGTCCTATAGTGACCGTGAGGACGGAAGAACCGGACAGAGAGTAGACCCTCTGGGTCACGGTACTGATACACCCAGGGGCGAGCGAACCCGAGATGACAACCCCTATACAGGGATAGTTGGGGAGCAGGCCCGAGGGGAACAATACCGCAACAGCTGGCACCAAGAGGGACGGCTCTGGAAAGGACAGAAGGGAAGGACGGAAGTGGAGGAGAAATCCTGGGAATGAAAGTAAAAGGGAGAGGGGAGGAAGGGACGAACCAAGGGAGACAGGCTGGGAAAACGGAGGGAAGACAGGAGGAGAATGAGCCTGAGAAAACGGACCAGACTGGAGCAGAAAAGGATCTGAACCAGACAGGGCCAAACGAAGGTACAAACTGCACACAACAATCAGGCACCTCCATTATGGAGGCGAGGCCTGATATAGCCCAAAGAAGTACCTGATTGGAGGAGACAGGAGCAGGGAGGGTCCAAAATGGTTAACTGGAGGAAGAAGTGCACGCCCGCGTCCTAAGGCGCATATGTGGAGCAGGTACAGGACGGGAGGGAAGAGGAGCGCGCACCCCACGCCGAAATCCCCGAGCAGCAGGAAGAGGACGCGGGGAACTGGCGCGACACAGAGCGGCGAGGAGAAATGGAGAGAGCGGGACTGATAGGAGAAGCGGCCGCAGCGTCAGAGGAGGCCGGTATGACAGTACCCCCCCTCCTAAGACTCCCCCCTCCGAGACTGGCTGTGAATCTTCTCAGAATCCGTGGAGCATTAACGTTCTCCCTAGGCTCCCACGACCTCTCCTCAGGACCAAACCCCTTCCAATCAATAAGATAGAAGACCCTTCCTCTAACCCTCTTCATGGCCAGAATATCCTTTACTTCAAAATCATTGTCAATGCTAAAGGGCTGAGGGGAGTCCATGGGTGCAGGAGAGAATCGATTAAGAATGAGAGGTTTCAAGAGCGAGACATGGAAGACGTTAGGGACTCGGAGAGAAGCCGGCAATCTCAATCTATAGGCCACGTTGTTAATACGTCCCAAAATCTCGAAGGGACCGATGTATCGAGGACCCAACTTGTAGGAAGGAATCTTCAAGCGAATGTGTTTAGTCGAAAGCCAGACCTTGTCACCAGGATGATACGGTGGAAGATCCCTCCTCCTTTTGTCGGCGTGTCTCTTCATCTGGGCTGCAGTCCGAACGAGAGCCTCCTTGGTCTCTCTCCAAATTTGGGAAAATTCAGAAGAAAAAGCGTCTGCTGCAGGCACTCCAGAAGGGGAAGACATAGGAAGAGGTATTCCCGGGTTCAGACCAGAAACCACAAAGAATGGAGATTTAGAAGTTGCCCCACTAGGATGATTATTATGGGCAAACTCAGCCCAAGGAAGAATTACCCAGTCATCATGATGAGCGTTGGTAAAATTGCGGAGGTAGGAGGTCAAGATTTGATTTATCCGTTCCACTTGCCCGTTGGTCTGAGGATGATAGGCGGAGGAGAAATCCAGCGAAATGCCCAAGAGCTTACAAAGTGCTCTCCAGAACTTGGAGGTAAATTGGACCCCTCGATCCGACACAATTCGCTGAGGAAGTCCATGTAATCTGAAGATCTGATGGATGAAAATTCTTGCCAATTCTGGAGCCGAGGGTAATCCATGCAATGGAACGAAATGGGCCATCTTGGAGAACCGATCCACCACCACCAGGATGGTTGTGCATCCAGAGGAACGAGGCAAATCTGTAACGAAATCCATAGCTATTTGTTGCCAAGGGGCCTCGGGAACGGGTAACGGATGCAGGAGACCAGAAGGTAGCTCTCTAGGTACTTTATTTTTAGCACAATTCGTGCAGGAGGCCACAAAATCCGAAGTATCTTGTCGGAGAGACGGCCACCAATAGTACTGGGAGAGAAGAGCGAGAGTCTTCTTGGTGCCGACATGTCCAGCAACTTTGGAAGAATGTCCCCAATGCAATACCTCTGTTCTCTTGTCACACGGGACAAAAGTTCTGCCAGGGGGAACAGAGAGGAGGTTAGAGGGAGCCACCATGATGATTTTGGCAGGATCAAAAATATGTGAAGGACCTTCTTCTGTCTCGGGAGATTGCAAGGAACGGGAAAGTGCTTCCGCTTTAGAATTCTTATCTCCGGGTCGAAAATGAAGCTTAAAATCAAAACGAGAAAAGAACAAAGACCATCTGGCCTGTCTGGAATTAAGTCTTTGGGCGGATTGAATGTAAGCCAAGTTTTTGTGGTCTGTGAAAATTTTAAAGGGATGAATGGCCCCTTCCAAGAGATAACGCCACTCCTGTAGAGCCATCTTTATAGCTAGTAATTCTCGATCTCCAATTGAATAATTGCACTCCGCGGGCGAAAATGACTTCGAGAAGAACCCACAAGGAACCAGACAACCGGAGAGAGATCTTTGGGAGAGAGTTGCCCCAGCACCCGAAGAGGAGGCATCCACTTCAAGGATGAAAGGCCTGCTGGCCACAGGCCGATGAAGAACAGGAGCAGATGTGAAGGCCCTTTTTAGGGAGAGAAAGGCGTCTTCTGCCTCCGGAGGCCAAACATTGTGAACCGCTCCTTTCCGGGTAAGAGCGGCGAGAGGCTTGGTCACAGAAGAGAAATGCGGAATGAATTGTCTATAGTAGTTAGCGAAGCACAAAAATCGTTGGATGGCCTTCACTCCAATAGGACGAGGCCACTTAAGTACAGCAGATAGTTTCTCGGGATCCATCTCCAACCCCATGTCAGAAATAATATATCCCAAGAAAGGCAAAGAAGTCTGTTCAAACAAACACTTCTCGATCTTTGCGTAGAGGCGATTCTCCTGAAGACGCTGTAGAACCAGACGAACACTTCTTCTGTGAGAGGACAAGTCAGGTGAAAAAATAAGGATGTCGTCAAGATACACCACCACACAAGAATACAGTAGATCACGGAAGATCTCATTCACAAATTCCTGGAAGACCACTGGAGCGTTACAGAGACCAAAGGGCATGACCAGGTATTCATAGTGGCCATCCCGGGTGTTGAAGGCAATCTTCCACTCGTCTCCAGCGCGAATTCGGATCAAATTATAGGCTCCGCGTAAATCTAGTTTGGAGAATATTCGGGCTCCTCTCAGTCGGTCGAAGAGTTCAGGAATCAGCGGTAGGGGATACCTATTCTTGACTGTGATGGCATTCAGACCTCGGTAGTCTATACATGGCCGAAGGGATCCATCTTTCTTCCGAACGAAGAAAAAACCGGCTCCAGCTGGAGAAGAGGACTTCCGGATGAAACCCTTGGCTAAATTCTCTTGGATGTATTCTGACATGGCTAAGGTCTCTGCCGGAGATAACGGATAGGTTCTTCCCTTGGGAAGAGTAGATCCAGGAATTAACTTGATAGGGCAGTCATAGGCTCGGTGTGGAGGAAGAGACTCCGCCTCCTTTTTATCAAAGACATCGGCAAACGAGAGATAGGCAGAGGGAAGACTAGGAAGATTGACGGGTGCTTGGGGAAGACCTGGACGGGAGACGGACAGCAGACAACATTCATGACAACCATGACCCCAGCGGAGTATCTCTCCAGAGCGCCAATCAAGAACTGGCTCATGCGACCTGAGCCAGGGTAGACCCAAAAGCAGAGCGTGAGAAAGATTAGGCAGAACATAAAATGCTATCCTCTCCTGGTGTAGAGCTCCAATCTGCATGTCCAACTCGAGAGTGACCATCTTGATGGAAACAGGTAGGGGTCTGCCATCCAATGCGGAAATCAAATGCGGAGTCTCAAGAGTAACCACAGGTATCCGAAATTTGTTCACCTCCTCCTGCCGAATGAAATTACCAGCGGCACCCGAGTCCACATACGCCTCCACAGACCTACGCTCAAGACCTACAGAAATCAAAGCTGAAATAGTTAGGGGTAGAGAGGAATTTGAATCACCTAGGAAGGCCTCTCTTACCTGGCCTAGGTGGAAGAGTTTCCCGGCCTCTCTGGACAGGAACGCAGGAAATGATTTACCCCTCCGCAATAAAGGCACAAGCCCTGCGCCAACCTCTCCCTGCGACGCTGCTCCGACAACCTAACTCGATCCACCTGCATAGGTTCAGGAGCGGAAGAAGCAGAGGACTTGACCGAGGAGGAACCAGGCACCCAATTAGTCCTAAAGGATCTCCTCTCCCTGACTAATTCTCGAGAGCACTCCTGGAAACGTAAATCAATACGTGTGGCCAGGGATATAAGGTCCTCCAGGATAGTAGGGGTATCCCGACCTGCGAGCTCATCCTTAATCTTGGACGAGAGCCCTCTCCAAAAAGCCCCTACCAGTGCCTCGTTATTCCACCCAAGCTCAGAAGAAAGTGTCCGGAAGCGGATGGCGTATTGTCCAACAGAAAGGTTCCCCTGTTGAAGATTAAAGAGGGATTCAGTGGTAGATGCCACCCGACCTGGCTCATCAAAGACCTTACGAAATGTGTCCAGAAAAATCTGTATGCTGGCAACTACCGGGTCATCCCGCTCCCATAAAGGGTTAACCCAGGACAGAGCTTCTCCCTCGAGATGGGACACAATAAAGGCCACCTTAGCACGATCAGAGGGATATTGCTGGGGTAGGAGCTCGAAGTGTAGACGGCACTGGTTCAAAAAACCCCGACACAATTTGGGATCGCCGCTGTGTCGAGGGGGCTTTCCCAAACGAGGAGGAGGAAGGGGTACAGGATCTCGATGAGAGGCAGAAGCAGCGGCGGCAGACTGAAGAGAGTGAAGGCGGTCGTCGACCGATGCCATGTAAGTAAGAATATGGGACTGGGTATCTCGCTGCTGTGCGAGCTCCTGCTGGAGTCCCACCAGCAGAGGGGCGCTACCAGGATCCGAAGTCTGTAGGGCGGTTAAACGAGAGTCCATAGACTTCATAACAGACATAATACGGGTCTGATTCACCCGTAAGAACAACAACTCCTTCTGGGTTGCTGCGGAGGCACCAGCGGGGTCCATGGCCTGATTGTACTGTGACAATCTGACTGCACTCTGATGTAATCTGAGCGCAGTCCAATAGTGACCATGAGGACGGAAGACTGAGACAATCTGACTGCACTCTGATGAAATCTGAGCGCAGTCCTATAGTGACCGTGAGGACGGAAGACTGACAATTTGACTGCACTCTGATGAAATCTGAGCGCAGTCCTATAGTGACCGTGAGGACGGAAGAACCGGACAGAGAGTGGACCCTCTGGGTCACGGTACTGATACACCCAGGGGCGAGCGAACCCGAGATGACAACCCCTATACAGGGATAGTTGGGGAGCAGGCCCGAGGGGAACAATACCGCAACAGCTGGCACCAAGAGGGACGGCTCTGGAAAGGACAGAAGGGAAGGACGGAAGTGGAGGAGAAATCCAGGGAATGAAAGCAAAAGGGAGAGGGGAGGAAGGGACGAACCAAGGGAGACAGGCTGGGAAAACAGAGGGAAGACAGGAGGAGAATGAGCCTGAGAAAACGGACCAGACCGGAGCAGAAAAGGATCTGAACCAGACAGGGCCAAACGAAGGTACAAACTGCACACAACAATCAGGCACCTCCATTATGGAGGCGAGGCCTGATATAGCCCAAAGAAGTACCTGATTGGAGGAGACAGGAGCAGGGAGGGTCCGAAATGGTTAACTGGAGGAAAAAGTGCACGCCCGCGTCCTAAGGCGCATGTGTGGAGCAGGTACAGGACGGGAGGGAAGAGGAGCGCGCACCCCACGCCGAAATCTCCGAGCAGCAGGAAGAGAACGCGGGGAACCGGAGCGACACTGAGAGCGGCGAGGAGAAATGGAGAGAGCGGGACTGATAGGAGAAGCGGCTGCAGCGTCAGAGGAGGCCGGTATGACAGTTGCCCATACCAAAAATGTTCCACTGAGACCTGTCTCAGTAGGGACCCGTTTTCAATTTTAGCAACAAACAGCTCCACCATGCCACCCCCAGCCACACCACAACCGACCGAGGAGGACCCAGCTGACTGTTGCCCATACCAAAAAATGTCCCGCTGATACCTCTCAGTAGGGACCCGTTTTCAATTTTAACAACAAACAACTCACCATGCTACCCCCAGCTGCCACACAACCAGCCCAGGGGGACTCAGCTGACTGTTGCCAAAAACATAGTTGCTTCTTTTCTTTTTTTTATTCAGTTCCTCAAATGTATATAAGTGAGGATGAAACATGATGTATGTACATATAAGTTATAGCTTTCAACCAAGATATACAGCAGGTTGATACAGGAAAATCTCCCATCATAAGGTCAGATATAGTCAGTGATGGGCAATGCTGTGTTATATGCTGCAGCAATAAATGAGAAGCCGCCTGCTCCTCTACATCAGTTACAGACAGAAACATCTCTCAAATCACCAGCTGTACATAAATAGTAAGAAATATAATATGTTGGTCTAGTAAAAGCTGCCTGCAGAGGAAGGTGTATGTGTAGAAGACTGCAAGTTCTGTATCCCAGTCAGTCACACTACGTACATACAATAGACGAGAGACAGGGCTGTAAACTAGGCCCATGATGTGTCCTCCAGAGCAAGGTGTAGCATCACACTAGGAGTGCCCACTCACTGCCTTACCATTTACAGAGTTTTTAGTGCCCACTCTCCACCCTGCCATGTGCTGAGTTACTCCCCAAATATTTATTTTATATATGATGAAACATATATGCTAAGGCTTCAGGTAATCCACTTAGGCCTGTGCTATCCATCATCTTAGGTAATATAAAACAAGCACTTGGTGGGTTTACACCGATCCTGTAACACATGAGGGGGACAATATACAGAAACAAGATGGATATATCAGGCAGGACAGTATGTCACAGAAGAGGACTGAAAGTTGCCATAACTACAGAAATAAAGCACTAAGTTGGAAGTCATGTCCAGATTATATGTACAGCAAGGAAAACCTGTATACACAGGATCATAATACACAGCATGATCCGTATATAGCAGAGTGATGAGTGATAATAACATGTACCCCAGGTCTGTATCCATGATAAGTATACAGCACATTTTGGATGGAGCCTCTGCATAGATAAAACAACCTAGTTGCGCTGAATCTGTACACACAAGATGATCAGCATATAGCAAAGATGAGGTCATATACAGGTCACAAGACTCCAGACTCCATAAATGGGAAGGGGAGAGGGAATAATCAGCACACAGGAGGGCCAGTTCACACAGCATTGACATGAAGCGCAGCCACTCATCATCGAACACACACCACCCCCCAACCCCCCACCCCCACCTGTTCCCTTCTCACCATTGTCTCCAGCACATGTGCCTGCGAGCTGCACCACAGCAATGACAGACAATGTATGTGTCCATGCTCTGTCCTCTCATACATATACCATCCTCCAACTGCTCTCCTCACACCAGTGTCAAGTAAATGTGACAACCCAGCTCCACCATGGTAATGGCAGACTCTGTGTCATGGCCGATATCAGTCACAGCCCTTGTTTCCCATATTATACAGTCACTAGCACCCAAAGCTCATGAAGACTCTCTACAATACAGCAGTAATGTGATATATAAGACATGTCCGCAGGTTGGTCACCCAGGAGATGTTTCTGCAGTGTGCGAGGTAACCTGTAGCAGCCACATGAATCTCAGAAGTAATATTGATCCCATACATGATGTAGGAGCTGGTACTACATGATGTGTGTGGTGAATGTGCTCCTAATATCCGTAATGTGAGGTGATGACTAGAGTTGAGCGACCTTGACCTTTTTAGAGTCTAGCCGGGTTTCGCGAAACCCGACTATCTCAAAAGTCGAGTCGAGTAGAATCGGCCGATTATCGCGAAACGTCGGGGATCGACCGAAACACGAAACCCAATGCAAGTCAATGGGGGAGCATAGTCGGCAGTGAGTAGAGGCCAGGAAAACATGTACAGAGCCCATTGTATTGGCAAAAACATCCATTCTTGCTACTGAAGCTTGTCAATCGTTATTTAGCTTATAATAATTGTAAGGCATTTGAAATTGGGGGTCATTTGGCTAAAGTTGTGGGGGGTACGGCTGGTTCAAGCAATTAGTGGGCCAAGGACATCTGGACCACGTCACGGCAGTGGAGCAGGGAGAGGTAAGTATTTCAACTTTGCAAGTGCTGTGATCCTGAGCAAGCAGGGGGGGCCCACTCGTTGGCATTGGCACTGGCACAGGGCCCCTCAAAGTACAGCGGTGTGTTTGCACGGCGGGGGCGCCTCCCACCGGCAGCAACACTTTTGCATACTATGAGAGGCCCTGTGCCAGTGACGTCGCCAACGAGTATTCCTCCCCCCACCTGATGAAGGAACCTGCACCTTCATCTGCACCTTCCTCTTTGTCCCCGTGTAATGTGGTATGGTATGCAGGAAGGGGGACCTGACATTCAGCAGGGTCACAATCTTGCAGTGTAGCATGCACGGGGAATGTTGCGTTATGGGTCAATGTACCAGCAGACTCATCTATCACTGGCTGGGCAATGGGCAGGATGAGGGGGAAACAGATATGGGCCCAAAGAATAAAGTGGGCTAAATGCAGTTCAAAATTGGTAACAGGACTAACCAGGGGGCATTGCTTTGTTCAGTGGAGGACAACTGGAATGAGAGGCTGACACAGAGAGTAGGCCCAAATCAGTAAGTATTCTAAATGCAGTTCAAAATTGGCAACAGTAGTAAACCGGCGGCACAGCTTTGTTCACTGGAGGAGAACAGCAAGGAGCGGCAGACACAGATAGAAGGCCCCAACCCAACTAGTAGGCCTAATGCAGTGTAGTTTTCAACAACTACTAAACGAGAGTTGGAAGACCGAAGCAATGGAGAGGAAACCTGGGGAACACCTTGGAGTGGAACACACCGTCTCTACACCCCATACCCAATTTGTAGGCCTAATGCAGTGTAGTTTTCAACAACTACTAAACGAGAGTCGGAAGACCGAAGCAATGGTGAGGAAACCTGGGGAACACCTTGGAGTGGAACACACCGTCTCTACACCCCATACCCAATTTGTAGGCCTAATGCAGTGTAGTTTTCAACAACTACTAAACGAGAGTCGGAAGACCGAAGCAATGGAGAGGAAACCTGGGGAACACATTGGAGTGGAACACACCGTCTCTACACCCCATACCCAATTTGTAGGCCTAATGCAGTGTAGTTTTCAACAACTACTAAACGAGAGTCGGAAGACCGAAGCAATGGAGAGGAAACCTGGGGAACACCTTGGAGTGGAACACACCGTCTCTACACCCCATACCCAATTTGTAGGCCTAATGCAGTGTAGTTTTCAACAACTACTAAACGAGAGTCGGAAGACCGAAGCAATGGAGAGGAAACCTGGGGAACACCTTGGAGTGGAACACACCGTCTCTACACCCCATACCCAATTTGTAGGCCTAATGCAGTGTAGTTTTCAGCAACTACTAAACGAGAGTCAGAAGAACGAAGCAATGGCGAAGTAACCTGGGGAACACCTTGGAGCGGCAGACGCCGTTAGTAGGCCCTACCGAAGTAGTAGCCCCAATGCAGTTTTCAAATTCCTAGAGGCTGAAAACAAGACTATTGACGCTCTGCTTTTTTCAAAGGAGGACAGCTGTATTGAGTGGCGCAGACAGACACAGGTAGTAGGCCTTAAACCAAAAATGAG
Source organism: Ranitomeya imitator (assembly GCF_032444005.1). Taxonomy (NCBI): domain Eukaryota; kingdom Metazoa; phylum Chordata; class Amphibia; order Anura; family Dendrobatidae; genus Ranitomeya; species Ranitomeya imitator. The sequence goes on along the minus strand of NC_091284.1, from coordinate 656,542,913 downwards.
GCTCAATGCAGTTTAAAAAAGGTTACAGGGGTACACAGGCAGCATTGCTCTGGTCAGTGGAGGACAATTTCAATAGTGGACCGCAGACAGACTTTGTACGCCTACTATTAAAAAAAGGATGCTCTATGCAATTAAAAATAGGTTACAGGGGTCCACGGGCAGCAGTGGTGTGGTCAGTGGAGGAGTATTGGAAGGAGGGACCGCAGACAGGCGTAGTAGGCCTAACATAACAAAATTAGGCTGTTGGCACTTTAAAATTGGTTCCAGTGGTACACGGGCAGCAGTGGTGTGGTCAGCGGAGGACAATTTGAATTAGGGACTGCAGACAGACTTTGTAGGCTGTCCCCTGTGGACCATGCATCCAACACATTAACCCAGTGCGCCGTAATGGACACGTAACTTTTTGTGGACATGCCTACTGGTCCATGCGTCTCTTGTCAGGTGCACCTTTCTACTGTTTGATTGCATGAGTGCTATGACAATGCAGACTTTTTCATGCCGGTGGAGGGCTGGGATGGCTTTTCTTACAAAAGAAATGTCGACTGGGTAGCTTGAACCGTGGTACAGCGTAGTTCATCTGGGCTTTCTAAATATAAAACAAAGAAAAAAAGTTGGCTCCATGCACTTTCACCTGGGTTCCAGGGGTACACGGCCAGCATTGGTCTGGTCAGTGGAGAACTATTGGAAGGAGGGACCGCAGACAGGCTTAGAAGGCCTAACACAATAAAATTGGGCTGTAGGCACTTTATAATTGCTTCCAGGGGTACACGGGCAGCAGTAGACAGGTCAGTGGAGGCCTAGTGGAAGGAGGGACCGCAGACAGGCTTCGAAGGCCTAACATAATAAAATTGGGCTGTAGGCACTATAAAATTGGTTCCAGGGGTACACGGGCAGCAGTAGACTGGTCAGTGGAGGCCTAGTGGAAGGAGGGACCGCAGACAGGCTTCGAAGGCCTAACATAATAAAATTGGGCTGTACGCACTTTAAAATTGATTCCAGGGGTACACGGGCAGCAGTAGACAGGTCACTGGAGGCCTAGTGGAAGGAGGGACCGCAGACAGGCTTCGAAGGCCTAACATAATACAATTGGGCTGTGGGCACTTTAAAATTGGTTCCAGGGGTACACGGGCAGCAGTAGACAGGTCACTGGAGGCCTAGTGGAAGGAGGGACCGCAGACAGGCTTCGAAGGCCTAACATAATAAAATTGGGCTGTAGGCACTTTAAAATTGGTTCCAGGGGTACACGGGCAGCAGTAGACAGGTCACTGGAGGCCTAGTGGAAGGAGGGACCGCAGACAGGCTTCGAAGGCCTAACATAAAAAAATTGGGCTGTAGGCACTTCATAATTGTTTCCAGGGGTACACGGGCAGCAGTAGACAGGTCACTGGAGGCCTAGTGGAAGGAGAGACAGCAGACAGGCTTCGAAGGCCTAACATAATACAATTGGGCTGTGGGCACTTTAAAATTGGTTCCAGGGGTACACGGGCAGCAGTAGACAGGTCACTGGAGGCCTAGTGGAAGGAGGGACCTCAGACAGGCTTCGAAGGCCTAACATAATAAAATTGGGCTGTAGGCACTTTAAAATTGGTTCCAGGGGTACACAAGCAGCAGTAGACAGGTCAGTGGAGGCCTAGTGGAAGGAGGGACCGCAGACAGGCTTCGAAGGCCTAACATAATACAATTGGGCTGTGGGCACTTTAAAATTGGTTCCAGGGGTACACGGGCAGCAGTAGACAGGTCACTGGAGGCCTAGTGGAAGGAGGGACCGCAGACAGGCTTCGAAGGCCTAACATAATAAAATTGGTCTGTGGGCACTTTAAAATTGGTGACAGGGGTACACGGGCAGCAGTAGACAGGTCACTGGAGGCCTAGTGGAAGGAGGGACCGCAGACAGGCTTCGAAGGCCTATCAAAATAAAATTGGGCTGTAGGCACTTTAAAATTGGTTCCAGGGGTACACGGGCAGCAGTAGACAGGTCACTGGAGGCCTAGTGGAAGGAGGGACCGCAGACAGGCTTCGAAAGCCTAACATAATAAAATTGGGCTGTGGGCACTTTATAATTGTTTCCAGGAGTACACGGGCAGCAGTAGACAGGTCAGTGGAGGCCTAGTGGAAGGAGGGACCGCAGACAGGCTTCGAAGGCCTAACATAATACAATTGGGCTGTGGGCACTTTAAAATTGGTTCCAGGGGTACACGGGCAGCAGTAGACAGGTCAGTGGAGGCCTAGTGGAAGGAGGGACCGCAGACAGGCTTCGAAGGCCTAACATAATAAAATTGGGCTGTAGGCACTTTAAAATTGGTTCCAGGGGTACACGGGCAGCAGTAGACAGGTCAGTGGAGGCCTACTGGAAGGAGGGACCGCAGACAGGCTTCGAAGGCCTAACATAATAAAATTGAGCTGTACGCACTTTAAAATTGGATCCAGGGGTACACGGGCAGCAGTAGACAGGTCACTGGAGGCCTAGTGGAAGGAGGGACCGCAGACAGGCTTAGAAGGCCTAACATAGTAAAATTGGGCTGTGGGCACTTTAAAATTGGTTCCAGGGGTACACGGGCAGCAGTAGACAGGTCACTGGAGGCCTAGTGGAAGGAGGGACCGCAGACAGGCTTAGAAGGCCTAACATAATACAATTGGGCTGTGGGCACTTTAAAATTGGTTCCAGGGGTACACGGGCAGCAGTAGACAGGTCACTGGAGGCCTAGTGGAAGGAGGGACCGCAGACAGGCTTCGAAGGCCTAACATAATAAAATTGGGCAGTAGGCACTTTAAAATTGGTTCCAGGGGTACACGGGCAGCAGTAGACAGGTCACTGGAGGCCTAGTGGAAGGAGGGACCACAGGCAGGCTTCGAAGGCCTAACATAATAAAATTGGGCTGTAGGCACTTTATAATTGTTTCCAGGGGTACACGGGCAGCAGTAGACAGGTCAGTGGAGGCCTAGTGGAAGGAGGGACCACAGACAGGCTTCGAAGGCCTAACATAATACAATTGGGCTGTGGGCACTTTAAAATTGGTTCCAGGGGTACACGGGCAGCAGCAGACAGGTCACTGGAGGCCTAGTGGAAGGAGGGACCGCAGACAGGCTTCGAAGGCCTAACATAATAAAATTGGGCTGTAGGCACTTTAAAATTGGTTCCAGGGCTACACGGGCAGCAGTAGACAGGTCAGTGGAGGCCTAGTGGAAGGAGGGACCGCAGACAGGCTTCGAAGGCCTAACATAATACAATTGGGCTGTGGGCACTTTAAAATTGGTTCCAGGAGTACACGGGCAGCAGTAGACAGGTCACTGGAGGCCTAGAGGAAGGAGGGACCGCAGACAGGCTTCGAAGGCCTAACATAATAAAATTGGGCTGTGGGCACTTTAAAATTGGTTCCAGGGGTGCACGGGCAGCAGTAGACAGGTCAGTGGAGGCCTAGTGGAAGGAGGGACCGCAGACAGGCTTCGAAGGCCTAACATAATAAAATTGGGCTGTAGGCACTTTATAATTGTTTCCAGGGGTACACGGGCAGCAGTAGACAGGTCAGTGGAGGCCTAGTGGAAGGAGGGATCGCAGACAGGCTTCGAAGACCTAACATAATACAATTGGGCTGTGGGCACTTTAAAATTGGTTCCAGGAGTACACGGGCAGCAGTAGACAGGTCACTGGAGGCCTAGTGGAAGGAGGGACCGCAGACAGGCTTCAAAGGCCTAACATAATAAAATTGGGCTGTAGGCACTTTAAAATTGGTTCCAGGGGTACACGGGCAGCAGTAGACAGGTCACTGGAGGCCTAGTGGAAGGAGGGACCGCAGGCAGGCTTCGAAGGCCTAACATAATAAAATTGGGCTGTAGGCACTTTATAATTGTTTCCAGGGGTACACGGGCAGCAGTAAACAGGTCAGTGGAGGCCTAGTGGAAGGAGGGATCGCAGACAGGCTTCGAAGACCTAACATAATACAATTGGGCTGTGGGCACTTTAAAATTGGTTCCAGGGGTACACGGGCAGCAGTAGACAGATCACTGGAGGCCTAGTGGAAGGAGGGACCGCAGACAGGCTTCGAAGGCCTAACATAATAATATTGGGCTGTAGGCACTTTAAAATTGGTTCCAGGGGTACACGGGCAGCAGTAGACAGGTCAGTGGAGGCCTAGTGGAAGGAGGGACCGCAGACAGGCTTCGAAGGCCTAACATAATACAATTGGGCTGTGGGCACTTTAAAATTGGTTCCAGGGTACACTGGCAGCAGTAGACAGGTCACTGGAGGCCTAGTGGAAGGAGGGACCGCAGACAGGCTTCGAAGGCCTAACATAATAAAATTGGGCTGTGGGCACTTTAAAATTGGTTCCAGGGGTACACGGGCAGCAGTAGACAGGTCAGTGGAGGCCTAGTGGAAGGAGGGACCGCAGACAGGCTTCGAAGGCCTAACATAATATAAATTGGGCTGTACGCACTTTAAAATTGGTTCCAGGGGTACACGGGCAGCAGTAGACAGGTCACTGGAGGCCTAGTGGAAGGAGGGACCGCAGACAGGCTTAGAAGGCCTAACATAGTAAAATTGGGCTGTGGGCACTTTAAAATTGGTTCCAGGGGTACACGGGCAGCAGTAGACAGGTCACTGGAGGCCTAGTGGAAGGAGGGACCGCAGACAGGCTTCGAAGGCCTAACATTTATTATTATTATTATTATTATTTATTATTATAGCGCCATTTATTCCATGGCGCTTTACATGTGAGGAGGGGTATACATAATAAAACAAGTACAATAATCTTGAAAAATACAAGTCACAACTGGTACAGGAGGAGAGAGGACCCTGCCCGCGAGGGCTCACAATCTACATAATACAATTGGGCTGTGGGCACTTTAAAATTGGTTCCAGGGGTACACGGGCAGCAGTAGACAGGTCACTGGAGGCCTAGTGGAAGGAGGGACCGCAGACAGGCTTCGAAGGCCTATCATAATAAAATTGGGCAGTAGGCACTTTAAAATTGGTTCCAGGGGTACACGGGCAGCAGTAGACAGGTCACTGGAGGCCTAGTGGAAGGAGGGACCACAGGCAGGCTTCGAAGGCCTAACATAATAAAATTGGGCTGTAGGCACTTTATAATTGTTTCCAGGGGTACACGGGCAGCAGTAGACAGGTCAGTGGAGGCCTAGTGGAAGGAGGGACCACAGACAGGCTTCGAAGGCCTAACATAATACAATTGGGCAGTGGGCACTTTAAAATTGGTTCCAGGGGTACACGGGCAGCAGCAGACAGGTCACTGGAGGCCTAGTGGAAGGAGGGACCGCAGACAGGCTTCGAAGGCCTAACATAATAAAATTGGGCTGTAGGCACTTTAAAATTGGTTCCAGGGCTACACGGGCAGCAGTAGACAGGTCAGTGGAGGCCTAGTGGAAGGAGGGACCGCAGACAAGCTTTGAAGGCCTAACATAATACAATTGGGCTGTGGGCACTTTAAAATTGGTTCCAGGAGTACACGGGCAGCAGTAGACAGGTCACTGGAGGCCTAGAGGAAGGAGGGACCGCAGACAGGCTTCGAAGGCCTAACATAATAAAATTGGGCTGTGGGCACTTTAAAATTGGTTCCAGGGGTACACGGGCAGCAGTAGACAGGTCAGTGGAGGCCTAGTGGAAGGAGGGACCGCAGACAGGCTTCGAAGGCCTAACATAATAAAATTGGGCTGTAGGCACTTTATAATTGTTTCCAGGGGTACACGGGCAGCAGTAGACAGGTCAGTGGAGGCCTAGTGGAAGGAGGGATCGCAGAGAGGCTTCGAAGACCTAACATAATACAATTGGGCTGTGGGCACTTTAAAATTGGTTCCAGGGGTACACGGGCAGCAGTAGACAGGTCACTGGAGGCCTAGTGGAAGGAGGGACCGCAGACAGGCTTCAAAGGCCTAACATAATAAAATTGGGCTGTAGGCACTTTAATATTGGTTCCAGGGGTACACGGGCAGCAGTAGACAGGTCACTGGAGGCCTAGTGGAAGGAGGGACCGCAGGCAGGCTTCGAAGGCCTAACATAATAAAATTGGGCTGTAGGCACTTCATAATTGTTTCCAGGGGTACACGGGCAGCAGTAGACAGGTCAGTGGAGGCCTAGTGGAAGGAGGGATCGCAGACAGGCTTCGAAGACCTAACATAATACAATTGGGCTGTGGGCACTTTAAAATTGGTTCCAGGGGTACACGGGCAGCAGTAGACAGATCACTGGAGGCCTAGTGGAAGGAGGGACCGCAGACAGGCTTCGAAGGCCTAACATAATAAAATTGGGCTGTAGGCACTTTAAAATTGGTTCCAGGGGTACACGGGCAGCAGTAGACAGGTCACTGGAGGCCTAGTGGAAGGAGGGACCGCAGACAGGCTTCGAAGGCCTAACATAATAAAATTGGGCTGTGGGCACTTTAAAATTGGTTCCAGGGGTACACGGGCAGCAGTAGACAGGTCAGTGGAGGCCTAGTGGAAGGAGGGACCGCAGACAGGCTTCGAAGGCCTAACATAATACAATTGGGCTGTGGGCACTTTAAAATTGGTTCCAGGGGTACACGGGCAGCAGTAGACAGGTCACTGGAGGCCTAGTGGAAGGAGGGACCGCAGACAGGCTTCGAAGGCCTAACATAATACAATTGGGCTGTGGGCACTTTAAAATTGGTTCCAGGGGTACACGGGCAGCAGTAGACAGGTCACTGGAGGCCTAGTGGAAGGAGGGACCGCAGACAGGCTTCGAAGGCATAACATAATAAAATTGGGCTGTGGGCACTTTAAAATTGGTTCCAGGGGTACACGGGCAGCAGTAGACAGGTCAGTGGAGGCCTAGTGGAAGGAGGGACCGCAGACAGGCTTCGAAGGCCTAACATAATACAATTGGGCTGTGGGCACTTTAAAATTGGTTCCATGGTTACACGGGCAGCAGTAGACAGGTCACTGGAGGCCTAGTGGAAGGAGGGACCGCAGACAGGCTTCGAAGGCCTAACATAAAAAAATTGAGCTGCAGGCACTTTAAAATTGGTTCCAGGGGTACACGGGCAGCAGTAGACAGGTCACTGGAGGCCTAGTGGAATGAGGGACCGCAGACAGGCTTCGAAGGCCTAACATAATAAAATTGGGCTGTAGGCACTTTATAATTGTTTCCAGGGGTACACGGGCAGCAGTAGACAGGTCAGTGGAGGCCTAGTGGAAGGAGGGACCGCAGACAGGCTTCGAAGACCTAATATAATACAATTGGGCTGTAGGCACTTTAAAATTGGTTCCATGGGTACACGGGCAGCAGTAGACAGGTCAGTGGAGGCCTAGTGGAAGGAGGGACCGCAGACAGGCTTCGAAGGCCTAACATAATAAAATTGGGCTGTAGGCACTTTAAAATTGGTTCCAGGGGTACACGGGCAGCAGTAGACAGGTCAGTGGAGGCCTAGTGGAAGGAGGGACCGCAGACAGGCTTCGAAGGCCTAACATAATACAATTGGGCTGTAGGCACTTTAAAATTGGTTCCAGGGGTACACGGGCAGCAGTAGACAGGTCAGTGGAGGCCTAGTGGAAGGAGGGACCGCAGACAGGCTTCCAAGGCCTAACATAATACAATTGGGCTGTGGGCACTTTAAAATTGGTTCCAGGGTTACACGGGCAGCAGTAGACAGGTCACTGGAGGCCTAGTGAAAGGAGGGACCGCAGACAGGCTTCGACGGCCTAACATAATACAATTGGGCTGTGGGCACTTTAAAATTGGTTCCAGGGGTACACGGGCAGCAGTAGACAGGTCACTTTAGGCCTAGTGGAATGAGGGACCGCAGACAGGCTTCGAAGGCCTAACATAATAAAATTGGGCTGTAGGAACTTTAGAATTGTTTCCAGGGGTACACGGGCAGCAGTAGACAGGTCAGTGGAGGCCTAGTGGAAGGAGGGACCGCAGACAGGCTTCGAAGGCCTAACATAATACAATTGGGCTGTGGGCACTTTAAAATTGGTTCCAGGGGTACACGGGCAGCAGTAGACAGGTCACTGGAGGCCTAGTGGAAGGAGGGACTGCAGACAGGCTTAGAAGGCCTAACATAATAAAATTGGGCTGTAGGTACTTTATAATTGGTTCCAGGGATACACGGGCAGCAGTAGACAGGTCAGTGGAGGCCTAGTGGAAGGAGGGACCGCAGACAGGCTTCGAAGGCCTAACATAATAAAATTGGGCTGTAGGCATTTTAAAATTGGTTCCAGGGGTACACGGGCAGCAGTAGACAGGTCAGTGGAGGCCTAGTGGAAGGAGGGACTGCAGACAGGCTTCGAAGGCCTAACATAATACAATTGGTCTGTGGGCACTTTAAAATTGGTTCCAGGGGTACACGGGCAGCAGTAGACAGGTCACTAGAGGCCTAGTGGAAGGAGGGACCGCAGACAGGCGTAGTAGGCCTAACATAATAAAATTTGGCTGTAGACACTTTGAATTCTCTTGCAGGGGTACACAGGCAGCATTGGTGTTGTCAGCGGAGGCCGATTGTAATGAGTGTCTGCCAGTTAGTAGTCCCAAACAATAAAGACATGTTAATGTCTCGCATTACAACAAAACGAAAACACAAAAGGGTGCAATCATTAGGTACAGGGGTGTGCTCCTCTGCGTAGTTTCAGACCTAATAATTTGGCACAAAGTATTTACTTGGGTAAATATAGGACACTGCCCCTGACTATGTTAAGTACCATCATACATGTCAACACAATGGTATTGTCAGTGGCAGGAATGGAAGGATGTCAGCGCATAGACTAAACATTGGTGGAACTCTGAGAGATAATTGTGCAAGTGGTAGAGCAATGTTTGAGCTGGGGGTGGGGGAACTCTCTTGTGGCCGGCGGTACAGGCCCAGGGCCCCTCATGTTACAACAGTGTGTCTGACGTTGGGTGCGCACCACCACCGCCAGAGACACTTTATTGTACTATGAGGGACCCAGTGGCAGTGCCGTCGACCAAAAGCGGGCACACCCACCTCTTCAGACAAACAGCACTCTCACGGGTGCTTGCGCCAAGTGGCGATACCACGGCCCCGTGTGGGGAGTTTGGCCATTTAGGGAGGTGTAAACATGTCATATGCTGGACAATCAGCTGCTGCAAATTACGAGATTGGTAAAGTCATTCAGAGTAGTCCACAGGCAATACCTTTTCATAGGAAAGCTAGGTGTCGGCCGGGCAAGGTGGGGCAAAAGAATTCGAAATCCAGTTGTGGTTAATATTAATGAAGGTTAGATCATCAACATTTTGGGTAGCCAGACGAGTCCTTTTTTCGGTTAATATTGAACCTGCAGCACTGAATACTCTTTCTGATAGGACACTAGCTGCCGGGCAAGCAAGCTCTTGCAATGCATATTCTGCCAATTCTGGCCAGGTGTTTAATTTGGATGCCCAGTAATCAAATGGGAATGACTGTTGAGGTAGAACATTGATAAGGGATGAAAAATAGTTAGTAACCATACTGGACAAATGTTGTCCCCTGTCACTTTGAATTGATGCAGCAGTACCTGTCCTGTCTGCGGTCATAGCAAAATCACTCCACAACCTGGTCAGAAAACCCCTCTGTCCAACGCCACTTCTGATTTCTGCACCTCTAACACTTCTGGTCTGCTGCCCCCTGCAGCTCGTGTGAGAACGATCACGGGCGCTGTGTGCTGGGAATGCCTGAAGCAAACGGTCAACAAGAGTTGATTGTTTGGTTGCTAATATTAGTTCCAAGTTCTCATGTGGCATAATATTTTGCAATTTGCCTTTATAGCAAGGATCAAGGATGCAGGCCAACCAGTAATCGTCATCGTTCATCATTTTCGTAATGCGTGTGTCCCTTTTGAGGATACGTAAGGCATAATCCGCCATGTGTGCCAAAGTTCCAGTTGTCAAATCTGCGGTTGTGCTTGGTTGAGGGGCAGTTTCAGGCAAATCTACATCACTTGTGTCCCTCAAAAAACCAGAACCCGGCCTTGCCACGCCACCAATTTCCAGTGGCCCCGGAGAAGCTTCCTCATTAAAAAAATACTCATCCCCATCATCCTCCTCGTCCTCCTCCTCCTGTTCGCCCGCTACCTCGTCCTGTACACTGCCCTGACCAGACAATGGCTGACTGTCATCAAGGCTTTCCTCTTCCTCAGCTGCAGATGCCTGCTCCTTTATGTGCGTCAAACTTTGCATCAGCAGACGCATTAGGGGGATGCTCATACTTATTATGGCGTTGTCTGCACTAACCAGCCGTGTGCATTCCTCAAAACACTGAAGGACTTGACACATGTCTTGTATCCTCGACCACTGCACACCAGACAACTCCATGTCTGCCATCCTACTGCCTGCCCGTGTATGTGTATCCTCCCACAAAAACATAACAGCCCGCCTCTGTTCGCACAGTCTCTGAAGCATGTGCAGTGTTGAGTTCCACCTTGTTGCAACGTCTATGATTAGGCGATGCTGGGGAAGGGTCAAAGACCGCTGATAGGTCTGCATACGGCTGGAGTGTACGGGCGAACGGCGGATATGTGAGCAAAGTCCGCGCACTTTGAGGAGCAGGTTGGATAACCCCGGATAACTTTTCAGGAAGTACTGCACCACCAGGTTTAAGGTGTGAGCCAGGCAAGGAATGTATTTCAGTTGGGAAAGGGAGATGGCAGCCATGAAATTCCTTCCGTTATCACTCACTACCTTGCCTGCCTCAAGATCTACTGTGCCCAGTCACGACTGCATTTCTCTCTGCAAGAACTCGGACAGAACTTCCGCGGTGTGTCTGTTGTCGCCCAAACACTTCATAGCCAATACAGCCTGCTGACGCTTGCCAGTAGCTGGCCCATAATGGGACAACTGGTGTGCAACAGTGGCAGCTGCGGATGGAGTGGTTGGGCGACTGCGGTCTGTGGACGAGCTCTCGCTTCTGCAGAAGGATGAGGAGGAGGAGGAGGGGGTGCGAGCACCTACAGCCAACTGTTTCCTAGACCGTGGGCTAGGCAGAACTGTCCCGAAATTGATGTCCCCTGTGGACCCTGCATCCACAACATTCACCCAGTGTGCCGTGATGGACACGTAACGTCCCTGGCCATGCCTACTGGTCCATGCATCTGTTGTCAGGTGCACCTTTGTACTCACAGATTGCCTGAGTGCATGGACGATGCGCTCTTTAACATGCTGGTGGAGGGCTGGGATGGCTTTTCTCGAAAAGAAGTGTCGACTGGGTAGCTCGTAGCGTGGTTCAGCGTAGTCCATCAGGGCTTTGAAAGCTTCGCTTTCAACTAACCGGTAGGGCATCATCTCTAACGAGATTAGTCTAGCTATGTGGGCGTTCAAACCCTGTGTACGCGGATGCGAGGATAAGTACTTCCTTTTTCTAACCAGAGTCTCATGTAGGGTGAGCTGGACTGGAGAGCTGGAGATCGTGGAACTAGCGGGTGTGCCGGTGGACATGGCAGAATGAGAGACGGTTGGAGACGGTATTGTTTCTGCCGGTGCCCTAGATGCAGTGTTTCCTACTACGAAACTGGTGATTTCCTGACCCTGACTGCTGTGGCCTGGCAAAGAAACCTGCACAGATACTGCAGGTGGTGCGGAAAATGGTGGCCTTACAGTGACGACAGGGATGTAGCGTTGCTGACTAGCTTCATTGGCCGAGGGTGCTACAACCTTAAGGGACGTTTGGTAGTTAGTCCAGGCTTGCAAATGCATGGTGGTTAAATGTCTATGCATACAACTTGTATTGAGACTTTTCAGATTCTGACCTCTGCTTAAGGTAGTTGAACATTTTTGACAGATGACTTTCATCTGATCAATTGGATGTTGTTTAAAAAAATGCCAGACTGCACTCTTTCGAGCCTCGGATCCCTTTTCAGGCATTGCAGACTGAGCTTTAACCGGATGGCCACGCTGTCCACCAACAGGTTTTGGCTTTGCCACGTGTTTTGTCCCATCTACGGGCCCGGCAGATGGAACCTGTTGCGATGTTGATGCCTGCTGCGGCCCCTCCTCCTCCGCTTCAGAACTACTGCCGCCTGCACCCTGTTCCCCCAATGGCTGCCAATCGGGGTCAACAACTGGGTCATCTATAACGTCCTCTTCTAGCTCGTGCGCAACTTCGTCTGTGTCACCGTGTAAGTCGGTGGTAGAGCGTTCGTGACGGGGCAACATAGTCTCATCAGGGTCTGATTCTGGATCAGTACCCTGCGAGGGCAATGTTGTGGTCTGAGTCAAAGGACCAGCATAGTAGTCTGGCTGTGGCTGTGCATCAGTGCACTCCATGTCAGATTCAACTTGTAATGGGCATGGCATGTTAACTGTTTCACTTTCTAAGCCACGGACGGTATGTGTAAAGAGCTCCATGGAATAACCCGTTGTGTCGCCTGCTGCATCCTTCTCTGTTGTTGTTTTTGCTGAAGAGGACAAGGAAGCGACTTGTCCCTGACCGTGAACATCCACTAACGACGCGCTGCTTTTACATTTACCAGTTTCAAAAGAGGAGGCAAAAGAGCTAGAGGCTGAGTCAGCAAGGTAAGCCAAAACTTGCTCTTGCTGCTCCAGCTTTAAAAGCGGTTTTCCTACTCCCAGAAAAGGGAGCGTTCGAGGCCTTCTGTAGCCAGACAACGAACCTGGCTCCACAGCTCCAGACTTAGGTGCAATATTTTTTTTCCCACGACCACCTGATGCTCCACTACCACTACCATCATTACCAGCTGACAATGAACGCCCACGGCCACGACCTCTTCCACCAGACTTCCTCATTGTTTTAAAAACGTAACCAAAGTAACGGTATTTGTTGCTGTCAAACAACTTACACGGTGAGCTATAACTTCAGTATGATTTAGATATCCCTTTACAGGTGGGTGAGACTGCAAGGAAAATCAGGCACAATGTTACACACTCTGTTTTCTGTGGCACCAAATGAGAGAGATGCCACACACGCAGGACTGTCACTCAAGCACAAATGTCAATATTAATCTCCCACTGTTTTTTTTTATTTTTTCAGGAAGAATTTAGAAACCAAATTAAAAAAATTGATTTTTTTCAGGGAGAATTTAGAAACCAAATAAAAAAAATACGCTTTCTATGGCCCACTATTTGAGAGAGAGAGATGGCACACCCAGGAGTCAGGACTGGCACACAAGCTGAAAGGCCAATATTAATCTCCCACTGATTTTTTTTAATTTTTTCAGTGAGAATTTAGAAACCAAAAAAAAAAAAAAATAGGCTTTCTATGGCCCACTATTTGAGAGAGAGAGATGGCACACCCAGGAGTCAGGAGTGGCACACAAGCAGAAAGGCCAATATTAATCTCCCACTGATTTTTTTTTTTATTTTTTCAGTGAGAATTTAGAAACCAAAAAAAAAAAAGGCTTTCTATGGCCCACTATTTGAGAGAGAGAGATGGCACACCCAGGAGTCAAGACTGGCACATAAGCAGAAAGGTCAATATTAATCTCCCACTGTTTGTTTTTTTTATTTTTTCAGGGAGAATTTAGAAAACCAAATTAAAAAAAAAAAAAAAAGGCTTTCTATGGCCCACTGTTTGAGAGAGAGAGATGGCACACCCAGGAGTCAGGAGTGGCACACAAGCAGAAAGGCCAATATTAATCTCCCACTGTTTTTTTTAAATTTTTTCAGTGAGAATTTAGAATACAAATAAAAAAAAAATAGGCTTTCTATGGCCCACTATTTGAGAGAGAGATATGGCACACCCAGGAGTCAAGACTGGCACACAAGCAGAAAGGCCAATATTAATCTCCCACTGATTTTTTTTAATTTTTTCAGGGAGAATTTAGAAACCAAATAAAAAAAAATGATTTTTTCAGGGAGAATTTAGAAACCAAATAAAAAAATTAAAAAAAGGCTTTCTATGGCCCACTATTTGAGAGAGAGAGATGGCACACCCAGGAGTCAGGAGTGGCACACAAGCAGAAAGGCCAATATTAATCTCCCACTGTTTTTTTTTTTATTTTTTCAGTGAGAATTTAGAAAACAAATTAAAAAAAAATAGGCTTTCTATGGCCCACTATTTGAGAGAGAGAGAGATGGCACACCCAGGAGTCAGGAGTGGCACACAAGCAGAAAGGCCAATATTAATCTCCCACTGATTTTTTTTTATTTTTTCAGGGAGACTTTAGAAAACAAATTAAAAAATGATTTTTTCATGGAGAATTTAGAAACCAAATAAAAAAAAAAGGCTTTCTATGGCCCACTATTTGAGAGAGAGAGATGGCACACCCAGGAGTCAAGACTGGCACACAAGCAGAAAGGCCAATATTAATCTCCCACTGATTTTTTTTATTTTTTCAGAGAGAATTTAGAAAACAAATTTAAAAAAAAATAGGCTTTCTATGGCCCTCTATTTGAGATAGAGAGAGATGGCACACCCAGGAGTCAGGAGTGGCACACAAGCAGAAAGGCCAAAATTAATCTCCCACTGATTTTTTTTTATTTTTTCAGGGAGAATTTAGAAACCAAATTTTTTAAAAAAATAAATAAATAGGCTTTCTATGGCCCACTATTTGAGAGAGAGATGGCACACTCAGGACTGGCACACAAGCCCAAAGGCCAATATTAATCTCCCACTGTTTTTTTTTTTCAGGGAGAATTTATAAACCCCCCCAAAAAACAACAGAAAAATAAAAAGGCTTTCTGTAGCCCACTATGTGAGAGAGATGGCACACACAGGGATGGCACTCTAGCAGAAATGCCAATCTTAATCTCCCACAACTTATTTTTTTAGGGAGAATTAAAAAAAAAAAAAAATAACAGGGACTGTCCTACAATTACTATCTCCCTGCAGTAATCTCAGCCACGTATGGCAGGCAGCAATAAGGAGTGGACTGATGCACAAATTAAATCAAAAGTGTTGACAAACAAACAAGATAGCTGTGCAGAAAGGAAGGAACAACAGGATTTGTGCTTTGAAAAAAGCAGTTGGTTTGCACAGCGGCGTACACACAGCAATGCAGCTATCAGGGAGCCTTCTAGGGCAGCCCAATGAGCTACAGCGCTGAGGAAAAAAAATGTAGCTTCCACTGTCCCTGCAAACAAAAGGTGGTGTTGGACAGTGGAAATCGCTACAGCACAAGCGGTTTGGTGGTTAATGGACCCTGCCTAACGCTATCCCTGCTTCTGATGAAGCGGCAGCAACCTCTCCCTAGGCTCAGATCAGCAGCAGTAAGATGGCGGTCGGCGGGAACGCCTCTTTATAGCCCCTGTGACGCCGCAGACAGCAAGCCAATCACTGCAATGCCCTTCTCTAAGATGGTGGGGACCAGGACCTATGTCATCACGCTGCCCACACTCTGCGTCCACCTTCATTGGCTGAGAAATGGCATTTTTCGCGTCATTGAAATGCGACTTTGGCGCGAAAGTCGCGTACCGCATGGCCGACCCCACACAGGGGTCGGGTCGGGTTTCATGAAACCCGACTTTGCCAAAAGTCGGCGACTTTTGAAAATGAACAATCCGTTTCGCTCAACCCTAGTGATGACCCCAGTATTACACTCCCTGACACTGCAGACATGAGGGAACATGGTGGCTACATGAATTTCTGAGGTAATATTAATCCCATACATTATGGTGATACTATCCTAAGGCGGGGTCACACTTGCAAGTGTGATGCGAGAAACTCACACGAGTCTCTAGCATCAATTCCCGACACTGCCGCTGGCACTCGGGACCATAGCATGCAGCTGCATGTATTTCTATGCCGTCGTATACTCTGGTCCCAAGTGCCGGCGGCAGTGCCAGGTATTGAGGCGAGAGACTTGTGCGAGTTTCTCACATCACATTCGCAAGTGTGACCCTGGCCTAAGACATGAAGTCTGAGGTGAATGTGCTCCTATCACCTCTAATGTGAAGTGATTACACTCCAGACATGACACTGCAGACATGAGGGAATGCAGCGCCCCAGAGTCCTGGTCGTTGCAGTAATGTCGCTCTGCCACTAAGGAGAGTGATGTTATGTCTGATTGCACTAAAGGAGTTCACCTGACCAGGTATCACAAGCACACATTACACTTCACACTCTGGCCACTAGTGGGAGCAAAAGGCACTATGTATTAGGCCACTCCTCACACTGGTAAAACTAGGGGTCAGATAGGAAGTTAGAACAGAACGCAGCCTGGGAGAGCTCCAGGGAGGACCTGTCAGGGGTGGGTTCCTGACAGGGGCCTAGCAGAACGAATAGAAAGCAACGGAACCGCGCCTGCACTACCTTGCGGCGGTATCCTAAGAAAGGACACGAAGAGAAGGATATTGTGGAAAGTGAGAAACGAGATCAAAGCACAAAGGAGAGCCAGAAGGAGTCGTGCCCCGAGAACGGAGACATCCTACTGAGGCGCGTAGCCGGTGACCGGAACACCGAGAAAGTAACTGACTCTATGCCTTACTTCAAATACCGCAGGACAGTTAATTATAGGTTGGCTGTCTACCATACATCACCTAAGCAGACATAGGGGGCAAGCGTGGAGAGGGGCGTCTCTAGGGTCCCAGAATAGCTCCGAGCCTTCCCATCAAACGGGTGCGTCCTATCCAGATAAACTTGGGGGACGGAGAGAGAGAAAGAGGAAGAACGGGAACAGAAGTTGTGAGGACTATCCCGAATGCTCAGCAGGGAAGAACTACAACACAAAGGCGCTAGTGGCAGGCACTGATTTCCACCTGCAAAGGGAACTCTGGATGTGCCTTCGGACCGGCCGGTCTCAGACAGCCCTGTTAGCAGTGCTCTGGATTGCGGATCCTGAAGTCTTCAGTAAAAGGTAAAGAGACTGCAACCCTGTGTCCTCGTTATTGACTGCACCTCACACCATCGCCACCTACACTACTGGGAAGCCCTGGGGATATACTTCACCTGTGGGAAGGTATTCCATCTAGCTGCTATAACATCGCCCCAGTGGACCCCAAGCAGCGTCGGTCGACCTGACCGAATACCACAGGTGGCGTCACGAAACTTTAGCCGACTTTCATCACCCCTTTCATTGGACGCCCCTTAGCAGGGCCATGGACCGGGTCCAGCCACCGTGACAACCCAAGAACCGAGATAGAGAGGTCCGGTACCAAGTAACCCGCGGCCCTGCATCTGGGGGCGCTCCAGGAACATGGTGGCTAAATGAATTTCTGAGGTAATACTAATTCCATACATGATGCTGATGCTACACTAATACACGATGTCTGAGGTGAATGTGCTCCTATCAGCTGTAATGTGAAGTAATAACCCCAGTATTATTCTTCCCTGAAACTGCAGTGATGTTTCCTCAATTTCATCCAGTGAAAAAAAGAGGTAGAGAGACACATTTACTTCCTCTATATAACCACCCCCCCCCCTCAGAGAGAGAGACCATCCCGCACCCTCTTCTCAGAGAGAGACAGAGTTACCTCCCCTATATAAGTCCCACCCTCCTCACAGTGACACACCAGACACAAACATACTGTGCACCTTCGTCTTAAAGCAACATAACTCTTGCTTAAAATCTACACCGCTATACAAACAAAAACTGTGGAGCTAAAGATCCACCCCTCCAAAAGTCATGTCTGCCTCCGCTTATTGCTCCAGAGGTTTCTTTGATTTTCTTTAGGCAATGCTGGCATTACATTTCAGGAATTTCTTTAGCATATACCATGCATTATGCTATTCCACAAAATGGTATTCACTAAAACAACATATGCATTTAATGTATACACTTTTTAACTATGGATTCTTATGGAGATAGATGACCCTACGATAAACATATGTCTAAACATATGCCTTGATGTGAGCATACCTTTAATGCAACAATGTGATGAATTTGCTTCTTGTAAATCTGGCATTTTAAAGGGAACCTGTCACCCCGTTTTTTCAGATTGAGATAAAAATACTGTTAAATAGGGCCTGCGCTGTGCGTTACAATAGTGTATGTAGTGTACCCTGATTCCCCACCTATGCTGCGAAATACATTACCAAAGTCGCCGTTTTCGCCTGTCAATCAGGCTGGTCAGGTCAGGTGGGCGTGGTGACATCGCTGTTTCTTCCCCAGCTTTCCGTTGGTGGCGTAGTGGTGTGCGCATGTCCAAGTGCCGAATCCACTGCGCAGGTGAAGAAAAAGCGCGCGATCTGCGCTATTACCCTTGTCATCGGTGGGGGCGGCCATCTTCCTGAGGCCGCGCGTGCACAGTTGGAGTGCTCTGCTGCACGGGGCTTCAGCAAAATGGCTGCGGGATGCCGCGCGTGCGCAGATAGAGATCGCGGCGGCCATTTTCCCAAAGCCGAGTTTGCATCTCGGCTTCAGGAAAATGGCCGCCGCGATCTCCATCTGCGCACGCGCGGCATCCCGCGGCCATTTTCCTGAAGCCCCGTGCAGCAGAGCACTCCATCTGCGCACGCGCGGCCTCAGGAAGATGGCCGCCCCCACCGATGACAAGGGTAATAGCGCAGATCGCGCGCTTTTTCTTCACCTGCGCGCAGTGGATTCGTCACTTGGACATGCGCACACCACTACGCCACCAATGGAAAGCTGGGGAAGAAAAGAGCGATGTCACCACGCCCACCTGACCTGACCAGCCTGATTGACAGGCGAAAACGGCGACTTTGGTAATGTATTTCGCAACATAGGTGGGGAATCAGGTTACACTACATACACTATTGTAACGCACAGCGCAGGCCCTATTTAACAGTATTTTTATCTCAATCTGAAAAAACGGGGTGACAGGTTCCCTTTAAGACAGTGTAATGTTGAAAGTTATTGAACTCTTCAATAAGGCTCATTCTACTGCTAATGTTTTACTATCTATGGTTTATTTCTATGTGCTTCATTTTATGCATTTTAGAATCATGAATAAGAATAACATTGCTAAACCTTCTAACTAGAAAGGTTTAGTTACATAATATATATTTTCTTAATAAAAGAACAGAAGGCCTCGGACATACAGAAAACCTCCCCATCCAGCTTTTCTTCTGCTTTATACATGGTATAGGACATGAATGTCTGATATGTAAGAATTGGACTCCTGCAAAAGCAATGATGCCTCTATGGAGTATAATAGATTCCTGCTTGTTGATGTGCTGCTGTAACCCTTTAAATATATCATACACTGGCCCTTGGAGTGTTTTCACCACTCTGTGCTGGCAGCATGAAATCAGGCAAACACAAGAGACAGTCCAGGAGCAACTTTGCCTACAAAGAGATAACAAGCTTGAAGGTTGCACAGTTTCTTTAAAGGCAACATGCTTCATGGTTACAAATATTTCACACAAGGCAACCTGCTTGATCAGAACAGAAGTAGATAGCTTAAAAATATATAACAGAAGGCTTGCAGCTTCATCTTTACTTCTGCACAGTCTCTTTGTAAATCTTAATATGTCACAGCACAATTTATCCCAATGCCTGTCTTATCTCTCCCTTCAGGTTAATGGACTGATTTAGCACATCAGAAAACCTTGCATTCTCCTGCAGGCTACATAAAAGGGTTTTGTATGGTAAAACCACATTCATGCAAACCTCCATGGCACTGCAGGAAGCTGAATCCTGACAAAGTTCAAAATGTACACTGTCAGGATTCCACTTTGTTGCCTGCAAGAGCGGTCATCAAGTGAGGGCAACTATGGAATTTGATTACTTACAGCAGGGGTGTCTTTTTATCCGGCCTCGGGGCAGATTCCACAGTGCTTGGGCCGCCGGCTGTATTTTGACGGCTGCCGGCACATTAATTTCTTCTTGTTCAGTGAGCATGTGTGTTCACTACTGAACGGTGAGGCACGTGCAATGAAAGACTACTTCCTGACACCAGTTGCAGCGGCAGGATGTACTTTGTGGACGAAGTTAGTGTGCGATTTGTATGGCCCTTAAAGAGTGGTGTGAAGATCCAAATGGCCATTAGCAGAAAAAGATTACCCTCCGCTGACTTACAGTCATGTGCTGGTTAGGAGGTTTTGCTGCTTCCCTCAATAATCTATTGAAAGAAGAGGATGAGAAGCTAGTTGGCAGAATGTGTATCACAACCTTGCCGTCATGTTACCACCACTCAAGCAGGCAACAAAGTGGAATCCTGGCAATGTGCACATTACATAGTGCACACTGTCAGGACTTGTCTTCCTGCAGTGCAATAGAAGAAATTTAGCTATAGCCCAGAAATCATCTTCAACCATTTACGGCCTGCTAATTCCTCACACTCAGACACACCTCCGTGTTGGCAATTTTCTTTACTCCCATATGTCAGCATACAAACCCTCTGATTTGTCCCTATATGCCCCTTGTTAGTAGCGAATCTTGCAGTTGTTCTCTTCACTCTCTCCCCTCTGTGGTGTCCTCACCTTCCTTCTCTGTAATGGCTGCCCTCTGATGCAGGAAGTCCTATCTTCCTCACCTGATACAAGCTACGCCGACAGCGTTGTCCCGCTGTGGCCCACTCTATAATCCCAGTATGGCATGAACTTCTGGAAAACCCTTTTAAATTAACTTTCCATTAGGATATAGTGTGGTGTGACAGGATGTGAGTCTGTGAACAGTGGCCAAGAAGACGAGTTCATGAATTCTGAAATATTATTTGTAACAGAACTGATTAAGCATAAATAATGACGCCAAATCATGCACTGGAATACTGTCACAAGTCACTGTCTGCTGTCCAGGAGGGATCTGATGTTTGCCTGCTGCTAACGTTTCAAGTCAAGTCATTCATATTCAGTGTTTACATATTTAAATGATTCGGACTCAGCAATGTAGAGCATAAAGAACAGTGTGTATCTCCTGACCTAATATGCCCTTTCAGACACTTCGGACATTACAGTGAGCCGTCTGTCTGTTTTTGGACCCTTTCTGTGTTTGGCAGAAGTTTGCATTTTCTGTGCACACTCTCTTTACCAAGCACTATTAACTTAATAAACTGTTGAGAGGAAATGTTTGGTAACGTGTTATAATCAGCTGTAAATGAGCATTCATACAAACTGTCCGTACACATGACATGACTTTAATCTCTAATCACACACAATTACATGGTCCCTTCAAGCTGGATCTGCTTATTCATAGCTTTTTATTAAAGTGACTACCAATATTTTTGCTTTAATTAATCACATTCATATTTTACCAGTTTACATGGGACATAGAAAAGTAGTTTTTCATCTCTTCACCGTAAGATTTAAGTCCATGAAGTCATGTTTGGATGTAACCCCCTCTCATGTACAGCATCATGGAATCAATGGTGATATATAAACAACTAGATGGTGGCCCGATTCTAACGCATCGGGTATTCTAGAATATTTATGTATGTATGTATATAGTAGCCATATAGTATATAGCACAGGCCACGTAGTATATAGGAGCCATGTAGCCAGGTACGGACTGGGGCTGATATTCAGCCCTGGCATTTGAAACCAAACAGGCCCATGTTGTCCCCGTTCCCAAGAACCAGATGGAATATATTATTAATATTACCCTGGATGGAGGAAAGAAAGATTTACTACAAGACCAATATTTCAAATGATACCCGTGGCTTGCTGGGGTAAGTGACGGAGTCAGTGACCTTGTGCTTTGTCACAACTGTTAACAGTATGGGTGTCCTGAGAACATCGATTCTGTTAACAATGTAGCAGACAAGGCAGCCCACAACCAGACAGGCCCTTCTGGCATTTGCCAGAATTGCCCAATGGCCAGTCCGGCCCTGCATGTAGCATATAGCAAATACTACGTGTCCTGTGCTATATACTATGTGGCTGCTATATACATACATACATATTGTAGAATACCCGATGCGTTAATACAGGCCACGCAGTATATAACAGTGGCCACACAGTATATAACACAGCCCCAACAGTATATAACACAGCCCACGCAGTATATAGCAGCCACGCAGTATATTACACAGGCGACGTAGTATATAGCACAGGCCACGCAGTATATAACACAGGGCATGTAGTATATCTCACAGCCCACGCAGTATATCACACAGCCCATGCAGTATATCACACAGCCCATGCATTATATAACACTGCCCATGTAGTATATAGCAGCCACGTGGTATATAACACTGCCCATGTAGTATATAGCAGCCACGCAGTATATCACACAGCCCACGCAGTATATAGCAGCCATGTAGTATATAACGCAGCCCATGTAGTATCTAACACAGCCCACGCAGTATTTAGCAGTGTGGGCACCATATCCCTGTTAAAAAAAAATAATAAAAATAAAAAATAGATATATATTCACCTCCTGGGATCCAGCAAAGCTCTGGCGATGCTGTCCAGACGCGCACGCGATGCTGTCCAGACGCGCGCGCGATGCGACCGCCAGCTTCCGTTACCAGGATGCATTGCGAAATTACCAAGATGACTTAGCGGTCTCGCGAGACCGCTAAGTCTTCTGGGTAATTTCGCAATGCATCTCTGGGAACGGCAGATGGCGGCCAGCGCGATCGCATCGTCGGACTACGGAAGGTGAGAATAGCAGGTTTTTTGTTTTTTTATTATTTTTAACATTACATGTTTTTACTATTGATGCTGCATAGGCAGCCTCAATAGTAAAAAGTTGTGGACACGCAGGGTTAATAGCAGCGGTAATGGAGTGCGTTACACTGCGGCCCGTTACTGCTGCCATTAACCCTGTGTGAGTGGTGACTGGAGGGGAGTATGGAGCAGGCGCCGGACACTGACTGCAGGTGAGTAGGGGACGGACTAATCAGAATATGCATGTCCACATAGTATATTGCCCAGCCACGTAGTATATTGCCCAGCCACGTAGTATATTTCCCAGTGACGTAGTATATTGCCCAGCCACGTAGTATATTGCCCAGTTACGTAGTATATTGCCCAGTGACGTAGTATATTGCCCAGCGACATAGTATATTGCCCAGTTACGTAGTATATTGCCCAGCCACGTAATATATTGCCCAGCCACATAGTATATTGCCCAGCCACGTAGTATATTGCACAGCGACATAGTATACAGCACAGAGCCACGTAGTATATTGCACAGCGACATAGTATACAGCACAGAGCCACGTAGTATATTGCCCAGCCACATAGTATATTGCCCAGCCACGTAGTATATTGCCCAGTGACGTAGTATACAGCACAGAGCCACGTATGATATTGCCCAGTCACATAGTATATTGCCCAGTCACGTAGTATATTGCCCAGCCACGTAGTATATTGCCCAGTGACGTAGTATATTGCCCAGCCACGTATGTCACAGGTTACAAAATAAAAAATAAACATACTCACCAAACGATCCGAGGGCCCCTTGTAGTTCTAACATACTCACAATTCACGTCGCTGCTCCTCAGCCTCCTGGAGTCCAGCAGAGCTCCGGCAATAGGCGCGCGGCTGCCGCCATCTTGCGTTCCCAGGATGCATTGCGAAATTACCCAGATGACTTAGCGGTCTCACGAGACCGCTAAGTCTTCTGGGTAATTTCGCAATGCATCGCTGGGAAAGGAAGATGGCGGCAGGCGTGAGCGGCTCAGCGTACAACGGAGGGTGAGTATAGCAGGTTTTTTGTTTTTTTATTATTTTTAACATTACTTTTTTTACTATTGATGCCGCATAGGCAGCATCAATAGTAAAAGGTTGGGGACACACAGGGTTAATAGCGGCGGTAACGGAGTGCGTTACCCGCGGCATAACGCGGTCCGTTACCGCCGGCATTAACCCTGTGCTAGCGGTGACCGGAGGGGAGTATGCGGGCGATAGGCACTGACTGCAGCCATTTTCTTCCGGACTGTGCCCGTCGCTGATTGGTCGCGGCAGCCATGACAGGCAGCTGGCGAGACCAATCAGCGAATGAATAACCGTGACAGAAAGACAGAAGGACAGAAAGATGGAAGTGACCCTTAGACAATTATATATATAGATTATTATTAATAATTATAATAATATATATGAGCTGAGCAGGTAATTTCTCTGTGATTGGTTTTCAAGTCGAAATTCACAGTTCCCATCAAATTCGAACAATTTGCAATTCGAGTCATTAGATTGCACAAAAAAAAATTACCAGTGCCATTTCACACAGTTACAATTATCACATTTTGAGAATTTGAGAAGTGCAGTCAAATAGGGGTTAGCATAACAGGGACTATAAAATATGAGAACAGGGAAAATGGTATCCATTTTAGGATTTTACAACCTAGACACAGGAGGGTAGAGTCCACAGCTCATCACTACTATATTACATTAATATAAATAAATAATAATAATAATAATAATAATTACAAGCAAGGGGTATAACGTTCTAATTCTGATTATGGTGTATTCTATCATTACTGAAAATTATTGAAAATTGGAATCGTCAGTCTGTTAATAATAATAATACAAAGATTTAAGTGATAAGGAAGTACTTGAACTGCAGAGTAAGTGTGACTCTAAATTGATTGATCTGTGATAATACTGCATTATAGCACCTTAAAGAACCACTCCAGTGTGTTTTTATATTGCAGCTATGGAGTGGTGCTTCTAATTTGAGGCCCCTATCCATAGTCTTATACTTACTCACTGCTGTCTTGACCTTCTGTCAGCGTTGCTCTGGTCAGTCTTCCATAGGTTGTGACTTACTGGATCACTCCAGTGTTTGCTGAAGCAAACTGGAGGTGAGTTTTCAATGTAAGTCTATGAGAGCCTCGTTCTGGCTTTAATTCAGCTACCAAATTTTTTGGACTATAAGAAGCATCGGACCATAAGAGGCACCACAAATTTTCAGAAAAAAATAGGGAAAAAATTAATGCATCAAATGAGGGTCTGTCTTACAGTCCGAAATATTCAGCTTATTGGGGGGTAGGGTGTGATCAGGAGCACTGGTGGAGCAGGGTCACAGGAGGTGTTCGGTGGTCTGGCAATGATCTGACTCATCCCAGGCTGGTGCCGCAGTTTCGGTGGTGCGGGAGCTCCGCCATTTGGTAAAAGCCCCCACAAATCCACCCAGGCTGATGCACGCAGTGTCACAGATGCTCAGTGGTGCAGGGGCTCCGCCAACATTTTGTGGAATCCCAGAACCCCCACACATCCATCCCAGACTGGTGTGCAGCAGTTTTGGAGATGCTTGGTAGTGCGGGGGCTCTGCCGACATTTTATGAAAGCCCAAAGCTCCCACATTTCCATTGCTGTATTGCTGTGGTCTCCAGTAAAATGGTCCCCGGGGGCGGCACATGAGCAGATTGAGATCTCGGCACAGAGATCTCGTCTCCCGAGATCTCAATCTACACATGCGCCGCCTCCAATGGCCATTTTCCTGGAGGCCAACTAATTACAGCAATGGAAGTGCGGGGCTCAGGGCTTTCACAAAATGTCGACTGAGCGCCCACACCACCGAACATCTCCAAAACTGCGGCGCACCAACCTGGGATGGATGTGTGGGAGCTCCAGGATTTCACAAAATGTTGGAGAAGCCCCCGCACCACCAAGCATCTGCGAAACTGCCATGCATCAGCCTGGGATGAGACTCCTGGTAAGTACACCCGGACTATAAGATGCACTCCCATTTTCTTCCAAAATTTGTGCTGAAAAAAGTGCATCTTATAGTCTGAAAAATACAGTACATTGAGCGATCGTGACCGATACTTCTTCTAACTTTCGATCATTTAGGAGATGCAGTCACAAAATGGCGCCGTGAGATAACATCGACAATAAGAGGTAA
The DNA here is from genome assembly GCF_032444005.1 of Ranitomeya imitator. Lineage (NCBI taxonomy): Eukaryota > Metazoa > Chordata > Amphibia > Anura > Dendrobatidae > Ranitomeya > Ranitomeya imitator. The sequence continues at coordinate 656,517,368 of NC_091284.1, read as the reverse complement.
AGACAATCGATCAATCATATGTTCTAAGTTTGCTACTGAAAAATAATATTGAAACTAAGGCTTGTGTGTAAGAGAAAGTGTGTTTCCTGACTGGTGAGACATATGCATAAGCTATATTTTTTGCATTGTGTACAGTATAAACATCAATAAGTCAGGCATCTGTCCCCATAACTTTTGCACCATTTTCACAATTTAGGTAACTTAAAAAGACTGTTACTGTGTTGTTAAATTGGCTGTTGGTTACCACTGGATAAAAAAACAAAGTTGCACTTTGCAGTGCTAAAGCATGAAATTATGAAATATATGAAATATGAATAGCAATACTGCTCTAAATAATAAGAAAAAATCGAGCTGCTTAGCATATAATTTGGCCAATTCATGCATACCCAGCATTTTCTTTTTATCTAGAGCAGTATTCATATTTCATATATTTCATATTTACATGCTTTAGCACTACTGATTGCTATTTGGTTGTTATGTATAGAGATGTCTACTCTTAGTTCGCACCTGTTCACACCAGTTTCCTAATTTGGAAGTGCCAGTCAGTCTTTTGATATTTGTATATTAGCTCTCTGACCGAGCACGCCACCCTTCTGCCTTTGGCGGTTTTAATTGCAGCAGCATCCTACCTACCCATAGATTTAGGCTTTAGCCTTAGACAGGTGTTCACAATAGATACAGTAGGTTCCCAGCAAAACCGGAGATCACCTTGTGCCAAGCATCTCTCATTTTTATTATTATCAAGAGCAGTATTGCTATTCATATTTTATATATTTCATATTTACAAGCTTTAGCACTGCAGAGTGCAACTTTATTTGTTATGTACAGTCATGGCCAAAAGTATTGACACCCCTGCAATTCTGTCAGATAATACTCATTTTCTTCCTGAAAATGATTGCAAACACAAATTATTTGGTATTATTATCTTCATTTAATTTGTCTTAAATGAAAAAACACAAAAAGAATTGTCCTAAAGCCAAATTGGATATAATTCCACACCAAACATAAAAAATGGGGTGGACAAAAGTATTGGCATTGTTCGAAAAATCATGTGATGCTTCTCTAATTTGTGTAATTAACAGCACCTGTAACTTACCTGTGGCACCTAACAGGTGTTGGCAATAACTAAATCACACTTGCAGCCAGTTGACATGGATTAAAGTTGACTCAACCTCTGTCCTGTGTCCTTGTGGGTACCACATTGAGCATGGAGAAAAGAAAGAAGACCAAAGAACTGTCTGAGGACTTGAGAAACCAAATTGTGAGGAAGCATGAGCAATCTCAAGGCCACAAGTCCATCTCCAAAGACCTGAATGTTCCTGTGTCTACCGTGCGCAGTGTCATGAAGAAGTTTAAAGCCCATGGCACTGTGGCTAACCTCCCTAGATGTGGACGGAAAAGAAATATTGACAATAAATTTTAACGCAAGATTGTGCGGATGTTGGATAAAGAACCTCGACTAACATCCAAACAAGTTCAAGCTGCCCTGCAGTCCGAGGGTACAACAGTGTCAACCCGAACTATCTGTCGGCGTCGGAATGAAAAGGGACTGTATGGTAGGAGACCCAGGAAGACCCCACTTCATACCCCGAGACATAAAAAAGCCAGGCTGGAGTTTGCCAAAACTTGCCTGAAAGGTTTTGGAAGAATGTTCTCTGGTCAGATGAGACAAAAGTAGAGCTTTTTGGGCAAAGGCATCAACATAGAGTTTACAGGAGAAAAAAGAGGCATTCAAAGAAAAGAACACGGTCCCTACAGTCAAACATGGTGGAGGTTCCCTGATGCTTTGGGGATGCTTTGCTGCCTCTGGCACTGGACTGCTTGACCGTGTGCATGGCATTATGAAGTCTGAAGACTACCAACAAATTTTGCAGCATAATGTAGGGCCCAGTGTGAGAAAGCTGGGTCTCCCTCAGAGGTCATGGGTCTTCCAGCAGGACAATGACCCAAAACACACTTCAAAAAGCACTAGAAAATGGTTTGAGAGAAAGCACTGGAGACTTCTAAGGTGGCCAGCAATGAGTCCAGACCTGAATCCCATAGAACACCTGTGGAGAGATCTAAAAATGGCAGTTTGGAGAAGGCACCCTTCAAATATCAGGGACCTGGAGCAGTTTGCCAAAGAAGAATGGTCTAAAATTCCTGCAGAGCATTGTAAGAAACTCATTGATGGTTACCGGAGGCAGTTGGTCGCAGTTATTTTAGCTAAAGGTTGTGCAACCAAGTATTAGGCTGAGGGTGCCAATACTTTGTCTGGCCCATTTTTGGAGTTTTGTGTGAAATGATCAATGTTTTGCTTTTTGCTTCATTCTCTTATGTGTTTTTTCATTTAAGACAAATTAAATGAAGATAATAATACCAAATAATTTGTGTTTGCAATCATTTTCAGGAAGAAAATGAGAATTATCTGACAGAATTGCAGGGGTGTCAATACTTTTGACCATGACTGTATAGAGATGGCTACTCTTAGTTCGCACCTGTTCACACCAGTTTCCTGATTTGGAAGAGCCAGTCAGTCTTTTGTTATTTGGTTACCACAGGATACCATCTGTTTCCTGTAGCCAGGTAGATTGAGGTGACTTGAAAATTAATAATGCTGTCCTCACATTAAAGATCTAAAAATGTTTAGTAGTTTGCTAGGAGACGCAAGGGTGTTATAAATGTATTCTCTTGACAAATAGAGACTTTGAAGTACTGGTAATCTTGCCTGAAGAAGGAGCCTTTGTGCTCTGAAATCTTGCAATCATATTATTTTCTGGTTAGCCAATAAAGGTATCACTCCTAGAATACTTCTGTCATCATTGGGCAGAAAAATATTCACAAGGAAAAATTTGGAAATACTGGAGAATTAAAAATTTAAAAAATTCCCTCATCTCTACTTTTTTATCCTATCAACCACAGGTCTTTTCAAGATAAGGTGACTTCAGACTAATAATGCAGTCACCAAATCATGCAAACAATCCATCACAAGCTAGGAAATATCCAAAATTTTTCCCTTTACCATAATCAGTTTTTTATAGAATTTCCCAAAGGGCACTATTATATGGAGTCAAACCACAGCCAACGGTTGTTGAATCATCTGAATGCTCTTGAAACCCACCGCTACATTATAACTAGTGGTGGGCAGACTCGATCAACAAAGTTCGGGGTCCGTAGCGAACACCGTGCACAGGTTCGGCACCCCGAACTTCAGCTGTTTCCCCTGCTGTCATCTCTATGAAAGTGCAAGAAACACTGGAGACTCTGATCAGCGGTAAGATCATTACTGCCGGTCAGAGAGCTGCAGTTCCCACGCTGTCAATTGACAACATGTGAGCCAGCATCTATGGCCGGCGATAGAAAGGTTACTGTCAGTCACCAGCGTCGGCTTATGAGAGCATTACTTTCATCAGTGTATGCCTGATGTTGCTGATTGTAACGAATTGAAGTGGAGGCACAGGTGGTGAAGTTCACATTCGTTTTTTATTGATATTTTTGTGGAACCTCGGGATCATGATCCGGGGGGCTCCAAAGGGGGCATGACTACGTGAGCCCCAGGCACCCGTGGTAAGTCCCCTTGAACAGGGTCGGAATGGAATGCCTGGGGGACACGGGTGCTACCTCCAGTTAGACCCCAGAAACGTTGCAGCTGTCCCAGTGGGAGAGATAGACAAGCAGGGTTAACAGATGTCGTGGAGCTGACCGGTGAGTTCCAGGTGTATGGGTAGAAGCCGGCACAGGTGGTACTGGCGTTGTCCAGAGGTATGGATGGCTGAATAGCATGATGTGACGGAACTGACGTAGACAGAATGGACATTGTCCAGGATAGTCGGGTAACAGGTAGCTGATCGTCTGCGGAGACAAACAGTGTAAGCGGAGCACTGGCAGAACACTTCAGAAGCTAAAGCACATACTAGCCAAACCCGGAAGCTAGCAACAGAGGATACTTGTTGCTCCGGCACCCTCCCTATGGCAGAGGGGCTAGAAATAGTAATTACTAACATGCCATTGGTCCGAAGTACTTTTTGAAAAATGTGCACTGTCTCTTTAAGAGACCGAGAGCGCGTGCATGACCTAAACAATCTACCCGAGAACCTGCTGACCACGTGCCAGGAAGGACGGGAAGAGAGAAAGCAGAGGCTGCAGCAGGACGGCGTGGGGCCAGCACAGAGTAGGAGTCCCGTCGGGGACCCCGCAAAGGGACAGGACCGGGACTGAGTGTTAGTGCTCATTTCCACTTGCGAGACATACGTCCGTGTCTCGCAGGTTAAAACCCTCTTTTGGCGCCGGCACTCCAGAGCAGAGCGTGCGGCCGCACAGCAACACATGGAGCTCTGCTCCCAAGTGCCGGCGCCAGAAGAGGTTTTAACCAACGAGACACGGACTTATGTCTCGCAAGTGGAAATGAGCCCTAACACTGATAGCAGCGAGACTAGGTGAGGCTGATGAAAGTATTAATCAGCGAGCACCTGTGCATTAAATAAATACATTAAAAAAAAGACGTGGGGTCCCTTTTATTTTGGATAACCAGCACAGGCAAAACCAACAGCTGCGAGCTGCAACCTCCAGCTTTCAGCTTTATCATGGCTGCAACTTTTTTAAATGATTGGCTGAGCCTGCCGTACCCAAACATCCATGGGTTCACCCACCACTAATTATAACTAAAATTTTATTATTTAATAAAATAGAAGACAAGGGGGTACGCATTTCCAAATAAAATAGGCGCACAGAAGGAAAATCCGAGAATCCTGAATATTAATAAGTAAACTTTCGGCACTATGTAAAATAAGTTGAAGTGATTTTATTGAATCAGCCTATGAGACTGATTCATGAACTGACGTTTCAGCCTTTACACTGCCTTTGTAAAGGTAATCTGTACAAAATTATGGAAATACATAACATCAGTCAAACAAAATAATACCGTCACTAATCATCTGTGTTATTAACATTGATAAACGTATCAGACAGATTAGGTGGACCAGAGGTCTCAAAAGGGGCATATTTATCAAAAGTAAAGAGACATTTTAAATGGCCAAATATGAGCCGGAGAGAGGAAAAAAAAAGGTATTGTATACATGAGTGCTACAAACAGTAAAAATCAGAAAAGGAAAGACACCACAATACATAGGTGTTTACCTGTTCAGGTGTTCTTTCACTACAGCAAATGGGTATCTGTGAAAATTGTATTAAGAACGAGCCAAACTGAAGCCAATGAATTTGCTGCTTAAGGCGCAGGCACCAGTTTGTCAAGCGGTCTGGAGCGCCAAGGAAAGCCTGGCATACACAGAACTAAGTTGTGAGACCAGGTTACTCTGCGCAGGCACCACAAGTCCTTATAAAGTATAGAGAAGGTTTATGAACATAAACTGATATGTGACATTAGGAGAATGAACAAACCATTGTAACATAGTTAGTAAGGCCGAAAAAAGACATTTGTCCATCCAGTTGAGCCTATATTCCATCATAATAAATCCCCAGATCTACGTTCGTCTACAGAACCTAATAATTGTATGATACAATATTGTTCTGCTCCAGGAAGACATCCAGGCCTCTCTTGAACCCCTCGACTGAGTTCGCCATCACCACCTCCTCAGGCAAGCAATTCCAGATTCTCACTGCCCTAACAGTAAAGAATCCTCTTCTATGTTGGTGGAAAAACCTTCTCTCCTCCAGAAGCAAAGAATGCCCCCTTGTGCCCGTCACCTTCCTTGGTATAAACAGATCCTCAGTGAGACATTTGTATTGTCCCCTTATATACTTATACATGGTTATTAGATCGCCCCTCAGTCGTCTTTTTTCTAGACTAAATAATCCTAATTTCGCTAATCTATCTGGGTATTGTAGTTCTCCCATCCCCTTTATTAATTTTGTTGCCCTCCTTTGTACTCTCTCTAGTTCCATTATATCCTTCCTGAGCACCGGTGCCCAAAACTGGACACAGTACTCCATGTGCGGTCTAACTAGGGATTTGTACAGAGGCAGTATAATGCTCTCATCATATGTATCCAGACCTCTTTTAATGCACCCCATGATCCTGTTTGCCTTGGCAGCTGCTGCCTGGCACTGGCTGCTCCAGGTAAGTTTATCATTAACTAGGATCCCCAAGTCCTTCTCCCTGTCAGATTTACCCAGTGGTTTCCCGTTCAGTGTGTAATGGTGATATTGATTCCTTCTTCCCATGTGTATAACCTTACATTTATCATTGTTAAACCTCATCTGCCACCTTTCAGCCCAAGTTTCCAATTTATCCAGATCCATCTGTAGCAGAATACTATCTTCTCTTGTATTAACTGCTTTACATAGTTTTGTATAATCTGCAAATATCGATATTTTACTGTGTAAACCTTCTACCAGATCATTAATGAATATGTTAAAGAGAACAGGTCCCAATACCGACCCCTGCGGTACCCCACTGGTCACAGCGATCCAGTTAGAGACTATACCATTTATAACGACCCTCTGCTTTCTATCACTAAGCCAGTTACTAACCCATTTACACACATTTTCCCCCAGACCAAGCATTCTCATTTTGTGTACCAACCTCTTGTGCGGCACGGTATCAAACGCTTTGGAAAAATCGAGATATACCACGTCCAATGACTCACCGTGGTCCAGCCTATAGCTTACCTCTTCATAAAAACTGATTAGATTGGTTTGACAGGAGCGATTTCTCATAAACCCATGCTGATATGGAGTTAAACAGTTATTCTGATTGAGATAATCCAGAATAACATCCCTCAGAAACCCTTAAAATATTTTACCAACAATAGAGGTTAGACTTACTGGCCTATAATTTCCAGGTTCACTTTTAGAGCCCTTTTTGAATATTGGCACCACATTTGCTATGCGCCAGTCCTGCGGAACAGACCCCGTCGCTATAGAGTCCCTAAAAATAAGAAATAATGGTTTATCTATTACATTACTTAGTTCTCTTAGTACTCGTGGGTGTATGCCATCTGGACCCGGAGATTTATCTATTTTAATCTTATTTAGACAGTTTCGCACCTCTTCTTGGGTTAGATTGGTGACCCTTAATATAGGGTTTTCATTGTTTCTTGGGATTTCACCTAGCATACCTAGTGAATACCGTGGAGAAGAAGGTGTTTAATATGTTAGCTTTTTCCTCGTCATCTACAACCATTCTTTCCTCACTATTTTTTAAGGGGCCTACCTGTTATGAACTGGTGGTTTAGGAGCAACATGGGACGAGCTCTGAAGGAGGTGGTACCAGTACTGACCGCAGTCCCTAAGCTCAACACAACACTAGAAGTAGCCGTGGGATGCTCCTGTCACTCCCTAGGCACCTCGTCACAGCCTGAGAACTAACTACCCCTAAAGATAGAAACAGGAAAGCTATCTTGCCTCAGAGAAAATCCCCAAAGGATAGATAGCCCCCCACAAGTAATGACTGTGAGTGGAGAGGGAAAAGACATCCACAGAATGAAACCAGGATGTAGCACAGGAGGCCAGTCTAGCTAGATAGATATGACAGGATAGAATACTGTGCGGTCAGTATTAAAAACTACAAAAATCCACACAGAGTTTACAAAAATCTCCACACCTGACTAAAGTTGTGGAGGGTAAATCTGCTTCCCATAGCCTCCAGCTTAACTGAATTAATCCATACTGACAAGCTGGACAAAACATAGAATGCACAGAACGAATAAGTCCACAACATGTGGACAGAAACGAGCAAAGCAAGGACTTATCTTTGCTGAACTGGTCAGGATATCAGGGAAATACAAGAGAGATGTGAATCCAACCAGGAACCATTGACAAGTGGCACTGGCTGAAGGGAAAAGCCAGGCATAAATAGCCGAGCAGAAAGACAATCAGTGGAAGCAGCTGCAGACTGCTAAATCCAAGGAGCAGCCATTCCACTTAAAACCACCGGAGGGAGCCCAAGAGCAGAACTCACAAAAGTGCCACTTACAACCACCGGAGGGAGCCCAAGAGCGGAATTCACAACAGTACCCCCCCTTGAGGAGGGGTCACCGAACCCTCACCAGAGCCCCCAGGCCGATCAGGACGAGCCAAGTGAAAAGCACGAACCAAATCGGCGGCATGGACATCGGAGGCAACAACCCAAGAATTATCCTCCAGGCCATAACCCTTCCACTTGACAAGATACTGAAGCCTCTGCCTCGAAAAACGAGAATCCAAAATTTTCTCAACCTCAAATTCCAACTCTCCCTCTACCAACACCGGGGCAGGAGGATCAACTGAGGGAACAACGGGCACCACATATCTCCGCAACAAAGATCTATGGAAAACATTATGAATGGCAAAAGAGGCTGGAAGAGCCAAACGAAAAGACACCGGATTGATAATTTCAGAAATCTTATAAGGACCAATAAACCGAGGCTTAAACTTAGGGGAAGAAACCTTCATAGGAACGTGATGAGAGGACAACCAAACCAAATCCCCCACATGAAGCCGGGGACCAACACACCGACGGCGGTTAGCAAAACGTTGAGTCTTTTCCTGAGACAACGTCAAATTGTCCACCACATGAGTCCAAATCTGCTGCAGCCTGTCCACCACAGAATCCACACCAGGACAATGAGAAGGCTCAACCTGCCCCAAAGAAAAACGAGGATGAAAACCAAAATTGCAAAAGAAAGGTGAAACCAAAGTAGCCGAACTAGCCCTATTATTAAGGGCAAACTCGGCCAACGGCAAGAAAGCCACCCAATCATCCTGATCAGCAGACACAAAGCATCTCAAATAGGTTTCCAAGGTCTGATTAGTTCGCTCAGTTTGGCGATTAGTCTGAGAATGAAACGTCGAAGAAAAAGACAAATCAAAGCCCATGCTAGCACAAAAGGCCCGCCAAAACCTAGAGACAAACTGAGAACCTCTGTCAGACACAATATTCTCCGGAATGCCATGCAAACGAACCACATGCTGAAAAAACAATGGATCCAAATCTGAGGAGTAAGGCAACTTAGGCAAAGGTACCAGATGGACCATTTTAGAGAACCAGTCACAAACAACCCAGATAACAGACATCTTCTGGGAAACAGGAAGATCCGAAATAAAATCCATGGAAATATGCGTCCAGGGCCTCTCAGGGACCGGCAAAGGCAAAAGCAACCCACTAGCGCGGGAACAGCAAGGCTTGGCCCGGGAGCAAGTCCCACAGGACTGCACAAAAGCACACACATCACGTGACAAGGAAGGCCACCAAAAGGACCTAGCAACCAAATCTCTGGTACCAAAAATCCCAGGATGACCAGCCAACACTGAACAATGAACCTCAGAAATTACCTTACTTGTCCATCTATCAGGAACAAACAGCTTCCCCACTGGACAGCGGTCAGGCTTATCAGCCTGAAATTCCCGAAGCACCCGCCGCAAATCAGGGGAGATGGCAGAAAGAATAACCACTTCCTTAAGAATGCCAACCGGCTCAAGGACTCCAGGAGAATCAGGCAAAAAACTCCTAGAGAGGGCATCAGCCTTAACATTCTTAGATCCCGGAAGATACGAGACCACAAAATCAAAACGGGAGAAAAACAGGGACCATCGAGCCTGTCTAGGATTCAGCCACTTGGCCGACTCGAGGTAAATCAGATTCTTATGATCAGTCAAGACCACAAAGCGGTGCTTAGCTCCCTCAAGCCAATATTGCCACTCCTCAAACGCCCACTTCATAGCCAACAACTCCCGATTGCTGACATCATAATTGCGTTCCGCAGGCGAAAACTTTCTGGAAAAAAAAGCACACGGTTTCATCAAAGAACCATCAGAATCCCTCTGAGACAAAACGGCCCCTGCCCCAATCTCAGAAGCGTCAACCTCAACCTGAAAAGGAAGAGAAACATCCGGCTGACGCAACACAGGGGCAGAAGTAAATCGGCGTTTAAGCTCCCGAAAGGCCTCAACAGCCGCAGAGGACCAATTCGTCACATCAGCGCCTTTCTTCGTCAAATCAGTAAGGGGCTTAACCACACTGGAAAAGTTGGCAATGAAACAGCGATAGAAATTAGCGAAGCCCAAAAATATTTGAAGGTTCTTCACAGATGAGGGTTGAATCCAGTCATGAATAGCTTGGACCTTAACAGGATCCATTTCCATAGACGAGGGAGAAAAAATTAAACCCCAAAAAGAGACCTTCTGAACTCCGAATAGGCACTTAGACCCCTTCACAAATAAAGCATTATCACGAAGGATCTGGAATACCATACTCACCTGCTTCACATGAGACTCCCAATCATCGGAAAAAATCAAAATATCATCCAAATATACAACCATGAATTTATCAAGATAATTGCGGAAAATATCATGCATGAAAGATTGGAACAGAGATGGAGCATTAGAGAGCCCGAATGGCATCACGAGGTATTCAAAATGGCCTTCGGGCGTATTAAATGCAGTTTTCCATTCGTCACCCTGTTTAATACGAACAAGATTATATGCCCCTGGAAGGTCAATCTTAGTAAACCAACTAGGCCCCTTAATCTGAGCAAACAAATCAGAAAGCAAAGGCAAGGGGTATTGGAATTTGACCGTGATCTTATTAAGAAGACGATAATCTATACAGGGTCTCAAGGAGCCATCCTTCTTAGCAACAAAAAAGAAACCCGCTCCCAATAGTGACGAAGACGGCCGAATATGCCCCTTCTCCAAAGATTCCTTAACATAACTCCGCATGGCGGCATGCTCTGGCACAGACAGATTGAAAAGTCGGCCCTTAGGGAACTTACAACCTGGAATCAAGTTAATAGCACAATCAGAGTCCCTATGTGGAGGAAGGGAACTGGACTTGGGCTCATCAAATACATCCTGGAAATCCGACAAAAACTCAGGGACCTCAGAAGAGGGGGAAGAGGAAATTGACATCAAAGGAACGTCACTATGTACCCCTTGTCAACCCCAACTAGTCACAGACATAGTTTTCCAATCCAGCACCGGATTATGTTCCTGTAACCATGGAAAACCCAGTACAACAACATCATGCAGGTTATGAAACACCAGAAAACAGCAATCTTCCTGATGTGCTGGAGCCATGTACATGGTCATCTGCGTCCAGTACTGAGGTTTATCCTTGGCCAATGGTGTAGCATCAATGCCCCTCAAAGGAATAGGGCTCTGCAAAGGCTGCAAGGAAAAACCACAGCGCCTGGCGAATTCTAAGTCCATTAAGTTCAGGGCAGCGCCTGAATCCACAAATGCCATGACAGGAAAGGACGACAATGAGCAAATCAGGGTCACAGATAAAAAGAAATTTAGGCTGTACAGTACTGATAGTAACAGACCTAGCGACCCTCCTAGTACGCTTAGGGCAATCAGAAATAACATGAGCAGAATCACCACATCCTATCCTATCACATTGCATAGGCTCAGGACTCTGCTCAGAGGACACTGCCATATGGTGCACAGCTTTGCGCTCGCGCAGACGCCGATCAATCTGAATGGCTAGAGATATAGATTCGCTCAAACCAACAGGCGTAGGGAAGCCCACCATAACATCTTTAAGGGCTTCAGAAAGACCTTTTCTGAAAATAGCAGCCAGAGCATCCTCATTCCATTTAGTGAGCACAGACCATTTCCTAAATTTCTGGCAGTATAATTCTGCCGCTTCCTGACCTTGACACAGGGCCAACAGGGTTTTTTCTGCATGATCCACAGAATTAGGTTCGTCATACTATAATCCGAGCGCTTGAAAAAATGCGTCTACATTCAGCAATGCCGGATCCCCTGATTCAAGGGAGAATGCCCAGTCCTGAGGGTCACCACGCAGCAAGGATATGATGATTTTAACTTGCTGAATGGGATCACCTGAAGAACGGGGTTTCAAAGCAAAAAACAATTTGCAGTTATTTTTAAAGTTCAAAAACTTGGATCGGTCCCCAAAAAACAAATCAGGAGTAGGAATTTTAGGCTCCAAGCCGGAGTCTGGACAACATAGTCTTGGATACTCTGTACTCTTGCAGCAAGTTGATCCACACGAGAAAACAAACCCTGAACATCCATGCCAGAGCATAAATCCTGAACCACCCAGAGATCAAGAGGAAATAAAAGACAAAACAGAGCACAGAAAAAAAAATGGCTCAGAATTTTTTCTTTCCTTCTGTTGAGATGCATTTAATTCATTTTTGGCCACTTGTACTGTTATGAACTGGTGGTTTAGGAGCAACATGGGACGAGCTCTGAAGGAGGTGTTACCTGTACTGACCGCAGTCCCTAAGCTCAACACAACACTAGAAGTAGCCGTGGGATGCTCCTGTCACTCCCTAGGCACCTCGTCACAGCCTGAGAACTAACTACCCCTAAAGATAGAAACAGGAAAACTATCTTGCCTCAGAGAAAATCCCCAAAGGATAGATAGCCCCCCACAAGTAATGACTGTGAGTGGAGAGGGAAAAGACATCCACAGAATGAAACCAGGATGTAGCACAGGAGGCCAGTCTAGCTAGATAGATAGGACAGGATAGAATACTGTGCGGTCAGTATTAAAAACTACAAAAATCCACACAGAGTTTACAAAAATCTGCACACCTGACTAAAGGTGTGGAGGGTAAATCTGCTTCCCAGAGCTTCCAGCTTAACTGAATTAATCCATACTGACAAGCTGGACAAAACATAGAATGCACAGAACGAATAAGTCCACAACATGTGGACAGAAACGAGCAAAGCAAGGACTTATCTTTGCTGAACTGGTCAGGATATCAGGGAAATCCAAGAGAGATGTGAATCCAACCAGGAACCATTGACAAGTGGCACTGGCTGAAGGGAAGAGCCAGGCATAAATAGCCGAGCAGAAAGACAATCAGTGGAAGCAGCTGCAGACTGCTAAATCCAAGGAGCAGCCATTCCACTTAAAACCACCGGAGGGAGCCCAAGAGCAAAACTCACAAAAGTGCCACTTACAACCACCGGAGGGAGCCCAAGAGCGGAATTCACAACACCTACCGAGGCATTACATCATCTGTAGGTAGGATTCTGGTGCAATGGCACCAAAGGTTTACTTATTATTATGTAATAATTTTATTTGTTATATTTGGTGCTATAATGAGCTTACATCTTTTTAGTATGATGCCACATGGCCACTATGCTTATATTGACCTGTCCTTACTCCTGTGTTGGTCTTCACCTCTAACTCTTCTTTTGCTAACATAATAGGTATAGCTTTGGGAGAGGGAGTGCACAGTAATCATAGCTGTTCCTACAATGTTAATTATGGTCCTAAAGGCTGATGAGGGATAATGACTGAACACGAGGGTAGATAATTTCAGTGGCCAATAGGTGCACTAGGTGTTATATTGTCCACCACCCTCGGATCCTTCAGACGGAACCTGAAAACCCATCTCTTCAGGAAAGCCTATAGCCTACAATAACCAAGCTGCCGCCTCACCGCCGCCAGAGCCGCCGCCTCACCGCCGCCAGAGCCGCCGCCTCACCACCGCCAGAGCCGCCGCCAGAGCCGCCGCCTCACCACCGCCAGAGCCGCCGCCTCACCCCTACCTTCTGTCTCTTTCCCACTAACCCATAGAATGTAAGTCCGCAAGGACAGGGTCCTCTCCCCCCTGTACCAGTCTGTCACTGTAATCCTGTTTACTGTAAACGATATCAATAACCCTGTATGTAACCCTTTCTCATGTACAGCACCATGGAAATAATGGTGCTATATAAATAAATAATAATAATATATTAAAATGCTCACTATCTCAGGGAAGTCACACGGCGTCCTCGCTGTTCCAAATTTGCAAAGATGCTACTGGGTCACCCACCTTAGATAATTCCCCTATTGGACAGCTGAGTTTGCTTAGTCTAAGTGTGTTGAAATTGAGAAATTGTGGATATCTCCAGTACACACTGATATCTTATGGTGCCACACTTCTCCTAAGGCCCATGTTGACTATCAATTCATGAGAAACTTGTGGAACTCTTGTTAGACATCCTTCCCATTAGCCTCCAACCGATCACCTATGATTAATCCCCTTTACAATCCAGTGATTTGAAAGAGTCTGATGGCCAAAAAGATCAGACTCTGGTCTTTTAGAAGGAATTTTTAGACTAGCAGACAAGGTTGAAACCATCACACTTGAATTACACTGCTTCGGGGTATTGCATGGTTCCAGAGAACTACCCTGTGGGGAACATTTACATTGCTAACAAGGGTCTTATCACTGCAATCAACCAGATACTATACTCTCCTATGACATCCACCCTTTTTGTGCAATAGATACATGGATAAATGGAAACAGACTCTTGGTCTAAATATCTCCCCAGAGATGTGGAGTACTATATGGAACCGAGCATCTAAATCTTCTATCGGTACAAAGAAGAGCAGTTCAAACTACTTAAGCATTGGTACCATACGCTGGCTCTCTTTCACTTCCTAAACCCAACAATTTTACAAACTTTCTGGAGGTGCCTTGCGCATACTGGCTCTCTCATTCACATCTTCTAGGAAGGTGGTCTTATTATCTCTTTTGGCGCTATAGTTGGGAAGTTGATGGAGTGCCTCTTCTCCATTCACCTTTCCCAGGACCCCTAAATAACTTCCTGAATATTAACCCAGGGGACTGGAAAATATATCTGCCAGACTGTTTCTATTATTTTGCACAAAACACAACTGCTAAATCTCTGATACAAAGCCTAGAAATAAACAGCTCCCCCATCTCGTCTAGACCTATGTGGGTGACTGAAGGTAGTCCACTCCTTGGAGCTCCTTATGGCATAGACCTGGGACCCTTGAGATGTCTATCCTAGAAGCGTGATAGAGTGACTACCATAATACCTCTCTCCTTGTTAAGTAGTAAAAAATCCAGTACCAAGATATTGCACTCCAATAAGCTTTATTCCAAAATCTTCATATAAAATACCTATATGGGTGACTGAAGGTAGTCCACTCACTGGAGCGCCTTAAGCTTCTGTGCTTGATTGGTGAGCAAACTCATGTGACCTTATCCCCATAGAGAATCTATGGGGTATTGTCAAATGGAAGATGAGAGACACCAGAGCCAACAATGCAGATGAGCTGAAAGGCTGCTATCAAAGCAACCTGGGCTTCCATAACACCTCAGCAGTGCCACAAACTGATCACCTCCATGCCACACCGCATTGCTGCTGTAATTGATGCCAATGGAGCCCCGACCAGTTATTGACTGCATTTGCTTAACATACATTTCCATAGGCCAACATTTCGGGATTTTAAAATAATTTTCCAAGCTGGTGTTATAAAGTATTCTAATTTACTGAGATAACGACTATTGGGTTTTTATTGGCTGTAAGCCATAATCAACATAACAAAAATAAACACTTGAAATAGATCAATCCATTTGTAATGACTCTGTATAATATATATATATATATATACATATATATATATATATATGTATATATATATATATATATATATATATGTATGTATAATATATAAGTTTCACTTTTTGTATTGAAGAACTGAAATAAATTAACCTTTAGATGATATTCTAATTTTGTGAGATGCACCTATATGTATAGGGTCTGGAAAGCTTAACTCTATTATCTCTAGGATGTGCAACTTAGGCTGGTTTCACATTTGCAGTTGTGTACGCAGCGTTTCATCCGCAATTATCCGCATGCATTGTGTATTCCTATATTTATCATTAGGGACGCATGTGTCTGCGATCGGTTGCGTTTTGCCGCGTTTGATGACGCATGCGTTGTTTCATCGTCTGCAGTTTGGCGCTGTAAACGCTACATGTAGTAATTTTAGAGGCATTAATTTGCCGCCTAGAAACGTATGCAGTTGTTAGCGGAAGGAATGCGGCTAAAAAACGCATTGCTGTCTATGTGAATGCATGTGTTTCCAAGCACATGCATTTGTTTGCGTTTGTGAACGCATGCGTTGCACCACAAGAAAACATGTCTAGACACTGATTAGCCACCCCCCACATACAAACTGATAAAGGGAGGGAGTGGACATTTGCAGGTCACTACTCAGCAGACTGGGAACAAGAGCAGACCAGACACAGGAAGGAATCTACACTCTGAACAATGTGAGTATATCCTAGCCAATGTCTTTATTTTCTATTTTCTGTCTTTATATGTCCTAATTTCTGCCATTTCTTTCTTTCTGTGTGCAACAGAATGCCATCTTCTTCTGATGAGGTGCAAGAGCCTGGGCCTGCACAAGCCGAACATGTCAGTGAAGTGAGTACTCACCTCCTCAGATTGGTAAGTATTCACTGTCACGTCTACACATATGACAATTGTTTTTTTTCCTTTTTTTAGAGTACTTCTTCCACTGCAGCAGAGGCTGAGCAGGAGCAGCGGGGTCACGGTGGGGTGGCAAAGCGGTAGTGTGTACGTATACATGGCTGACTGTTTATTGCATCCTCACTTTACTATTGGATGTTCATTTCTTTACTTTCCTCCTTCTTTCCCTTTTTCTTCTTGAATTCTTTTGTTTCTTGACTTTCAAAATTCACGCCAATTTTCTGTCTCTGTTTTCTTTCTTTTCCTTATGTTACTGTATCCAACATTAATGTCTTTATTTATTTTTTAGGTTCCAGAATGGGATGAGGACCTCATTGAAAATGACCTCCTTATCTCCCTGGTCCATGAGCGAGTCCCGTTGTGGGACACCCGGGTTCCCCAGCACTCAGACAACGTAACGATCCGGCGGCTAAAGAATGAGGTGGCCAAAGCAATGATGGATGGCAGGGACAATGCCCCTACTCGGGTCCGAAATGCATTTTGTAAGTATTGCAATGCAGTGTGATGCAGCAGTGACCTTGGCCGTGATCACACAACTGTGTGTGATGAAAGAAATGCTCAGGAGTTTCTCTCATCACACACAGTTGTGTGATCACAGCCAAAAGTCCATTGTCTAACCATTCTTCTTTGTTTTTGCAACAGTGCTCAAAGTCAAAACACGTTGGAGTTCGATGAAGGATCGCTTCAACAAGGGCCTTCGTCAAGAGCCGGGTTCCTAGTGGTTCTGGAGCAAAGATCCGAAAATATAAATGCCACCACATTCTGGCATTTTTGAGACCGGTCCTTGTCCAGAGAACATAAGTATTTTTTCGTGTATTAGGTTGTGTTGTATTGCCATAATCTGTATGTTTCTATTCCACAGGAGTTGGCATTTTGTAAATGTTTGGTATTAATTTTTTTTTTCTTCTTTTTTCACAGCACATGGAGCAGCACTCTTGACCCTGGTTCTGGAGTGGTCCTTCATCAGACAGCCACGGACCCGTCCCAGCCATCCAGCAAGGCTGCAGCAAGTGGGCCTGCCACACAAACTGGAGATCAGGAAGCTGGTCCCTCAGGTGTTCCCCTTTCCCAGTCCTCTGCCTTTTTTTGGGGGGGCTCTTCCCGGCAGCGGCAGAGGGCCTTGGACAGGTCACTCATGCCGAGATTTTGCAGTTGAGCACGGATTTTCATGATGGACTCAAGGCGATGGGTGACCGACTGGATACTGCCATTAGCCATATGAATACACGTATCCAGGAGGTTACCAAAAGCCTTGACCAAGTAAAAGCCGACCTCCAGAGGCCAGCACATCATTTTTTCAATCAAATTGAACAGGGCATGTTGGAACACCTTACTCCTGATGTCCAGCTTAGTGTCATGCAGGCCTGCAATGCTGCTTACATGCATTCGTATTTTCAACAGACAGTGGCGGCATATCCACCTGTGCCTACACTGTCATGCTTGACCTCAATGCCAACCTCTGCTGCATACCACTGCACGGCCACCTCCATTCCAAGCACTGCCGGACACCACTACAGCACCACCACCATGCCGAGTGCTGTTGGACAACCCAAAGCCACCACCATGACAACTGCTGCTCCTGCTTGGGCCTCCTCCGCTGCCACCACCATGCAGTAGCAGCAACAGCAGCAACCGGACGCTGGCATGGCCTTCCCCACCACCATCATGCAACAGCAGCCGGACCCTGGCATGGCCTTCCCCACTACCACAACCATGCAGCGGCACACGGACCCTGGCATGGCCTTCCCCACCACCCTGACCCTGACAGGTTGGCCACTATGGCCAGGCCGCTAGAAATGAGCCCATCGAGGCTCCCCGTACCGCAGCGCTGATCCCAAAAAGGGAAAGGAAAAAAGAAAAAGAGGACTATCGCTATCCCTCCCCCCTCACCTCCCAATGTGTCTGTAATGTCTGGTTTGTCTCACACTTCCAGTGTGTCTCTGCCCTCTCATGCGTCAAGCCCCATCCCGAACTGCCAGACCCCAGTAATTTAATTGCCCCTTCTCCTGCCACCCCTGCGTCATCCACAGTTAGTCAAGCTTCACAGCTACATACCCCCTATTTCCGGCACTCTACCCCAAGCAAGCGCAGTTAATTTTTTTTGTGTGTAAAAATAAATAATGATGTTTTTTTTGCCCCCAATAATATTTGGTTAATTGTGTATTTCACCGCCGGCAACACACACCATGTACCGAAACACTGCGCCGCACACTTTATTTTCTTGCCACCTCATAGCTCCAGTAGTTAGTAAGTACAACACTGCAGCTTTGTGTGTGTGTTTGGTATAGAGATATGAGGTGGCCCCAAAAAATAATACTTGTATTTTCTCCATAATCTCTTCCTTCTGCTTACTCTATGACTTTGTGTTGCAGACTGAAGAGAAAATGGCGGTAATACAAAGCAGAACTATACTCAACAGGTCATGTGTCCAAAAACTCAATAGTTATGACACCTTACCTGGTGAGTAGAGAACTGCCTTGTATAACCCTAATTTTTTCTTCTGTTTACGTAATCTATTTCACACAAAGTGAAAGGACGATGGAGGTCATACAAGGCATATCTATACTCACCTGGACATGTGTCAGAAATAGTGAATTGATGAGGCTGTTATTTGTGCATCATGAATTCATTATTTCTGACACTGGACTTGATGAGTATAGATCTGTTTTGTAAACAGCCATCGTCTCTTCAGTCTGCGTCCAATAGATACTGCTGTTCAGAATCAGGACGCAATGACGTCAACAACCTTACCACTAACAACCTAAGTGGTTTGTAGAGGAAATACATAGGAGACACGGTCAAGATAACAAAACACCTAGTTTATTAACAACAAATATTAGTAACATTTAAAACATAACTGGTGCAGACCCAAACCCAACAGGACATTTTACACAATATTGTCCTGCCATGCCACATGTCCAATATCAGTATCAAAAAAGGCAGCAAATTGGTCCCGCATGTGGCCAACTTCAACAGTTGACCGCAGTGGGGGATGCTGGTAATCTGGCACTGGGTTTGCAACTGATTCATCCAGTTCAATGTTGGGTCGCTCCTTAGCCATAATGTAATTGTGGAGAACCACACAAGCTTTGACCACCTCATCGACTGTCTCCATTTTTAGATTAATGGCTGTTGCAAGAATGTGCCATTTTGAAACTAGAATCCCAAAGGTACACACTACTGTTCTTCGGGCCCTGGTCAGTCTGTAGTTAAAGATCCTTTTAGTGTGGTTCAAGTCCCGACTTGAATATGGCTTCAGTAGGTTTTCACACATCTGAAAGGCCTCATCCCCAACCATAACAAATGGCATCGGTGGGCCTTGAGTGTTGGGGAGAGGTCGTGGCCGTGGAAAATTAAAATTTTTGTCATGCACACGTCGACCCATATCCAAGTTCTTGAAAGTCTGGGAATCAATGCCATGGCCAAAAGCTCCAATGTCAATGGCAATGAAGCGACAGTCCACATCTGCTATTGCCGTGAGCACAACAGAAAAATATTTTTTGTAGTTGAAGTACTCCGATCCAGTTCTGGCGGGTTGGATAATGCGTATGTTAGGGGTCGAGTTCCCGCTTCTGCACAGGGGGAATCTCGAGCCACTTCCGCTGCGGTCTCCCATTCTTGTCCAGCCGCAGTGGAGCCTGCTCAGCAAGGACGTCGGTCCCAGCGTCTTGCTCATTCTCACTCTGTTCTGAGAGTTAGTGCTGCTTCTCCAGTCTCTGCCTTTAAAGTCAGTGCTGGTCAGCAGCGAGCGGACTTCTCTGGGACTAAGTCCTTGTCTGCATGTACTGAGCATGCCCAGCGTAAGGTCTCCCGTTGGAGATCGAGGGTCATGTGCTCAGTCTCTGCAGCACATTCCATTGGTCCTCTTGGCAGGTCCTAGAAGGGCAAAAGTGCTGTGGCCACTTCCTGTGCTGCTGCTATATAAACTGCGCATGACCGCACGGCCATGCGCTAGTATTGTCTTACAATTGCTTATGTGTGTATGTTGTGAGTGCAAGTCGTCCTTGGAAACCCCTACCCTATTGAATGTCTGTTCGCGGAAGGTGTATGGCTGCTACCTAGCGCCCGACTTAGCCTACAGCACTAACACACATCACAGCGTCTTGTAGCTGTGCCTGCCAGTACGGCGCCGTGCGCCTGCCTTGCGCTTTCAATACCCGAGTCTGGGTGGTTAGTGGCGTCCGTTAGTGCGGCATCGCTCGCACTCTTGTGCACATAGATTGCTTAAGGTTCTCTACACACCCAGTTGCGGTGTTACGCCAGCAAGGGTCTAATCGGGCTCCAATCCCTTCTGGGGTTAAGTCCGCTGACCACTTGCTCGCGCACTAGTGCGGTACTGCGGTTCTGTGAATTAACAGGATCGCTTTCTTCACGCTGGGTGAGGTTTAACCCACGCGTGTATACTTTAGTGTACCGCCATATTGTCTGCTAATTGCTAGCAGCAGGTTCTCACCTGCACGGTGGACCCCGGACTGCGAACGCACCTTTATCATCTGTCTTGGTGCGTTCCGCCAGTCCTAACAGAATACTAGCGCCAGGGTCTGGCTAGTAAAATGGCGGACGAGCAGCGTTTACAGCGGTACATCCAGCAGCTGGAGGGAAGGTTGGCGGCTTTTGAGCGTTCAACCTCAGCTGTGGATGTTACTGCTGTCGCTGTTCAGGCTGCAAGTGTGGCTGCAGCTACCTTGTCCACTGCCGCTCCTGTACCGACGCTATCTCGCCTCCCGCTACCAGAGAAATTTTCTGGTGACAGTAAGTCCTGTAGGGGTTTCGTGAGTCAGTGCTCAATACATCTCGAGCTTCTGGCCTCTCGTTTCCCTACAGAGCGGGCTAAGGTGGGCTTTATAATTTCCTTATTGTTGGACAGGGCGTTGCAGTGGGCTACGCCGCTGTGGGAGCGTGGCGATCATGTGGTGCAGAGTGCTCCGTTATTCCTGAGCACTCTGAAACAGGTCTTTCTAGGACCTCGTGTCACCCATGACACGGCGCTCCAACTGTTGGCACTGACTCAGGGCTCGTCCTTGGTCAGCCTTTTTGCCGTCCATTTCCGCACTCTGGCATCTGAGCTGGAGTGGTCGGATAAAGCCCTTATCCCTATATTTTGGAGGGGGCTGGCTGACCACGTTAAGGACGCTCTGGCCACTAGGGAGATTCCCGCCACACTGGAGGAGTTAATAGCAGTATCTACTCGCATTGACCTCCGTTTTCACGAGCGGAGGTTAGAGCGAGCCCAGTGTAGGCAGAGGTTTCGGCTGGCTCCTACCTTCGCCAAACCTTTGGAATCTCCAGTTCAGGCTCCTGAGTTCCAGGAACCTAAGGTGGTGTCACGAGCGGGATCTAAGTCCCAGACTGCTCGTGCACTCCAGGGTTGCCAGGTTTGCCAACAGTCAGGACATCTTGCCACCAGATGTCATCAGCGGTCGAGGAAACGTCAGCGTCTAGTGGTAGTAGGTGGAGGTGCACTAGACACTGCGACGTTTGCCTCCAAATTGTCCTTTAAGGGGACAATTACCTTTGGCTCATCCTCTCACTCGGTAGACCTCTGCGTGGATTCTGGGGCGGAGGGCAATTTTATGTCTTCTGCCTTCGCCCAACGTCACGCAATACCCCTGGTTATGCTATCCCAACCAGTAACGGTACGAGTGGTGAATGGGTCGACACTCCCCGCACAGATAACACATCAGACCATCCCTGTTACTCTGTCCCTGTCGCCATCCCATCAGGAGATTATTTCTCTGCTCGTCATTCCTGAGGGTATTGATGAGGTCCTGTTGGGGATACCTTGGCTACGGTACCACTCTCCTCACATCGAGTGGTCCTCAGGCAGAATTCTGGGATGGGGTGAATCATGTGGGGGTAGGTGTCACCGAGAGTGCGTTCAGGTTGCTACTACTGAGGTACCCGCAGATCTATCCTCTCTCCCCAAGCAATATTGGTCTTATGCAGACGTGTTCTCCAAAAAGGCGGCGGAGACCCTTCCGCCCCATCGCCCCTATGACTGTCCTATCGATCTGTTGCCTGGTGCTGAGCCTCCCCGGGGTCGAGTCTATCCATTATCTCTCCCGGAAACGGAGGCAATGTCTCAGTACATACAAGAGAATCTGGCAAGAGGGTTCATTAGGAAGTCAGTGTCACCTGCTGGGGCAGGGTTCTTCTTCGTGCAGAAGAAGAATGGAGAACTACGTCCATGCATAGACTACAGGGGTCTTAATGCTATCACAGTTAAGAACAAGTACCCTTTGCCGTTGATTTCTGAGCTTTTCGATAGGCTTCGGGGAGCTAGAGTGTTTACGAAACTAGATCTGCGGGGTGCTTACAACCTGATTCGCATCCGTGAGGGGGACGAGTGGAAAACGGCATTTAACACCAGAGATGGGCACTATGAGTATCTGGTGATGCCCTTCGGGCTCTGTAATGCACCTGCCGTTTTTCAAGACTTTGTCAATGACATCTTCCGGGATATGCTTTCCACCTCGGTTGTAGTCTATCTGGATGATATTCTCATCTTTTCTCCAGATATTGACTCCCACCGGAGAGATGTTGGCAGAGTCTTCGACCTCCTACGGGCAAACTCTCTTTACGCAAAGTTGGAGAAGTGTGTGTTTGAGCAGGAGTCCTTACCTTTCCTGGGCTATATCATCTCCGCCCAGGGATTGGCTATGGATCCTGCCAAACTACAGGCTGTGATGGACTGGCAAGAGCCCCATTCTCTTAAAGCGGTGCAGCGCTTTATGGGGTTCATAAACTATTACCGCCAGTTCATTCCCCACTTCTCAACTCTGGTAGCTCCCTTGGTAGCCCTCACCAAGAAGGGAGCGAATCCCAAATTGTGGTCGGAAGAGGTCTCCAAGGCCTTCACTTCTATTAAGTCCCACTTTGCTAGCGCTCCCATCTTACATCGTCCCGATGTGGATAAGCCATTCCTACTGGAGGTGGATGCCTCGTCCGTTGGTGCTGGAGCAGTCCTCTACCAAAAGGATGCTCAAGGTCGGAAGCATCCATGCTTCTTCTTCTCCAAGACCTTCACGCCAGCGGAGAGGAACTACTCCATCGGGGACAGGGAGTTGCTAGCAATGAAGTTGGCCTTTTCGGAGTGGAGACATCTTCTGGAAGGTGCGCGGTTTCCCTTCCAAGTTTACACGGACCACAAAAATTTGGTCTATTTGCAGACAGCCCAGCGGCTAAATTCTCGCCAGGCCAGATGGTCCCTGTTCTTCTCCCGGTTCCACTTTTCCCTTCATTATCTCGCCGGGGAGAAGAATATCCGTGCTGACGCTCTCTCTCGCTCCCTTATGTCAACTGAGGAGGAGGAAGAGGAGCCTCGGCTTATTGTCCCTTCCGAGAGCCTGAGAACCGTGGCGCCGGTTTCGCTAGAGTCTGTGCCTCCGGGCAAGACTTTTGTGCCCATTAATTTGCGACCGGAGGTTCTCTCTTGGGCTCATTCGTCCAGGGTGGGTGGACACTTTGGGACAAAGAGGACATCTGAGCTACTGGCGAGGACGTACTGGTGGCCGCATATGGTCCGGGATGTCAGGGATTATGTTCTGGCGTGTGTCTCCTGCGCCAAAAATAAATCTCCGCGTCAAAGGCCAGCTGGTTTGCTCTATCCCTTGCCGGTGGCAGATAGGCCCTGGGAGATGGTCGGGATGGACTTTGTTGTGGGTTTGCCCAAGTCTCGCGGCTGTACCATCATTTGGGTCATCACCGATCATTTCTCAAAAATGGTGCATTTGGTGCCGCTGCCGCGGTTACCTTCTGCACGGGCCTTGGCAGCGTTGTTCATCAGACATATCTTCCGCCTACATGGTATGCCAGACAAAATTGTCAGTGACCGGGGTCCCCAGTTTGCGTCTCGGTTCTGGAGAGAGCTCTGTCGTCTTCTCAGTATTGAGTTGAATCTCTCTTCCACTTATCATCCCGAGACGAATGGGTTGGTAGAGAGGGCCAACCAGACCTTGGTCACATACCTGCGACATTTTGTTTCAGCCAGGCAGGATGACTGGGCATCCTTGCTATCATGGGCAGAGTTTGCACTGAACAACGCCGTTGCCAACTCCACTGGACAAACCCCATTCCTCCTCAACTATGGTCAGCATCCACGGGTACCTGTGCCTATGCCCGTGTCTTCCGCCGACTCCAGGGTGGCAGACTGGGCTGTGGAGGCACGGGATATTTGGGACCGCACTCAGGATGCCATTCGGGCCTCTAAGGAGAGAATGAGGTCCTCCGCTGATGCTCATCGGCGCCCCGCCCCGACCTTTGCTCCTGGCGACTTGGTGTGGCTCTCCGCCCGTAACATCAGGCTGCGAGTTGAGTCCACTAAATTTGCTCCTCGCTACTTGGGTCCATTCAAGGTCCTCGAGCAGGTTAATCCTGTGGTCTATCGTTTGGCCCTTCCGCCACGCCTGGGTATCACCGACACCTTTCATGTGTCCCTCTTGAAACCCGTGTATATGTCCCGCTTTTCCGAGTCATCTGCTGGGACATCGGGTTCGTCTACGGACGATTATGAGGTGAACGCTATTTTGGGGTGCAAGGTGGTGCGTGGTAAAAAATTTTATTTGGTGGACTGGAAGGGTTATGGCCCCGAGGACAGGTCCTGGGAGCCTGTTGAGCACATTCGGGCTCCGCAGCTCATTGCTGCCTTCGAACGTAGCGAGGCCCAAGGAGGGGGGGGCCCTGGGGGGGGGGGTAATGTTAGGGGTCGAGTTCCCGCTTCTGCACAGGGGGAATCTCGAGCCACTTCCGCTGCGGTCTCCCATTCTTGTCCAGCCGCAGTGGAGCCTGCTCAGCAAGGACGTCGGTCCCAGCGTCTTGCTCATTCTCACTCTGTTCTGAGAGTTAGTGCTGCTTCTCCAGTCTCTGCCTTTAAAGTCAGTGCTGGTCAGCAGCGAGCGGACTTCTCTGGGACTAAGTCCTTGTCTGCATGTACTGAGCATGCCCAGCGTAAGGTCTCCCGTTGGAGATCGAGGGTCATGTGCTCAGTCTCTGCAGCACATTCCATTGGTCCTCTTGGCAGGTCCTAGAAGGGCAAAAGTGCTGTGGCCACTTCCTGTGCTGCTGCTATATAAACTGCGCATGACCGCACGGCCATGCGCTAGTATTGTCTTACAATTGCTTATGTGTGTATGTTGTGAGTGCAAGTCGTCCTTGGAAACCCCTACCCTATTGAATGTCTGTTCGCGGAAGGTGTATGGCTGCTACCTAGCGCCCGACTTAGCCTACAGCACTAACACACATCACAGCGTCCTGTAGCTGTGCCTGCCAGTACGGCGCCGTGCGCCTGCCTTGCGCTTTCCATACCCGAGTCTGGGTGGTTAGTGGCGTCCGTTAGTGCGGCATCGCTCGCACTCTTGTGCACATAGATTGCTTAAGGTTCTCTACACACCCAGTTGCGGTGTTACGCCAGCAAGGGTCTAATCGGGCTCCAATCCCTTCTGGGGTTAAGTCCGCTGACCACTTGCTCGCGCACTAGTGCGGTACTGCGGTCCTGTGAATTAACAGGATCGCTTTCTTCACGCTGGGTGAGGTTTAACCCACGCGTGTATACTTTAGTGTACCGCCATATTGTCTGCTAATTGCTAGCAGCAGGTTCTCACCTGCACGGTGGACCCCGGACTGCGAACGCACCTTTATCATCTGTCTTGGTGCGTTCCGCCAGTCCTAACAGCGTATGTGCTTTCCATCCATCACACCCAAACAGTTGGGGATATCACACACACTCCAGAATTTCTCTGCAATTCCCATCCACATGTCCTCGGTGGGCATGGGTATGAATTCATCCCGGAGAACGTTCCACAAACCCCGGCTGGTGTCCGCAACTATTCCAGACAGGGTGGAAATTCCAAGCCGGTACTGGAAGTGGATGAATGATAAGCTCTCTCCAGTTGCCAGAAATCTGTAATAAAATAAATAAAACATAAATTACAATCAATTCTATTAATGGTGTTGTTCTGCTAAAGACATAAATGAAAATACAAATAATACATGTCAGACCAACAATAATTATGACTGGCATTTGTTTAGAATTATTACGTACCTTAATGTAACCAGCAGACGTTCCTCTGCAGGAATCGCTCTACGGAGCTGGGTGTCCTGTCTCTGGATGGCTCCTTAGACACGACCAAGCAAATCCCGAAAAGAGCCTTGCGACATCCGGGAATATTCTGGGAATTTGTGTGGGTTGGCATTAAGCTCGCCATATAGCGTGTGATAGGCTCCACTGCTCTCCCGGAGTTCGATAATGGGGTGTCGCCAAAAAAACGCCGACGCCGTGTCCTTCTCTGTCTTTCTCAATTTCTTTGTTGCACCCAAGCAAATGCACAGGCAAGAAACAGCTTGATGCTTAAATCCAGGTTGAAATAAAAGCTCTCCATGCGAAGATCCATCATGACACAGGATAAAGTAGCACACTGTTAAGATTTCAGCTGTCCTAGGGTCTATATATAGATATCCCATAATACACGCCCTCTGTAGTCCCATTGGCGGTGTCTGGTTATCTAGATTTTTCTCCTGTAAAATTTTCCACCATGTGCACAAAAAACGCAAACGCATGCAAAACGCATGCAAAAACATGAAAACGCAGTGTTTTTTAAACCGAATGCGTTACCGTATGCGTCTAAAAAACGCTGCGTTTGTAAGCGTTTCCATGCGGTTTTTCCTTCATTTGCGGTTGTGGACTAAACGCTGTGGATTCTAACGCAAATGTGAAACTAGCCTTATTTGGAACATATACTTGGAATGTGTCCTCCCCAGTCCCCATTGGGGACATGGATTGTTGCTAATAAAAATAATGTCTGTCCAGTGCTGTGGAATATATTACCACTATTTCAGCAATGATAAATACTATAAATAACGATAATAATAATAATAAGTATACTACTGTATCTCTCAAAGGTGACCATGTGGACATACAAGAAAAGTTGGACATGACAAGTAAAAGCAATCTGGAGAGGCCTCAACATGTAATTAAATATTGTTATATGCGTAATTTTATATAAACATTTAATAAAGTTATGCTTCTCCAGCTAAACAGATTCCACGAAGATCCCACTACACTAATATACTATATACAGTGGGGCAAAAAAGTATTTAGTCAGTCAGCAATAGTGCAAGTTCCACCACTTAAAAAGATGAGAGGCGTCTGTAATTTACATCATAGGTAGACCTCAACTATGGGAGACAAACTGAGAAAAAAAAATCCAGAAAATCACATTGTCTGTTTTTTTATCATTTTATTTGCATATTATGGTGGAAAATAAGTATTTGGTCAGAAACAAACAATCAAGATTTCTGGCTCTCACAGACCTGTAACTTCTTCTTTAAGAGTCTCCTCTTTCCTCCACTCATTACCTGTAGTAATGGCACCTGTTTAAACTTGTTATCAGTATAAAAAGACACCTGTGCACACCCTCAAACAGTCTGACTCCAAACTCCACTATGGTGAAGACCAAAGAGCTGTCAAAGGACACTAGAAACAAAATTGTAGCCCTGCACCAGGCTGGGAAGACTGAATCTGCAATAGCCAACCAGCTTGGAGTGAAGAAATCAACAGTGGGAGCAATAATTAGAAAATGGAAGACATACAAGACCACTGATAATCTCCCTCGATCTGGGGCTCCACGCAAAATCACACCACTTGGGGTCAGAATGATCACAAGAACGGTGAGCAAAAATCCCAGAACCACGCGGGGGGACCTAGTGAATGAACTGCAGAGAGCTGGGACCAATGTAACAAGGTCTACCATAAGTAACACACTACGCCACCATGGACTCAGATCCTGCAGTACCAGACGTTTCCCACTGCTTAAGCCAGTACATGTCCGGGCCCGTCTGAAGTTTGCTAGAGAGCATTTGGATGATCCAGAGGAGTTTTGGGAGAATGTCCTATGGTCTGATGAAACCAAACTGGAACTGTTTGGTAGAAACACAACTTGTCGTGTTTGGAGGAAAAAGAATACTGAGTTGCATCCATCAAACACCATACCTACTGTAAAGCATGGTGGTGGAAACATCATGCTTTGGGGCTGTTTCTCTGCAAAGGGGCCAGGACGACTGATCCGGGTACATGAAAGAATGAATGGGGCCATGTATCGTGAGATTTTGAGTGCAAACCTCCTTCCATCAGCAAGGGCATTGAAGATGAAACGTGGCTGGGTCTTTCAACATGACAATGATCCAAAGCACACCGCCAGGGCAACGAAGGAGTGGCTTCGTAAGAAGCATTTCAAGGACCTGGAGTGGCCTAGCCAGTCTCCAGATCTCAACCCTATAGAAAACCTTTGGAGGGAGTTGAAAGTCCGTGTTGCCAAGCGAAAAGCCAAAAACATCACTGCTCTAGAGGAGATCTGCATGGAGGAATGGGCCAACATACCAACAACAGTGTGTGGCAACCTTGTGAAGACTTACAGAAAACATTTGACCTCTGTCATTGCCAACAAAGGATATATTACAAAGTATTGAGATGAAATTTTGTTTCTGACCAAATACTTATTTTCCACCATAATATGCAAATAAAATGATAAAAAAACAGACAATGTGATTTTCTGGATTTTTTTTTCTCAGTTTGTCTCCCATAGTTGAGGTCTACCTATGATGTAAATTACAGACGCCTCTCATCTTTTTAAGTGGTGGAACTTGCACTATTGCTGACTGACTAAATACTTTTTTGCCCCACTGTATACACTGCTCAAAAAATAAAGGGAACACTGGAATCTCACATCATAGATAGCACTGAATGAAATATTCCAGTTGTAAATCTTTATTCACTACATAGTGGAATGTGTTGAGAACAATAAAACCTAAAAATTATCAATGTAAATCACAACTAATATCCTACGGAGGATGGAATCATGCTCAAAATCAAAGTGGAAAATTAAGTTACAGGCTATTGTAACTTCAGTGGAAATGCCTCAAGTCAAGGAAATGATGCTCAGTAGTGTGTGTGGCCTCCACGTGCCTGTGACCTCCCTAGAACACCTGGGCATGCTCCTGATGAGGCGGCATATGGTCTCCTGAGGGATCTCCTCCCAACTCCTGGACAGTCTGTGGTGAAATGTGACGTTGGTGGATGGTGTCCCAGATGTGTTCAATCGGACTGATGTCTGGGGAACGGGCGGGCCAGTCGATAGCTTCAATGCCTTCATCTTGCAGGAACTGCTGACAAACTCCAGCCACATGAAGTCTGGCATTGTTCTGCATTAGGAGGAACCCAGGGCCAACCGCACCAGCATATAGTCTTACAAGGGGTCTGAGGATCTCATCTCGGTACCTAATGGCAGTCAGGCTACCTCTGGCAAGCACATGAAGGGCTATACGGACCTCCAAAGAAATGCCACCCCACACCATTACTGACTCACTGCCAAACTCGTAATGCTGAAACATGTTGCAGGCAGCAGATCGCTCTCCAAAGCGCCTCCAGACTCTGTCACGTCTGTCACAAGTGCTCAGTGTGAACCTGCTTTCATCTGTGAAGAGCACAGGGCACCAGTGGCAAATTTTCCAATCCTGGTGTTCTGTGGCAAATGCCAAGCATCCTGCACGGGGTTCGGCTGTGAGCACAACCCCTATCTGTGGACGTTGGGCACTCAGACCATCCTCATGGAGTCGGTTTCTAACCGTTTGTGCAGATGCATGCACATTTGTCACTTGCTGGAGGTCATTTTGCAGGGCTCTGGCAGTGCTCCTCCTGTTCCTTCTTGCACAAAGGCTGAGGTAGCGATCCTGCTACTGGGTTGATGCCCTCCTACGGCCCCCTCCATGTCTGCTGGTGTACTGGCCTGTATCCTGGTAGCGCCTCCAGCCTCTGGACACTACGCTGACAAACACAGCAAACCTTCTTGCCACAGCTCACATTGATGTGCCATCCTGGATGAGCTACACTACCTGAGCCACTTGTGTGGGTTGTAGAGTCCGTCTCATGCTACCACAAGTGTGAAAGCACAACAAACATTCAAAAGTGACCAAAACATTAGCCAGAAAGCATTCGTACTGAGATGTGGTCTGTGGTCCCCACCTGCAGAACTACTCCTTTATTGAGTATGTCGTGATAATTGCCAATAATTTCCATCTGTTATCTATTCCATTTGCACAACCACATGTGAAATTGATTGTCAAACAGTGTTGCTTCCTAAGTGGACAGTTTGATTTCACAGAAGTTTGATTCACTTGGAGTTATATTCTGTTTTTTAAGTGTTCCCTTTATTTTTTTGAGCAGTGTATTTTTAAGTTTCAAAAATAGTAGAAAAAAAGCAATTGTATAAACAGAGTTTACGTTATCACATAATATCAGATGCTATTACGAGACAGGAAAGAATAAAAGGAAGTCCATTACCCTACTTTAGAAAAGAAAGGATAAACAAGCCAAAAACTTCATGCAATACAATATTTGTTAGAACAAACTTATCAAACGTAGGCCAAATAAATGCTGGAAATTAGCCGAAAAGTGTGGGTAAATGCAACAGAAGGAAGCAACCTAAAAGTTTTCTTATGCAATGGAAAACACTTATAATTTAGTGTTTGGAATAAACAGATAGAATTTGGAAGGAACAGAATATGTTGTTCTTGGTAGAAAGAGGAACTTTTTGGTTTTGTAGGTGGTGCTATACAAATAAATAATAATAATAATAATAGGCAGTTCAGTTTTTCTGCATGTGCTTCAATGCTAATGGTGCTCACTCGTTTAGGCGCAGACTAGAATCCATGTTGTCTATAATGTCACGTATCAAAAACTTAACACTCAAAGGAATTTTGGTACAAATTTCTTGATTTTAATTTCAGTCCATAAATAAGTACAGACATTTCGGTCTCAAACGACCTTCATCAGTGTACCTACTGCACAGGTAAAGGGAAATAAAAAGTGAATACAGTGTCCCACAGTGTAAGTATTCTAACTTACTGGAAAAAGGTCAGGATAAAAGGCAACATGGTGAAAGTGGTATCCACCGCTTGTTCTATGCACGTGGCTACCGCGTTCACAACCTTGCCTTCTGTCCTGACCTTTTTCCAGTAAGCTAGAATACTTACTCTGCGAGACACTTTTTCTTTCCCCTTACCTGTGCAGTCGGGACATGGACGAAGGTCGTTTGAGACCTAAATGACCATCTGTACTTATTTATGAACTGCAATTAAAATCAAGAAATTTGTTCCAAAATTCCTTTGAGTACCAAGTTTTTGATCTATTAAATTGGTTTTGGACGTTACTTGAGCACTTATCCAAGAGCGCCGTGATTTTTCGTCTTTATTTTCACGACATTATGCAACAATATAGAAAAGTGGCTGTACATTTATCAACAGCCTAATGACAATTTATGGTCAAAGTTAAGATGCAAAGCAATGCAATATAATGAAGGTCATGGTGACTCTGGATACATTTTCAAAATTAATAACATGGATTTACTAGGGTCATTAACTTACTAGAGACAATTTTTTTTTCTAAAAGAACATCAAAAAGAATTCTGTTCCTTCAAAAGTTCAATAGATTGGGTTTTCTGGGATCATAGATGACCTTTCCTGAAGATAGATGTCATGATTGTGTCATGTCCTCCTGGGAAATCCAGGGTTAGAACATCACTCTTTATTGTGAAATGCAGATCTTCCATCTGTGTTTGTGTCCCATGTTAAATGGATTTGTTTTCCTTTGCTGCTGAAGAGTAGGGTTGAGCCACCTCCCTAGCATTTGGGTTCGGTTCGGTTCGTCGAACAGGGACGTGTTCGACGAAATGTTCGTCAAACGTTCGATGAACACCGTCAAACCCCATTGAAACCAATGGCAGGCAAACACAAACACATACAAACACATGGAAAACACATAGAAAACACCTTAAAAGGTGTCCAAAAGCTGACAAACTGCTCAGATGACACAACAAACACATGGAAGAGTCACAACTACATATAGTCATGCGAAAAGAGGTGGAGGAGTAAAAGGAGGAGGAGACACAGATATAGGCATGTCATGCCCTTCTAAAATCAAGAAAGGCTGGAGTAAAAATGTAAACTCACTCTACCAACACCCAGATGTCTTGACAAAAAAAATAAAAAAATAAATATCTTTAGGTAGAATGGCGGCGGGTCCATTCAGAACACTTTCCTTAGAAGACATAGTGGTACCCCCATTGGGAGTTGTGCCAAAAAATGAACCCAATACATTCAGACTAATCCACCATTTGTCATATCCAAGGGGCAGGTCAGTAAACGACAACATCGACGCGGAACTAAGTACAGTACTATGCACTTTACCTCTTTTGACGAGGCAATCAGGTGGGTCAAGAAGTTGGTAAGGGGCACCCTAATGGCCAAAACAGACATTGAGGGGGCGTTCCGATTACTACCTGTGCCTCCGAATAGTGTCCTCCCATTGGGCTGCTTATGTGAAGGAGCATACTACATAGATTGCTGTTTGCCCATGGGGTGCTCCATATCCTGCTCCCTATTTGAGGTGTTTAGTTGCTTCCTCGAATGTGTCGTCATGGACGTTTGTAAGGCGGCACATATTATCCATTACCTCGACGACTTCTTATGCCTGGGCCCAAAAGATTTGCCTCAGTGGGAAAACACGCGGTAGTCCACCTGTGAGAAGGAGAGAGCTGGAGGGAGAGTGGACACCCCAGAGCCGAGGGGTTAGATTGAGAAAGAAAGAAGGCGGTGTAGCTTGCTTCATGGGTGGGGTACTCTGCTGAATAGCAGAAATTGCTACTAGGCCCAAAAGGATTTCCTGGGCCAAATGCCGTTAAAAAATAGTACTTAGGTAAACAGGCGGTGTAGCTTGCTTCATGGGTGATGTACACTGCTGAGTAGCAAAAAAATCTACTAGGCCCAAAAGGATTTCCTGGGCTAGATGCGATTAAAAAATAGTACTTAGGTAAACAGGCGGTGTAGCTTGCTGCATGGGTGGGGTACGCTGCTGAGTAGCACCAAATTCTATTAGGCCCAAAAGGATTTCCTGGGCTAGATGCCCTTACAAAATAGTAGTTATGTAAACAGGCGGTGTAGCTTGCTTCATGGGTGGGGTACGCTGCTGAGTAACACCAAATTCTACTAGGCCCAAAAGGATTTCCTGGGCTAGATGCCGTTACAAAATAGTAGTTAGGTAAATAGGCGGTGTAGCTTGCTTCATGGGTGAAGTACGCTGCTGAGTAGCACCAAATTCTACTAGGTCCAAAAGGATTTCCTGGGCTAGATGCCCTTACAAAATAGTAGTTAGGTAAACAGGCGGTGTAGCTTGCTCCATGGGTGGGGTACGCTGCTGAGTAACACCAAATTCTACTAGGCCCAAAAGGATTTCCTGGGCTAGATGCCGTTAAAAAATAGTACTTAGGTAAACAGGCGGTGTAGTTTGCTTCATGGGTGGGGTACGCTGCTGATTTGCACCAAATTCTACTAGGCCCAAAAGGATTTCCTGGGCTAGATGCCTTTAAAAAATAGTAGTTAGGTAAATATGCGGTGTAGCTTGTTTCTTGGGTGAAGTACGCTGCTGAGTAGCACCAAATTCTACTAGGCCCCAAAAGGATTTCCTGGGCTAGATGCCGTTACAAAATAGTAGTTAGGTAAACAGGCAGTGTAGTTTGCTTCATGGGTGGGGTAAGCTGCTGAGTAGCACCAAATTCTACTAGGCCCAAAAGGATTTCCTGGGCCAGATGCCGTTAAAAATAGTACTTAGGTAAACAGCCGGTGGGTGGCTGGGCTACTCTTATGACTAGCAGAATCCCAGGCCATAGTATGAGGAAACAACTCTGCAGACGACCCCACGCACCTGGAATTGATGATGGCAATGTCATGTAAAACTCAGCAAGGGGACTAAATATAAGAGTCTCTATTTTTTCCAAAAATTCGTCCACAGACACCACTTAAGTGGCATCAATTTCGCCGGAGGATTTTTAAAACGGTTGGAGAAGTGATTTTCAAAAATCATCAAGCTTTTAGTCTCCCCAAGATGTCACAGGGGTAGAAAAGTCCTTGCGGATCCAGGATTTGTTCATCTTGATGAACATTAGTCTGTCTACATTGTCACTTGACAGCCGCGTGCGCTTATCTGTGAGCACAACACCAGCAGCGCTGAACACACGTTCAGAGAGAACGCTGGCTGCGGGGCACGACAAGATCTCCAAGGCATGAGTGGCGAGCTCAGGCCATTTTTCAAGATTGGAAGCCCAAAATGAGTAAGGGTCCAGTTCCACAGTCATGGCATCGATGTTAACTTGAAGATACTCTTGTACCATCCTCTGAAGGCGTTGGCTGTGCATCAGACTTCTTGCCTCCTGTGGCCTTGCAAAGGATGGTCTAAAAAAATCTTGAAACGATTGGAAAAAATTGCTGTTACTACCAGATACGATGTTACTGTTACAGTTTGAGTGATGACTCAATAGTCCCATGGTTGTCAAGTTAGAACTCAGAGATTCACTACGTGCACCACTCGTGTTTTGTGGAAAAGCAGATGTTAGATTCTGTAACAGTCTCTGCTGATACTCCTGCATGTGTGAATCCCTTTCTATGGCAGGAATTATTTCGCCAAATTTGCTTTTGTACCGGGTATCTAAGAGTGTGGCAACCCAGTAGTCTGCATTACTTCGGATTCTGACAATCCGACGGTCATGTTGCAGGTAGTGCAGCAAGAAGGCACTCATGTGTCTTGCACATCCAGGAGGACCAAGTCCTTGTTTTCTTGGTGGTGGCGAGGTGAGAATCATGCTTCCTTCGTCTGCCCTCTCTCCCCAACCTCGCACAACAGAAATTTGATGAAGGTCTCCCTCATCTGATGAGTCTTCCATTCCCAGCGCCAGTTCGTCCTCCACTTCTTCCTCGTCTCCTGCACCTTCCTCAACAGTTTGGCTGCTACCATGCGCCCTCGGTAATCCCTCTCCCCCAGCCTCCAATGCCAGCCGCCTTGGTGCTGCCAACCTTCTTGACCTTGGAGATATGATCCCTTCCGCATACGACTCCTCCTGTTCCTCCTCCTCCTCCTCTTGTTCCATCACCTGACTCTGAACACTGTGTAAGGCCTCTTTCACACGTCAGTGTCTCCAGTACGTGTAGTGACAGTTTTCTCACGTACCGGAGACACTGATACATCTAGACCCATTAGAATCTATGTGTTTCTGCATATGTGCGTGTTTTCACACGGACCATGTGTCCGTGTGCAAAACACGTAGACATGTCCGTTTTTTACCGGCAGCATGGACCACAATATGGACAGCACACGTGCACACAGAGAACAGTGTGCACTTGCCTCCGTGTGCACGTACCGCCCACAGGAGACACAGCGCTACAGTAAGCGCTGTCCCCCCTGTGTGTGGTGCTGAAGCCGGCATTCATTCCTTCTCCCCAGCAGCGTTCACTGGAGAGAAGGAATGAAAAATCAAGGTTTTTTTTTCCCCTTAAAAATAAAGTTTGTGAGTCACCACCTGCCTCCCATGCCCTATGCGCCCGCCCGCTTGCCGAGAAATACTCACCCAGCTCCTGTGATGTCTGCTCTCAGCGCCGGCAGGCTGTCCTGTGTGAGCTCTCACATGGTACCGCTCATTACAGTGATGATTATGCGCATATTCATCACTGTAATGAGCGGTACCATGTGACCGCTCACACAGGACCTGCTGCCGGCGCTGGAAGCATACATCGCAGGAGCTGGGTGGGTATTTCCCGGCAAGCGGGGGGGGGGGGGGCGCACAGGGGATGGGAGGCGGGTGGTGACTCACAAACTTTATTTTTAGGGGAAAAAAAAAACTTGATTTTTAATTCCTTCTCTCCAGCGAGCGCTGTTGGGGAGAAGGAAAGAATGCCGGCTTCAGCACCACACGCAGGGGACAGCGCTTAACTGTAGCGCTGTCTCGTGCATGGTCCGTGTGGTCCTCAGTCGGCACACGGGCGGCAAACAGCTGCCGCACGTGTGCCACACTGATGTGCTACGTGATTCCGATTTCTCCGGTACCGGAATTATCTGGACGTGTGAAAGAGGCCTAAGGTGTGCTCCAGCATGTACATCACCGGTATGGTCATGCTGATAATGGCATCATCAGCACTAAACATCTTTGTCGCTATTTCAAAACTGTGCAGAAGGGAGCATAGGTCCCTGATCTGAGACCACTCCTGCAGCGTGATTTGCCCCACCTCTTGATCTCGTTGGCCCAGGCTATACGTCATAACGTATTGCACCAGGGCTTGTCGGTGCTGCCGCATTCGCTGCAACATGTGCAGAGTTGAATTCCACCTTGTGGGCACACCGCATTTCAGCCGGTGAACTGGCAGGCCCAACGACTTTTGTAGAGATTCAAGTCGTCGAGCTGCAGGAAGCAAACGGCGGAAGTGAGCACACAGGGACCGTGCCCTCTGCAGAAGCCCATCTAGTCCGGGATAGTGGGATAAAAATTGCTGGACAACCAGGTTCAAAATGTGAGCCATACAAGGCACGTGTGTGACATTGCCCCAGCGAAGGACCGCACCCAGGTTTGCAGCATTGTCGCACACAGCCTTCCCTGGCTGCAGGTTGAGTGGAGACAACTATTGATGGAACTCGGTCTCCAGAGCTGACCACAACTCCTCAGCTGTGTGACTCACATTTCCCAGACATTTCAATGTAAACACTGCCTGATGCCGTTGAGCCCTGGTGACAGCATAGTGAGGAGGTGTGCAGGATTCGTTCTGCGCAGTTACAACACGGGTGGCATTACCAGACAGGCTTTGGGTGCAGGTGTAGGACCGAAAGGAGATTGAGGAGGCAGAAGCAGTGGAGGAACTTCTAGATACAGAGGATCGACGAGCAACTCGTGGCGACGGCAAGACTCAGACAGCAGCCCCTTCTCCTGATGTCACCGTAGTTACCCAGTGCCCAGTCACCAACATGTAA
The DNA here is from genome assembly GCF_032444005.1 of Ranitomeya imitator. Classification (NCBI taxonomy): domain Eukaryota; kingdom Metazoa; phylum Chordata; class Amphibia; order Anura; family Dendrobatidae; genus Ranitomeya; species Ranitomeya imitator. The sequence goes on along the minus strand of NC_091284.1, from coordinate 656,480,341 downwards.
CGCCCCTGTCCATATCTACTCATCCAATTGTCTGTGGTGAAATGCACCCTGTCACACACAGAGTTTCTCAAGGAAGCGGTGATGTTGTGTACGACATGCTGGAGCTTTCTTTGAGAATTAGTGGTGACTGGGCATCTGGTACTGGAGCACTGCGACGGACATAAGGTCTCGAAAATCCTCTGTGTCCACCAGCCGGAAAGGCAGCATTTCTGTAGCCAACAGCTTGCAGACAGAGAAATTCAACCTCTTAGCTTTGTCATGGCTAGGAGGAAATGGTCTTTTACTTTTAGTAAGCTGCCGTGCTTAGACGGAGTTGAGTAGGGTGTCCCCAGCAAACTGCTGGTCTGTGAGGAAGGTGCAGGCGGAGATGTTATGTTGCCTTGATCAAAATGTGGTGTCGATGTCGGAGAGCGCTCAACACCAGCAGGTGTTTCCACTTGCAAATGTTCTGACGACCTGCCAATCACACTGGCTGTTGTGGGTAAAGAGGTGGAAGGTCTGCATCCAAAAGCATGTGCGACTGCTGTCCCCACAGTCACAGAGGATGAAGAGGACGCGGATGCACTTGATGGGACAGACGGTGGTTGACCCGGCCCACTAGGCCGCATTGTAGCACTGTGAGCTTCTCACTGCAACTTATGCCTCATATCCATGTGACGGTTCATGCATGAAGTACAATTATTAGGTTCTCATACAATTATTAGGTTCTGTAGAAGAAATTAGATCTGGGGATTTATTATGATGGAATATAGGCTGAACTGGATGGACAAATGTCTTTTTTCGGCCCCCTAACTATGTTACTATGTTACTATGTAAGTACTCAAGCTAGTGATTTTTTGGCCTCTACTGAGATTTTGTTGACAAATCTTACAGACAACATGAGTTGCGTCATCCTTTGCGATGTCAAAAAATGGCCAGGCTATGCAAGGCTTAGAGCCCGTGCGACCTGAAGAGCCACCATGACTTCTGGTCTGAGGCACATTTGGGGTTGAGGATGCAGTTGTTGACGTGCTTCCAGTACTCTGTCTCTGTCCAGGAAGGCGCACCGTTACCTCGTTGTCAGACTTGTCTCTAGCATCCTCCTCCACCTCCTCTGCTGAGCTCATGGACTGGCGGACTGGGGGTTGACAGTAAGTGGGGTCTACAACCTCATCATCATCATCCCGTGTGTTCTCACACCCATCGTCCTCAGAGCCAACCTCTTCCTGCCCCGACCGAAAAGTCAAGTTTTCGTTCCAATCAGGTGTCTCAGTCTCATCATCATCTTCCTCATTGTCTCCACCAACAGGAGTTACAGTTTGGGAACGAGGGTCTACATTATGCTCAGAACCTGCTTCATCTGGGCCTGGATCCGACTCACAAAGATTCTGGGCATCAGTGCAGATCATTTCCTCGTCTGGATTCACAGAAGTTCTGGAGCAGACCTCTGATTCCCAGGCTATAGTATGCGTAAACAGCTCTACAGACTCAACCATGTGTGTTACCCCATGCTCAGACGGACTGCTGGAGACTTGGGAGCTGTGAGGAAGCAAGTGCGATTGGGGTGACAACTCTGAGGACTGGAGTGGTTGTGATGTTGAAGTTGACATGGAGGAGAGCCCACTTGAATGAGCACTTGATATCCGTTCAAGAACCTGCTGTTTTTGTGCCTCATCTGGAATTTTTGGCGGTGCTTGTAGCGATGGTCACAAGAAAGAGATCATATCAGATTGTCCACGAAAAGAAGTAGACACCTTACTTTGGCTGGAAGATGGTCTTTCTTCTGCAGATGTTACTGTTCCTTTACCACCTACCCCACAGACACAACCTTTTTTTTCCCTTTCCAACATGCCTATTCCCCTTTCCACCAGCAGCAGGCCTTTTGCCACTCATTTTAGTGCTTAACTAATTGGCAACTCTGTATCTGTAGTTGTTGGCACAACAACCGATGGATGAAAACCAAGCAGAACTGAGTGGCCAAACTGTTGTACTAGGCCCAAAATTAATAACTGGATTAGATGCAGTGAAAATTGAGATACACAGGCGGTATAGTTAGTTTCACAGGCGGGCTACTCTGCTGACGTGTAGACACTGCTCTTAGGCCCTAACTAATAACTGGATTAGATGCAGTGAAAATTGAGATACACAGGTGGTATAGTTTGTTTCACAGGCGGGCTACTCTGCTGACGTGCAGACACTGCTCCTAGGCCTTAAACTATTAACTGGATTAGATGCAGTGAAAATTGAGATACACAGTCGGCATAGTTAGTTTCACAGGCGGGCTACTCTGCTGACGTGCAGACACTGCTCCTACACCCAAAACTATTAACTGGATTAGATGCAGTAAAAATAGAGATACACAGGTGGTGTAGTTAGTTTCACAGGCGGGCTACTTTGCTGACGTGCAGACACTGCTCCTAGGCCCAAAACTAATAACTGAATTAGATGCAGTGAAAATTGAGATACACAGGTGGTGTAGTTAGTTTCACAGGCGGGCAACGGTGCAGACGTGCAGACACTGCTCCTAGGCCCTAAACTATTAACTGGATTAGATGCAGTGAAAATTGAGATACACAGGCGGTATAGTTTGTTTCACAGGCGGGCTACTCTGCTGACGTGCAGACACTGCTCCTAGGCCCTAAACTATTAACTGGATTAGATGCAGTGAAAATTGAGATACACAGGCGGTGCAGTTAGTTTCACAGGCGGGCTACTCTGCTGACGTGCAGACACTGCTCCTAGGCCCAAAACTATTAACTGGGTTAGATGCAGTAAAAATTTAGATACACAGGCGGCGTAGATAGCTTCACAGGTTGGCTACTCAGATGACTATCAGACAATGCTACTAACCCAAAAGGATTGGATGAGATAGATTACACCAAATGCTGTGATAAACGCTTGCACAGCACTGGCACAGACCTGCCTGGTAAACAGTGCTATGAACTGCTGTAACCTACCCTGAAAAGTGCTGATATTACAACTAGTCCCGACTTCTCCCGACTCCCTAAACCTAACTCTCTGACAATTCGCTCCAAAAAACACTATTAGTCTGTATAGCGCCCACAACAGCAGCGGTGCCGTCTAACACTAAGCTGCAGCAGTGAGGAAATGGTGGCGACGGTGCAAATGGCTGGTTCTTATAGGGCAAGGAGGACATGTGACATACACAGCCAATGACACATGCCCTTGCTTGTGTACATCACATGCACATTGCTGTGTGTGCGCACTGCTGATAGGCTGAGAGACTGCACCGCCCCACTGTAAATGCGGGAAAGAAAAAAAAATGGAGATCGGCGTTATTTCAGCACAGATCTATCCCCCGCCCACTATACACTGAAACAGTCTATTAACAATGATAAACGGTTTTAATGTGCAAATCAAGCTAGGCTTTTGGTGAACGAACAGTTATCGAACAGAAACTCGAACAGCCGAATTTTAAGCAAATTGTTCGGGTTTGTCGAACGACTCGAACACCGCTCAAAACAGCTCGAATTTGAAATTGGCGAACAGTTCGACTCGAACACCGCTCATCTCTACTGTAGAGGTTAACAACCCTTTCTATGCTGTCAGAAACATGCAGCTCCATCTCAACTGCTTCTGATCTGGTCATTACCTCTCCTTATAAAACCTGGCCAGACCTTCTCTTCCTTGCCAGTGAAAGCTTTGTTTCCTATCTTCTTGGAGATGCTGTGCTGAATTGGAGATTGTTGTTGCCACTGACTACAGTTGCATGCTGTTTTTGGATCTATGCTTTCCTCATTGTCCTATTCCCATTTGGTTTGTACATTCTTATCCTCCCCATATGCTTCTCTACCTTTGGTGAGTTTTTGTATGTTTGTTACTTTCTGCTATCCCTATCTGTCTTATGTGTTGATGTGCTAGAATTTCTGCTAGGAAGAGGGGATAGCTTAGGGAATAATAGGAGAACAGTAAGACTGGTAGCCCAAACCTCCTCACCTTTAGAGGCATATTTGGGAGCAAGGATAGTTAGGGCACCAGTCCTAGGGGCGGTTCAGGGCCCTTTTCTCTAATGACGAATAGTCACAGCGTGACAATAGATCATCACTGTGAGATCGATAAGTGTCCAGGGTTGCCAACTGTCCAGAAATTCCAGGGCAGTCCGTAAAAATACGATAATTTTTTGGAAAAAAATTAAAATGTTCATGATTTTTTTTGAAGCTGAAGAAACTTCTACAGTTTATTTTGATTGTAATTATCATCAATTTACAGTTTACAGAAAATGCAGCTGATGTTTTCTTATCAGAATTATAGGCTGTAGACATGATTCACTTATTATGTAATGATTTATTATGGTTTTCCGTAAAAAATGCCGTCTGTCCATCATTTTTTGATAAGTTTTGCAGAAAAGAAAAAAGTCAAGTTGGCAACCCAGTGGATGTCAGCAAACCCTCAGTAATCATGTGAAATCTGCTCCGAATATTACTATTTAAGGGAATGGAAGACTAAGTATATTACTAGGCAGTGTCCACTAAGCAATACATGGAGCTGCCAAACATCGCCCCATAAATCTGTAAACATCTGATCACTGTAGTAGCAGATTTCAGCAGATTGGAGGGGGTGCTGGTTTTCTTACTCCCACCAATTTCACACCGTGGACCTATTCATTGTATAGGTCATCAGTTTTTGAGCTCCATACAATCCTTTTAACACCACAGATACAACAAATACTGCTACACGTTACTGGTTTGTTAAAAGAAAGTTAGCTACCTTTTTCTAACACCTTTTTATGTAATATTACTTCCTACTCTTATTTATTGGAAGATGCTCCACTTCCAGATGTTCTGCTAATCCACCGTCAGCATTAACTCTACACATAGTACTGTTTATACTGCTCTATGGCACATAATTATTTTGACTTTCTGTTCCAAGTGCAGGAGGAGGTAGCCAAACAAAAAGCTTTCAGTATTAGGAATATTATATTTAGATGATATTGAAGGTCGGACAAAGGCAGAATTCTATGTGGTGAAGCTTTATCCAATAGCTGCAGAACATGTCATGATAATAGAACGTTGTTATTGTAGCAATTTCAGCTTTTGATATTCCCTATCTTCTATTACTTTGTATTGCATAAATAGGAACCGGCGTTACTAACATTAAGGAGACTAGAGAAAAAGAATTAGTAGCCCTTGGTATAGTAAATGACCATGATATGTCTGTTTAATGAATTATGAAATTGTTCATTTTAATGATCAACCAATTAAGTATTTTTATGAACTTTTGGTTTGGGCTTCCAACTGCCAACATATTACAGACACAGATAAAGCAGTTATTGGCTCTAAGGCACTTATAGATTTAATCATACTACACAGACTAGCAAGACAAAAAGCCAGTTGACCTACTAGTAGGTTTCTGGATTGTGAGAGCATAAAAAACCTGTTTAGAGAAAGGTTTGTAATTTAGGTAAAGTGTGGTTACAGTAATATTTTCGGATATGAGAGAAAAATAATTCATATTACACATTTTGTGAATTTGTGAGTTTTAAAAAACAATAATTTAGTAAAAGTTTGACTAATCCTCAAAGATTAAACAGTGTTACAGAAAATTTACAACTATACAGTACAGACCAAAAGTTTAGACACACTTTCTCATTTAAAGATTTTTCTGTATTTTCATCACTATGAAAATTGTACATACACACTGAAGACATCAAAACTATGAATTAACACATGTGGAATTATATACTTAACAAAAAAATGTATATTCTATGTTCTTCAAAGTAGCCACCTTTTGCTTTGCACAGTCTTGGCATTCTCTTGATGAGCTTCAAGAGGTAGTCAGCAGAAATGGTTTTCACTTCACAGGTGTGCCCTGTCAGGTTTAATAAGTGGGATTTCTAGCCTTATAAATGGTGTTGAGACCATCAGTTGTGTTGTGCAGAAGTCTGGTGGATACACAGCTGATAGTCCTACTGAATAGACTGTTAGAATTTGTATTATGGGAAGAAAAAAGCAGCTAAGTAAAGAAAAATGAGTGACCATCATTACTTTAAGAAATGAAGGTCAGTCAGTCCAAAAAAATGGGAAAACTTTGAAAGTGTCCCCAAGTGCAGTGGCAAAAAACATCAAGTGCTACAAAGAAACTGGCTCACATGAGGACTGCCCCAGGAAAGGAAGACCAAGAGTCACCTCTGCTTCTGAGGATAAGTTTATCCGAGTCACCAGCTTCAGAATTCGCAGGTTAACATCAGCTCAGATTAGAGACCAGGTCAATGCCACACAGAGTTCTAACAGCAGACACATCTCTACAACAACTGTTAAGAGGAGACTTTGTGCAGCAGGCCTTCATGGTAACATAGCTGCTAGGAAACCACTGCTAAGGACAGGCAACAAGCAGAAGAGACTTGTTTGGGCTAAAGAACACAAGGAATGGACATTAGACCAGTGGAAATCTGTGCTTTGGTCTTATGAGTCCAAATTTGAGATCTTTGGTTCTTGCCTTGCGCAGTCGTGTACTATGGAGGACAGAGAATGAACTTCAATCCAATATTGCAGCCAGCATGCAGCCAGCGGGTAAGGAAAGGGTGAATCAAAAACCCAAAAACCCCGTCTCCATGGCTGAAGATTGTTCCCTCCAAATTCAGGTGACAGTGTCCCTTTAATCACCAACTCATTATTTGTGTAGGTGATTAAATTATCACCTGTGCAGTACAAGGAAATCCTGAAAACATGACCTGTTTGCAGCCCTCGAGGAATGCAGTTTGACACCCCTGCCTTAGACCTCAGTCCAGAGCCTGTCAAATAGCCAAATCAAAGAGAGGGACCATGGTTATTGCCCCCCTGGCTAAAAAAAAATCTGACCCCAGCCACCCCAGAAAAGGCGCATCTGTAAGATGCACCAATTCCAGCACTTAGCCTCTCTCATTAAACTGCCTTGTAGCAGTGGTATATGGGGTAATAAGGGGTTAAACTCACCTTTGTCTTGTAAGGTGACATTAAGCCTGGCTTAGTAATGGAGAGGTGTCAATAAAACACCTTTCCATTACTAATTCTAAAGTTTGTAAAGGGTTGAATAAACACACACAGAGGCAGAATAAAGTATTTTAATGAAATAAAAGAACACACAGTTTTGCCACCTTTATTCTTCTGCTAAATCCAAATGATGCCCTCAATCTCCTGCAAAAAAAAACTAAAAATACAAAACCAACAAAATACCATACCTGTCCACTGAAAAGTCCCACGCAGTAATCCATATCTGGGGGTTAAATAGTTTACACCCGGGAGAGGTGCTAATGCTACTGCCCTGGCTGTAAACCACTGAAGAATGAATGAGACGCTGCCAGCAGCAGCATCAGTGACATCAGTGCAGCCTCCCAGCCTGACCCGAGGTGAACTCTTAAGAGTGGGAAAGTGACACTTCATTTTCCCATGTTGCCGAGTTCCTAGCAATGCCATCAGTGTTTTTCCGGTATGGATACTGGAAATGAAATTACAAAGCCTCTCACATACTTTAAATGTTAAACACGGACGGCACTTGTACATCACACGTACGGCTCATGGACGGCACACGGACAGCATGTTTACACGGACCCATAGGCTTGTATTGGCCCTTGTCATCTGTGCTGCTGGGAAAAGACAGACATGAGTGCAGCACCGTAGGTTAAATAGGAGACACATGGTATCCATGAAAAACATGATACACGGTTGTGTGAAGGGGCCGTATAGTCACATAACAGAAAACATTAGCAGAATTGACATCTTTTTCTACATCCTACGTCACAAACAGCAGAATAAAAAGCGATAAAAAAAGTCTTACATGTCACCCCAAACTACTCTGCTAAATCCCCTCTGGATCCCAACCCCTCCCCCTGGGGTCCATAAGACCACTGGAGCCCAGTGCTGAGACTAGAAGGGACCCGCAGAGTTCCAGGCTTCAGTGCTGGAGTTCATAATTTCATGCTAATTATTTTTACATTATCAGAAAACAATTGTAGTGTCTTTTCACACCCACCATTTTTGCTGTGGATTGATCCACAGTGTTGGCAAAAACACTGCATAAAAGCACATCCTATATATGTACATGCATATATATAAATATACACACATGCACCACAGATACACACAATCATACTATATACTGTATATATGTACACACATACTATATACACATATACAGACACACACACTGTATACTGCACACATACACACACAAATACACATATATATGTATACTTACCAGGTCCCGGTGCTTCACTTGTGCTGCAAACATCTTCCTGACTGACCTGGCTCTGACCTCTGCTGTATTGTGAGAACTCCCTCCCCCCCCCACTCTCAACTTAACCTCATGACACTGCAGGGAGAGAGAAAGGGGAATGTAGGGGGGTTTGGGAAAGATGATCAAAGACTGTAGAGCAGGGGTGGGCAATTAATTTTGCCATGGGGCCGCATGAGAAATTTGGATGGTTTTAGAGGGCCGGACTAATATAATTAACTCATTTTTACCCAATACTGTAGTATACATATGCTATCTTACTATGGGGGCACAAGTGACAAATACTGCCCTGATTTGTCACTTGTGCCCCCATACTGTCCTGATTTGTCACTTGTGCCCCCATACTGTCCTGATTTGTCACTTGTGCCCCCATACTGTCCTGATTTGGCTCTTGTGCCCCCATACTGTCCTGATTTGTCACTTGTGCCCCCATACTGTCCTGATTTGTCACTTGTGCCCCCATACTGTCCTGATTTGTCACTTGTGCCCTCATACTGTCCTGATTTGTCACTTGTGCCCCCATACTGTCCTGATTTGTCACTTGTGCCCCCATCATACTGTCCTGACTCCTGATAAATGTGCCCCACAGGCCCATAATGTGCTGTTTGTGCTGCCCCCATCTGCATTCCCCCAGGGCTGGCCGCTGCTCCCTCCCTATCATGCATGCAGGCAGGCGGGCACCAGGCAGCTCCATCACCCGGTCCCCGCAGCATGGAGCACTTACCACCGACCACCGGCACAAGTGTCCTCAGTACAGCCGCACGCATAGAACACCGGTGTCTGGTGCAACGGAGCAGCGCACCAGCCTGTGTCACACTGAGTGACGCCACCACTGCTGGTGCTTCCCTGATGCAGAAGTGCCAGCGGCGGTCAGCGTATTAGAATGCAGAGTGCACAGGTGCACAGACAGGGGTTGGAATGCAGGGCGCATAGGCGCTGGAGTGGCTGAAGGGAAGGGGAACCAGCGACGCGCAGCAGCTGCTGCACTGTCTCTGGCGGCTGGCTGAGCGGTGGCGGGGCGGCGGGCCATTTACAATTGTCAGGTGGGCCGGATGCGGCCCGCGGGCCGCATCTTGCCCAGGTCTGCTGTAGAGGATGCACAGCATTATTCACTGTAAGGAATGCTGTACACTCATGGGCGGACATACCGCCGGTTCAACCTGTGCAACTGCACCGGGGCCCGGAGCAGGAGGGGGCCCCGAAGGACAGAGAAAGCAGGGCGGTGAATGACAGCTAACAGGAGAAGCAGGGGGCCGCTCTGCTGCACGCAAGTGATATGAAGTTCAAAAGGGCCCCCTGCTGACCTCACCTGTTAGGTTTATTATGCTGCTGTCCGGCAGTCACTGGTGTGGTAGCCATGGTGACGGCAGACGCTGGAAGAGAGGAGCCAGGGAGAAGGAGGGGGAGTGTCGGTGAGTCACTGAAGCTTCCGCTCTGTTTGGGAGTCCATGCTGCTGCTGTGCGCACACTCAGTGATCCCTCGGGACTGGGATACATGAGAATGGGGGGAGAGGGGCTGAGGAGGGATCACTAGGTTAGGTAGGAGAAGGGCCGGGTACTAAAATGATCCACTATATAGGGGGATGGGATGGCGATCCCCTGGTGCAATGTCTAAGATTACATGGAGTGCACAGTGACATCTGTGCATCGTTACCTCGGGGATGATCTGCAAGTGTCTGTGCTCTAGGGTCCGCAGCTTGGAGCGGGAAGCTGCTGCAGACTCAGTGCAGAGGATGAGTGTGGACCAGGCTGACAGGATCTTTACTGCCTGGTGGAAATGTTGTAAGTATACAGTTTTGTTTTGAAAAATAAAGAAACAACAATTTATATTTGAACCATGTTGGGAGTAGTGATCAAGTCATAAGCGAGCATGTTTGGATAAGGCGTTATCTGAGCATGCTCAAGTGCTAATGGAGCATCTTCGGCGTTGTCTTATAATATGTCCGAGTCTCCACTGCTGCACGATTCGTGGCTTTTTGACATCGGCAACACAAGCAGGAATGATTCCTGTTGTGAATTCTGTGGCAGAGCTCCCTCCTGTGGTCACAAGTGGTACTTCGGCTGATTCTCTCTGTGAGCTTCCGTTGGTGGAGGAGAGTGGTACTGCGGCTTCTGAGTTTCCTTCCTCAGGTGATGTGGTGAAGTCGTTAGGTGCTGCTCTATTTAACTCCACCTAGTGCTTTGATCCTGGCCTCCAGTCAATGTTCTAGTATTGGACCTGTTTCCTCCTGGATCGTTCCTGTGGCCTGCTGCTCTGCATAGCTAAGTTCCACTTTTGCTATTTTGTTTGCTGTTTTTTTCTGTCCAGCTTGCTATTTGTTTTTTCTTGCTTGCTGGAAGCTGTGGGACGCAGAGGGTGTACCTCCGTGCCGTTAGTTCGGTACGGAGGGTCTTTTTGCCCCCTTTGCGTGGTTGTTTGTAGGGTTTTGTGTTGACCGCAAAGTTACCTTTCCTATCCTCGCTCTGTTCAGAAAGTCGGGCCTCACTTTGCTAAATCTATTTCATCTCTACGTTTGTCTTTTCATCTTAACTCACAGTCATTATATGTGGGGGCTGCCTTTTCCTTTGGGGTATTTCTCTGAGGCAAGGTAGGCTTATTTTCTATCTTCAAGCTAGCTAGTTTCTCAGGCTGTGCCGAGTTGCATAGGGAGCGTTAGGCGCAATCCACGGCTCCCTCTAGTGTGGTTGGAGAGGATTAGGGATTGCGGTCAGCAGAGTTTCCACGTCTCAGAGCTCGTTCTATGTTTTTGGGTTATAGTCACGTCACTGTATGTGCTCTGACTTCTATGTCCATTGTGGTACTGAATTACCTTATCATAACAGATTCCCTGTTTGTTAGGCAACCCCTGCATGTGTGGAACAGTCCACATGAAGCGGTGGGGAGTCGAAAATAAATATTATTCAAGCACGCCAAAAACACTCCGCACACAAGCATGTTCAGATAATGCCTTATCTGGGCACATTCACTCATCACTAATGCCGGAGACCTAAGGAAAGTGACATATATGTATGTGTATCTGTATGTATGGTATGTGTATGTACTGTATGTACGGTATATGTATGTATCTGTGTGTATGTATGGTATATCGGTATATGTACAGTATGTAAGTTGTATGTATGTACGGTATACCATCTGTATGTGTATCTGTGTATGTATGTATGGTATGTATATGTACGGTGTGTGTATGTATGTACAGTATATGTATGAGTATCTGTGTGTATGTACGGTATATGTATGTACGATGCATATGTGATCCATCGGATCGTGGATAACTTGCTGATCACTGGGCATTTGGCAACTGCCCCCCAGAGATTCGGAGAACAGGGCTCATCCTAGATGGAGCAACGTTGTGCATGCTCGGCCTCAGCTCTATTCATTATCTATAGAGCTGCTCAGCTATTTCCATTGGTTCCATAGACAATGAATAGAACAGATACCAGACATATAATGTAATATAATATATACATGGTCGGGCTCTGCCATTTTCAGCAGTTATCACGTAAGCACGAGGATAGGGTTTGTGCACTTGCTGTCATGTGCCAACTAGCGTGTCAGCCATGTCTGCAGTGTTCTATTCATTGACATAGCCGACACTAGTTGTCACTTGGCTGCAAGTCTGACTGTGCCGGACCCAGCAGAACCAAATGATAATCAATATATGTATATATATTTATTACCCACACATACCGTATACCGTGTGTATGTATGTATTAGGCCGGCGTCAAACTTGCGAGTTTTACGGACGTAAGAGCGCATAAACTACGCCCGTAAAACTCGCAAAAAATACGGCACAATTATTCTCTATGCCCCTGCTCCTATCTGCCGTATTAAACTGATCCGTATTATACGGCTTTCTACGGCCGTAGAAAATCGCAGCATGCTGCGTTTGTCACCGTATTGCGCAAATAAAACGTCAATGAAAGTCTATGGAAGCCCCAAAAATACGGATTACACACGGACCAGCAGTGTGACTTGCGAGAAAATCGCAGCGCTGTTAGAGAGAAAAGCCGGCAATTCAGTGCAGTGTACAGTAAAATCACACTGACAGCTTACAATAGAATAGGTAGAATAAATGTGTACACATAGATTAGGTATATATATATATATGTCATTGAGACACATATATGTATATATATTAATATTTCATCCAGCGCGATATAGTAGAAAGCCGGTAATTCAATTGCCGGCTTTTGCTTTCTCCTTCCTAAACCCGACATGATATGAGACATGGTTACATACAGTAAACCATCTCATATCACCTTTTTTTTTGCATATTCCACACTACTAATGTTAGTAGTGTGTATGTGCAAAATTTGGCCATTCTATCTACTAAATTAAAGGGTTAAATGGCGGAAAAAATTGGCGTGGGCTCCCGCACAATTTTCTCCGCCAGAGTGGTAAAGCCAGTGACTGAGGGCAGATATTAATAGCCTGGAGAGGGTCCACGGTTATTGGCCCCCCCCTGGCTAAAAACACCTGCCCCCAGCCACCCCAGAAAAGGCACATCTGGAAGATGCGCCTATTCTGGCACTTGGCCACTCTCTTCCCATTCCCGTGTAGCGGTGGGATATGGGGTAATGAAGGGTTAATGCCACCTTGCTATTGTAAAGTGACATTAAGCCAAATTAATAATGGAGAGGCGTCAATTATGACACCTATCCATTATTAATCCAATACTAGTAAAGGGTTAAAAATAAAAAACACACACACATTATTAAAAATTAATTTAATGAAAAAAACACAAAGGTTGTTGTATTAATTTATTCTACTCTCAATCCACTCACTGAAGACCCTCGATCTGTAAATCCAAAAAAAATAATAAACCAAGAATATACATACCTTCCGAGGATCTGTAAGGTCCAACGAGGTAAATCCATCTGAAGGGGTTAAAATATTTTGCAGGCAGGAGTTCTGTTAATGCAGCGCTACTCCTGCCTGCAAAACCCCAGCGAATGAAGGTAAAGTAGGTCAATGACCTATATTTAGCTTCATTTGCGGTGAGGCGACCTCTGCTGGCTGTTCCTAGGTCGTGGGAACTTTCCTAGAAAGCTCCCAGGCTCGAGATCATAAGAGGCGCCCTCTGCTGGTTGTCCTCATAGGAACTCGAGCCAGGGAGCTTTCTAGGAAAGTTACCACGATCTAGGAACAGCCAGCAGAGGGCGCCTCACCGCAAATGAAGCTAAATATAGGTCATTGACCTACTTTACCTTCATTTGCTGGGGTTTTGCAGGCAGGAGTAGCGCTGCATTAGCAGAACTCCTGCCTGCAAAATATTTTAACCCCTTCAGATGGATTTACATCGTTGGACCTTACAGATCCTCGGAAGGTATGTATATTCTTGGTTTATTATTTTTTGGGGATTTACAGATCGAGGGTCTTCAGTGAGTGGATTGAGAGTAGAATAAATTAATACAACAACCTTTGTGTTTTTTTCATTAAATTAATTTTTAATAATGTGTGTGTGTGTTTTTTATTTTTAACCCTTTACTAGTATTGGATTAATAATGGATAGGTGTCATAATTGACGCCTCTCCATTATTAATTTGGCTTAATGTCACCTTACAATAGCAAGGTGGCATTAACCCTTCATTACCCCATATCCCACCGCTACACGGGAATGGGAAGAGAGTGGCCAAGTGCCAGAATAGGCGCATCTTCCAGATGTGCCTTTTCTGGGGTGGCTGGGGGCAGATGTTTTTAGCCAGGGGGGGGCCAATAACCATGGACCCTCTCCAGGCTATTAATATCTGCCCTCAGTCACTGGCTTTACCACTCTGGCGGAGAAAATTGTGCGGGAGCCCACGCCAATTTTTTCCGCCATTTAACCCCTTAATTTACTAGCTAGAACGGCCAAATTTTGCACATACACACTACTAACATTAGTAGTGTGGAATATGCAAAAAAAATGGGGATATGAGATGGTTTACTGTATGTAAACCATGTCTCATATCATGTTGGGTTTTAGGAAGGAGAAAGCAAAAGCCGGTAATTGAATTACCGGCTTTCTGCTATATCGCGCTGGATGAAATATTAATATATATACATATATGTGTCTACTGACATATATATATATATATATATATATATATATATATACAGTATATATGGGTTTTTGTTTTTTTTTTACACATGGATCCCTTGTATAGCCGTATGTCGGTTTTGCAAGCCTGCAATAAAAACACGCATTACGGCTGCCATACGGATTACATACGGAGGATGCCATGCGCAAAAAATGGTGACACACCCTGCTTACGGAGGAGCTACGGACCACTATTTTCGGGACTTTTCAGCGTATTACGGCCGTAATATACGGACCGTATTTTCATACGCTGTGTGTGACGCCGGCCTTAGATGGTGGCCCGATTCTAACGCAGACTAAACCAGACAGAAAGGCCACAAACAAACAGCCACTGAAAACCACCGCAGTGAAGGCCTGGCAGAGCATCAAAAAGGAGGAAACACAGCATCTGGTGATGTCCATGAGGTCAAGACTTCAGGCCGTCATTGCCAACAAAGGGTTTTCAACCAAGTACTAGAAATGAACATTTTATTTAAAATTATTGAATCTGTCCAAATACTTTAGGTCCCTTTAAAAACAGGGTGGCACATGTTAAGGAGCTGAAAGTCCTAAACCCTTCATCTAATATCAATGTGGATACCCTCAAATGAAAGCTGAAAGTCTGAACTTCAACTGCATCTGAATTGTTTTGTTTAAAATTCATTGTGGTATTGTCTATAACCAAAATTAGAAAAATGTTGTCTCTGTCCTAACTGTATTTTTGAGAGCTATGGGGAGGCCCAAATAGAACTTTTGCTATAAGGCCCTGTGATTGCTATGTACTGCCCTGCTTGCAGGTGGATAATGAGGGAAATCTGCCCTGAGTCACACTACCGTAGATTACGGATGAGTGCTATGCGATAAAATAATTGCATAGCACTCGGACCAGTATTCCTCTATGGGGCAGCTTCCATCACCATATTTTTTCTCAGCCGTTTTCAGTGTGCAAGTGAAATCGTAGCATGCTGCGATTGTCACGGATACTCGGCCGAGTCTCGGCTCACTCGCACCCATATAAGCCTATAGGTGTGAGTGAGACAACGCACATCACTCAGATATCATCCGAGTGCTGTGCGATATATGCTGACCCCGGCAATGGAGGAGATGGAGAAAGTCATTTCTCCGCTTCCTCCACAGCTGTGTTACGATTCTGTGCGAGAGGCTCGGAGCACAGACGCATGACATTCGGCTCCTGCTCGCAGCAGAGCAGGAGACGGGGGTCATTAGCATATCGCATCTGATGCCGGCCTGCGCAACATACCGGGCAGGGAGGGGGGCCCAGACACATTTCTTGCACAGGGGCCCCAAGCTGTTAGTGTCCGCCCCTGTGTACACTGTCTGTGCACTTCATAAAGGGCTGAAGATGCAGGGGGCCCCCTTTGTGGGTGGCAGGAGCTGGGGATGGGGGTAAGCCCACTGGAGAATTCTCTGGTGTCCCCGTGCCTCAGTCCGACCCTGCTGACCAGTGAGCCCTGGTGAGAAGACAGGACATCTTGGAGTACATAATCATATGCACGATATTCAACCTGGATGGAAAGCCTGCGCTGCGGCACTTCACTGTAACTCCACATTATTACCCTCTCCTTGCAAATATGTGAATAAGGGATTTTTCTGGTTTAGACAATCATTTAAATATATAATATAATATAGCAGGTGTTTCCTCCATTTTCTAGAAGAAACTACCCCTTTTCACATGGCTCATAGGACAGCAGGAGCTCACACAGCAAAGAAAAATACATAGATTTCAATGGATTCCACTTGTTTTAACCCCTTTCTGCCATCTGATGTACTATCCCAACGAGATGACCTGGGACTGAGAACAGGCACCGGCAAGCCTCCTGTACTCCCTGTCAGATCGCCGATCTGACACAGAGCTTTGCAGTGTCAGACCAGCGATCTGCCACTATGCCATGATGTCCCACCCTGGGACAAAGTAAAAAAGTAAAAAAAAATTTTTAACATGTGTAAAAAAAAAAAAAAAAACTAAATAAAGAAAAAAATATATACAGTGCCTTGCAAAAGTATTCAGCCCCCTAGAACTTTTCCACCTTTTCCTACATATCATGCTTCAAACATAAAGATACCAAATGTAAATTTTTGGTGAAGAATCAACAAGTGGAACACAATTGTGAAGTTGAACGAAATTTATTGGTTACTTTAAACTTTTGTGGAAATTCAAAAACTGAAAAGTGGGGGGTGCAAAATTATTCGGCCCCTTTAACTTAATACTTTGTTGTGCCACCTTTTCCTGTGATTACAGCTGCAAGTCGCTTGGGGTATGTCTCTATCAGTTTTGTACATCTAGAGACTGAAATTCTTGCCCATTCTTCCTTGGCAAACAGCTCGAGCTCAGTGAGGTTTGATGGAGATCGTTTGTGAACAGCAGTTTTCAGCTCTTGCCACAGATTCTCGATTGGATTGAGGTCTGGACTTTGACTTGGCCATTCCAACACCTGGATACGTTTATTTGTGAACCATTCCATTGTAGACTTTGCTTCATGTTTGGGATCATTGTCTTGTTGGAAGACAAATCTCCGTCCCAGTCTCAGGTCTTTTGCAGACTCCAACAGGTTTTCTTCAAGAATGGTCCTGTATTTGGCTTCATCCATCTTCCCATCAATTTCATCTGACCAGAGCACTTTCTTCCACATGTTTGGTGTGTCTCCAAGGTGGCTTGTTGCAAAAGTTAAACAACACTTTTTATGGATATATTTGAGAAATGGCTTTCTTCTTGCCACTCTTCCATAAAGGCCAGATTTGTGCAGTGTATGAATGATTGTTGTCCCACCTCAGCTGTAGAACTCTGCAGTTCATCCAGAGTGATCATGGGCCCCTTGGCTGCATCTCTGATCAGTCTTCTCCTTGTTTGAGATGGAAGTTTAGAGGGACGGTAGATTTGCAGTGGTATGATACTCCTTCCATGTCAATATGATCGCTTGCACAGTGCTCCTTGGGATGTTTAAAGTTTTGGAAATCATTTTGTATCCAAATCCGGCTTTAAACTTCTCCACAACAGTATGACGGACCTGCCTGTTGTGTTCCTTAGTCTTCATGATGCTCTTTGTGCTTCAAACAGAACCCTGAGACTATCACAGAGCAGTTGCATTTATACAAAGGCTTGATTACACACAGGTGGATTATATTTATCATCATTAGGCATTTAGGACAATATTGGATCATTAAAAAAAAAAAAACAATAAAAGTACGCATATTTAGTATCGCCACGTCCGTAACGCCCCGACCTATAATACTGTCCCACTAGTTAACCCCTTCAGTGAACACCGTAAAAAAAAAAAAACGAGGCAAAAAACAATGCTTTATCATCAAACCACCAAATAAAAAATGGAATAACACGCGATCAAAAAGATGGATATAAATAAACATGGTACCGCTGTAAACATCATCTTGTCCCGCAAAAAACGAGCTGCCATACAGCATCATCAGCAAAAAAGTAAAAAAAGTTACAGCCCTGAGAATAAAGCGATGCAAACATAAATATTTTTTCTATAAAACAGTTTTTATTGTATAAAAGCGTCAAAACATTAAAAAATGATATAAATGAGGTATCGCTGTAATCGTACTGACCCGAGGAATAAAACTGCTTTATCAATGTTACCAAACACGGAATGGTATAAATGCCCCCCCAAAAGAAATTCATGAATTGCTGGTTTTTGTTCATTCTGCCTAACAAAAATCGGAATAAAAAGCGATCAAAAAATGTCATGTGCCCAAAAATGGCACTAATAAAAAAACATCAACTCGTCCTGGAAAAATCAAGACCTCACATGACTCTGTGGACCAAAATATGGAAAAATTATAGCTCTCAAAATGTGGTAACGCAAAAACTATTTTTCGCAAAAAAAAGTGTCTTTTGGTGTGTGACAGCTGCCAAACATAAAGACTCGCTATAAATACCCGCTATAAATAGTAAATCAAACCCCCATTTATCACTGCCTTAGTTAGGGAAAAATAATAAAATAAAAAAAATGTATTTATTTCTATTTTCCCATTAGGGTTAGGGTTAAGGCTAAAGTTAGGGTTAGAGTTGAAGCTAAAGTTAGGGTCAGGGTTGGGGCTAAAGTTAGGGTTGGGGATAAAGTTAGGGTTAGGGTTGGCGCTAAAGTTAGGGTTAGGGATTGGATTACATTTACGGTTGGGATTAGGGTTGGGATTAGGGTTAGGGATGTGTCAGGGTTAGGGGTGTGGTTATGGTTATGGTTGGGATTAGGGTTATGGGTGTGTTGGATTTAGGGTTGTGGTTAGGGTTGGGATTAGGGTTAGTGGTGTGTTTGGGTTAGGTGTGTTGTAAGGGTTGGGATTAGGGTTAGGGGCATGTTCGGGTTAGGGTTTGAGTTAGAATTGGGGGTTTCCACTGCTTAGGCACATCAGGGGCTCTCCAAATGCGACATGGCGTCTTATCTCAATTCCAGCTAATTCTGCGTTGAAAAATTAAAACAGTGCTCCTTCCCTTCCAAGATCTCCCATACGACCAAACGGGTTTACCACAACATATGGGGCAATCAGGACAAATTGAACATCAACCTTTGGGGTCCAATTTTTCTTGTTACCCTTGTGAAAATTACAAATTTGGGGCTAAAAAAATCATTTTTGTAGAAAAAAAAGATTATTTATTTTCACGGCTCTGCGTCATAAAGTGTAGTGAAACACTTGGGGGTTCAAAGTTCTCACAACACATCTAGATCAGTTCCCTGGGGGTCGACTTTCCAATATGGGGTCAATCGTGGGGGGTTTCGACTGTTTAGGTACATCAGGAGATCTGCAAACGCCATGTGACGCCCGCAGACCATTCCATCTAAGTCTGCATTCCGAACGGCGCTCCTTCCCTTCCGAGCTCTGCCATGCGCCCAAACGGTGGTTCCCCCACACATATGGGGTATCAGCGTACCCAGGACAAATTGGACAACAACTTTTGGGGTCCAATTTCTCCTGTTACCCTTGGGAAAATACAAAACAGGGGGCTTAAAAAATCATTTTTGTGGAAAAAAAAAGATTTTTTATTTTCATGGCTCTGCGTTACAAAGTGTAGGGAAACACTTGGGGGTTCAAAATTCTTGCAACACATCTAGATAAGTTCCTTGGGGGGTCTAGTTTCCAATATGGGGTCACTTGTGGGGGTTTCTACTGTTTAGGTACATCAGGGGCCAGGGCCGCCATCAGGGCATTACAGCCGTTACTGCTGTATGGGGTCCGGTCAGCAGCAGTACACAGAGGTGCCCGCCGATCCGGGGCCCCACTGTTGTGCTTCTACTGATCGGGCCCCATCATGCACTAAAATACTGTGCACTGTGGCGCACAGGTCGGCGCTGGGGCCCGGGAGCCTTCTTGGAGCTGTGCACGGCCGTCTCACCTAGTTGGCTGCGCAGCTCCTGCTCGGCTGTAGCTAGAATGTATGGGCTCCCTGCAGGTCCTGACTACAGCCCATACATTCTAGCCATCTCAGTAGTGAATGTGCTAGAATGTAGGGGCTCCTGTCAGGTCCTCTCAGCAGCCCATACATTCTAGCTGCTGCTTCACTGCTGGAAACACTAGACGCCCCGGGAACGACTGAGGTAAATATAAAAAACATTTTTTTTTTTTTTTTATATAGGTGAGGTGAGGGGGAGTGAGACTGCAGATGATGGAGTGTGTTTTAGGGAGTACTGCACATGAGGAAATAATAGGGGGCTGCAAATGATAAAGTGTATTTGAGGGGGTACTGCACATGAATTGATAGGGGCCTGCAAATGATGAAGTAAGGGGGACTGCAGATGAAGTGAAGAGGGGATAGGGGACTGCAAATGATGATGTGGGGGTGATGGGAACTGCAAATGATGATGTGGGGTGATGGGGACTGCAAATGATGTCAGGGTGATGGGGACTGCAAATGATGTGGGTGTGATGGGGACTGCAAATGATGTGGGGGTGATGGGGACTGCAAATGATGTGGGGGGACTGCAAATGATGATGTGGGGGTGATGGGGACTGCAAATGATGTGGGGGTGATGGGGACTGCAAATGATGATGTGGGGGTGATGGGAACTGCGAATGATGTGGGGGTGATGGGGACTGCAAATGATGTCAGGGTGATGGGGACTGCAAATGATGTGGGTGTGATGGGGACTGCAAATGATGTGGGGGTGATGGGGACTGCAAATGATGTGGGGGGACTGCAAATGATGATGTGGGGGTGATGGGGACTGCAAATGATGTGGGGGTGATGGGGACTGCAAATGATGATGTGGGGGTGATGGGAACTACGAATGATGTGGGGGTGATGGGGACTGCAAATGATGTCAGGGTGATGGGGACTGCAAATGATGTGGGTGTGATGGGGACTGCAAATGATGTGGGGGTGATGGGGACTGCAAATGATGTGGGGGGACTGCAAATGATGATGTGGGGGTGATGGGGACTGCAAATGATGTGGGGGTGATAGGGACTGCAAATGATGATGTGGGGGTGATGGGGACTGCAAATGATGATGTGGGGGTGATGGGGACTGCAAATGATGATGTGGGGGTAATGGGGACTGCAAATGATGTGGGGGTGATGGGGACTGCAAATGATGTGGGGGGACTGCAAATGATGATGTGGGGGTGATGGGGACTGCAAATGATGTGGGGGGACTTCAAATGATGATGTGGGGGTGATGGGGACTGCAAATGATGTGGGGGTGATTGGGACTGCAAATGATGATGTTGGGGTGATGGGAACTGCAAATGATGTGGGGGTCATGAGGACTGCAAATGATGATGTTGGGGTGATGGGGACTGCAAATGATGTGGGGGTGATGGGGACTGCAAATGATGATGTGGGGTGATGGGGACTGCAAATGATGATGTGGGGTGATGGGGACTGCAAATGATGTGGGGGTGATGGGGACTGCAAATGATGTGGGGGGACTGCAAATGATGATGTGGGGTGATGGGGACTGCAAATGATGTGGGGGTGATGGGACTGCAAATGATGTGGGGGTGATGGGGACTGCAAATGATGATGTGGGGGTGATGGGGACAGGAAATGATGTGGGAGTGATAAGGACTGCAGATGAAGAAGTGTGTTTGAGGGGGTTCTGCACATGATGAAATGATGGGGCTGCAAATTATGAAGTTAGGGGGACTGCAGATGAAGTGACGGGGGATAGGGGATTAAATGATGATAGGGGACTAAATGGTGAAGTGGGGGTGATGGGGACTGCACATGAAGTGAGTGGGAGGGACGTGGACAGCAATTGAATTGAAGGTGGGGGTGGGAAGAGCAAATGGTGTATTGAAGGTGGGAAGAGCAAATAATGAATTTTGAGGGTGGGGAAGAGCAATTGATAATGAATAGAGGGTGGGAGAGAGAGAGAAGACATGGCAATGAATTGAGGTAGAAGGGGCATGTAACTATAATGAATTGGGGTAAGGGTTAGAGCGGGAGGTAAATAGTGGGGGTCGTTGAAGATAAAGTGACTGGTAATAAATTGGGAGAAAGAATACAGGTGCAAATTAATTTATATATTAAATGGGGAAAGTGGCTATATACGGATAGTGGGGGCACAGTGGCGGATTATAATTTATATTTGGAATGGTGGGTTGCATAATAACCAATTATATATTAATGGTGGGTGAACGTCTGTAGTCAGATGTGTAGTGTAGAAGAAAGGGAAAAAATGGGGAATGTGCTCTGGAAGCGGTGCTCTGGATAACTGTGTTATTTTATGCAGAGACGAGTCCTGGCAGAAAGGAGTGATAGCGGTCTGCGTTGGATTAAAAAGAAACGCAAAGATGAAGGACTTTAGCTAGAGACGTCACTGGTGAGTATGTTACCTGTACACTGACACCATACACTGTATACTGTATACAGAGCTCCTGTGTATAATGTCACTGGTGATCACTATATTATCTGTACACTATACACTATATACAGAGCTCCTGTATATAATGTCACTGGTGATCGCTGTATTACATGTACACTGTACCCTATATACAGAGCTCCTGTGTATAATGTCACTGGTGATCCCTGTATTACCTGTACACACACTGCATACTAAGTACAGATCTCCTGTGTATAATGGCACTTATGGTGATAGTATTTTTTTTAAATTAATGATCAGTATTGTACTATTCCGTCACAATGTGGTGGTAATATGTTGTCCGGCCACGGTGTAGTGGTATTTGTTCCTTCTATGTGCTATTATTCGGTCACTGTGTGGTGGTAATATGTGGTCTGTTCATGTTGTGTTGGTATTTGTTCCTTGTATGTAGTTGGTCACCATGTGATGGTAATATGTGGTCTGGACATGCTGCGGTGGTATTTGTCCCTTGTATGTGATATTGTTCAGTCACTGTGGTGGTAATATGTGGTCTGCACATGGTGTGGCGGTATTTGTTCCTTGTAGGTAGTATTATAGGTTACTATGTGGTGATAATATGGTGTCTGGTCATGGTGTGGTGGTATTTGTCCCTTGTATGTGATATTATTGGTCATTTGAAAAATTGAAAAATAAATAAAAATACACCTAAATTGTATTGCATATTTTAACAAATGTTTAATAGGTTAGAGTAGTGTAGGGCCCGGCCAAAAGAGTCTACCTTGTTGTCGTCTCAGATTAAAAAAACCTTTTGGCCAAAACAAAAGCTGCTGGCAATGTGTTTAATCTGGTGATGGGAACTGTTAATGTGTGATTTGTGAGAAGTGGAGTTTTGCCAAGAGACAGCGGTGGGGCTGTGGACAGTTTGAGGGGTGGAGGTGGGGCTGGGGTGGAGCCTGGGCGGAGTCTTAAGGGGGCCCTGAAAATTTTGCCAGTATGGGGCCCTGAAATTCCTAGTGGCAGCCCTGTCAGGGGCTCTGCAAACGCAATATGACGCCTGCAGACCATTCCATCTAAGTCTGCATTCCAAACGGCTCACAACACATCTAGATAAGTTGCTTAGGGGGTCTACTTTCCAAAATGGTGTCACTTGTGGGGGGTTTCAATGTTTAGGCACATCAGGGGCTCTCCAAACACGACATGGCGTCCTATCTCAATTCCAGACAATTTTGCATTGGAAAGTCAAACGGCGCTCCTTCTTTCCCGAGCTCTGCCATGCTCCCAAACGGTGGTTCCCCCCATATATGAGGTATCTGCATACTCAGGACAAATTGTACAACAACTTTTAAGGTCCAATTTCTCCTGTTACCCTTGGTAAAATAAAACAAATTGGATCTGAATTAATTTTTTTGTGAAACAAAGTTAAATGTTCATTTTTTTTAAACATTCCAAAAATTCCTGGGAAGCACCTGAAGGGTTAATAAACTTTTCGAATGTGATTTTGAGCACCTTGAGGGGTACAGTTTTTAGAGTGGTGTCACACTTGGGCATCTTCTATCATATAGACCTCTCAAAGTGACTCAAATGTGATGTGGTCCCTAAAAAAATGGTGTTGTAAAAATTAGAAATTGCTGGTCAACTTTTAACCCTTATAACTCCCTAACAAAAAAAAATTTGGTTCCAAAATTGTGCTGATGTAAAGTAGACATGTGGGAAATGTTACTTATTAAGTATTTTGTGTGACATATAATAATAATAATAATAATTTTTATTTATATAGCGCCAACATATTCCGCAGCGCTTTACAAATTATAGAGGGGACTTGTACATACAATAGACATTACAGCATAACAGAAATACAGTTCAAAACAGATACCAAGAGGAGTGAGGGCCCTGCTCGTAAGCTTACAAACTATGAGGAAAAGGGGAGACACGAGAGGTGGATGGTAACAATTGCTATAGTTATCTAAGTGATCTAAGGGCATGAAAATTCAAATTTGGAAAATTGCGAAATTTTCTAAATTTTTGCCAAATTTCTGGTTTTTTTTTCACAAATAAACACAAGTAATATCAAGAAAATGTTACCAAATACATGAAGTACAATATGTCACAAGAAAACACTGTCAGTATCACCTGGATCCATTGAAGCGTTCCAGAGTTATAACCTCATAAAGGGACAGTGGTCAGAATTGTACAAATTGGCCCGGTCATTAACATGCAAACCCCCCTTGGGGGTTTAGGGGTTAAAACATATTCAATAAATTGAAAAACTCCTTTACACTATTTTATACAGAGGTTTTATTTGATTCCTAAAAGCAGATCCTGAGGTCTACACACTCCATCAAGGAGGACACAACAGTTGCTGTGTAGACATCTAATATATTGTACATTAAATGGTCTTAGGGGCCAGCAGAATTGCTAAATAATCGAATGTGTATGGGCACCTGAAGGCCTAAGGGCAACCTACCACTAGAGCAGTCTGTAGTTTACAACTTTCCATAAGTACTGGGAAATCTGCTTTTTTTTAGCTATTCACATTCACATACACATGTTCAGTAAATATTCACTTAGTACAGAGACTGTAAATAGAAACAGTTAAAAAAAAACTTGCTTCTCAGCTGATTTATAGGAAAGATAATATGTATGCAAGTTCACTGTACCGATTTAATGTCATGATTTTGGTGTCTACTAAGGAACAGATAATTAATATCCCTAGAAATGCTGTGTTAATCAAAATGTTCTGTTCTGTCAGTGAACACTTTGGCATTTTATATTTCCCAAAACATTCCGTAAACTAAGTGAGTTAAAGTTTTGAAAAACAAAATCTAGGAAATGTGAAGTTTTTAGTACTGTAGCAGGAATTTTTAGGTGCCCCATACACATTAGATGATTTCTTGGTTTGTCCAAACCCCACAATTTCGGCGGGGTCAGCTAAACATCTAATTTGAATGTGGTATTGTGACTCTGAAGGTAAATTGGGTCATAGAAAAACATCATATAGGAAACTGGACTTCTCCGCAGGAGGTGGCTTCCTCAGGGGTAGTTGTTTTCTATTAACCAATTTATCTGGGCAACTCTGCACACGGCACTTTATTGCACATAATTATTGATTATTTTATTTTATATATTATTTTGTTACTGCATTATTGATTGTCTACACATGTGCAGTTCACCTTTCTTCTTTACTGATACAACTTGACATCACTTTAGGAGTAGTATCTATTCATATCTTATCACTTGTATCGGATATCCACCAAATTTACATGGCTTTATTGGTTGTCATGCCGGTCAAATGGGCACCAATTTTTCGCCTTGTAAACAGGTTTTTGAGCAATATGCGCAATTTTAAATGTTTTGTTAGTCTTGTTCAGATTTTTGTCTTTATTATTTAATAAAGATTTTCATTATTTAAATTTAGGAAGTGCAACACATCTTTTGTAAATGTCTTTCCTCTTTTTTTTTTAATTACAATAAATAGCCTGCACACACCCGGAGTATCAAAAACACAAATTTAATTTTATTGAAGAAATATTACAGCACACATACACATAAAAACTCTTTAAACACCCGAAAAACTCTACCATAATACAATAATTATAAGGAGACTCAATGCAGCCCACCCATATAATGATGGGAATCCTCTCACTCCAAATGCATGCTATTGAATCACCCAATTTGGTGCAAAGTAAAATAACATAATGTACACCAAATGTATAGCGATTTTAAGAAAAAAAACAATACCACTATGAGATTTTAGAGTTTATTCTCAAGAAACTTAACTACAAGGATCAAGGATGGTCAATATGTGGTGATCTGAAAGTTCTCTTTTTTCTCCTTGGACAGCAAGGAGGATACATGAAGTATCCATGCCTTTTTTGTGAATGAGAGTGCCGGGATAGGATTCATCACTGGAGCCAAAAAAGTTGGTCAACGAGAACATCTTTGCAATCTGGACTCGAACATAGCTGAGGAAAGTTTAGTTGATCCCGCTAAATTTCTCCTTCCACAACTCCACATTAAGCTTGAACTAATGAAGCCGTTTTTGAAAGCTCTACAGAAAGAAGGAGGGACTTTTAAGTACCCGTGTACCAAATTTTAGGGACTGTGCAAAGCAAAACTGAAGGAAGGCATTTTGTAGGTCCAGATTTTCAGAGACTCATGAAGGATGAAATGAAAGCTCTTGAGAAAAATGCTTGGGATTCTTTTAAAGAAGTTGTGAAGAAATATCTAGGTAATAGCAAAAGTTCAAAATTTAAATCCATCGTGCACAACATGCTGATACATTTCAAAACCTTGGGTTGTCTGATGAACTTGAAGCTACATTTTTTACTTTCCCATTTGGACTACTTTCTTGAAAACCTTGAGGCCATGTGCACACGTACAGTATTTTTCGCGTTTTTCATTATAAAAACGTGATAAAAACGCAAAAAAACGCTTACATATGCCTCCTATTATTTACAATGTATTCCGCATTTCTTGTGCAAATGTTGCCTTTTTTTCCGCGAAAAAATCACATCGCGGAAAAAAAGCAACATGTTCATTAAATTTGCGGAATTGCGGTAACTCCGCACACCTAGGAATGCATTGATCTGCTTACTTTCCGCATGGGGCTGTGCACACCATGCGGGAAGTAAGCAGATTATGTGCGGTTGGTACCCAGGGTGGAGGAGAGGAGACTTTCCTCCACGGACTGGGCACCATATAATTGGTTAAAAAAAAGAATTAAAATAAAAAACAGTGATATACTCACCTTCGTTGTCTTCCTGCCTCTCAGCGGTGCACTCTGCCGCTTCCATTCCTATAGATGCTCTGTGTGAAGGACCTGCGATGACGTCGCCATCTTGTGATTGGTCACGTGACCGCTCACGTGACCGCGACGTCATGGAAGGTCCTGCACACACACACCATCTATAGGAACGGACGCCGCTGAGGAGATCGGCTGTCTGCGGGTGAGTATAACCATTTTTTTTATTTTATTTTATTATTTTTAAACATTCTATCCTTTACTATTGATGCTGCATAGGCAGCATCTATAGTAAAAAGTTGGTCACACTTGTCAAACACTATGTTTGACAAGTGTGACCAACCTGTCAGTCAGTTTTCCAAGCGATGCTACAGATCGCTTGGAAAACTTTAGCATTCTGCAAGCTAATTAAGCTTGCAAAATGCCAAGAAAACCGAGAAAAAAACGCAAAAAAACAAAAGGGGATTTCTTGCAGAAATTTCTGCAAGAAATCCTGACGTGTGCACATACCCTGATGCTGTTAGCGAAGAGCAAGGAGAAAGATTTTATTAAGATATCAAGGAGATGGAATGTCGTGTATGAACAGTTAAACCGTAAAGCGCTATGGAATATGTTGGCGCTATAAAAATAAAGACTATTATTAATATTATATGGAATGATGATAGGAAGGTAACTAGAACGTGACTATTGCTGGATGATTCACAGAGAAGATCCACATGCCTTCTATAAGAGGAACGGTATCAAGAGAAGCTTTGAAGAGAAAAGGAAAAAGTGAAATAATTAATTTCCATTAAAGTTGCAGAATGAATCTTCAATAAATTTTTATATATAATAATGTGTACATTTTTGGCTACAATAAAGACTGTTTTTGCTTGTCTCCTTTGTACTTAATTTCATGAGCGCTTTGTGCAAAATCCATGTATGGTGGTTAAAAATAGATGTGTTTTTTTAAATTGGGATCTCAGAAAACATAACAATCAGTCATTGGAATTGAAACAATTTTCATAAACCCAAATTTTGCATACCTATATAAATTATTACTGTATGTTATGAGAGAATGTTTTTCGTGTTTTAAGTGGTCTTAAGTGTATGTGTATCGCTATATTTCTCCAATAAAATAAAATTAGAATTTTTGATACTTTGGGTGAGCGCAGACTCTACTTAATGTGGTTCCACCTTCTTATAATTATAAATTGTTTCCCATCTGGCAATCTCCATGTATTTTTTAGGTGAATGATTGAGTGCTTTGAATGTAAATTTCAAATTACCTGAGATGAATATGTACATTTATTTTTTGACATGCGCTTGTCTAAAATCTGTATTGCTATGTGTTTTCTTAATTTTTAACTCAATGCCGACACGTGCCTTTCACCATTTGTTGGTTGCATGATAAAATGATGTTGATAGCTACTGTGCATTTTGCAGTTTTGCAAGAGCTTATTGTTCTCCAGATGGTATCTATGCTGTTATAAAGAAAAAATATATATTTTTGCAGAGCCATGTTTGTCTGTAAAATTATTGCTGAAGCCTCCTGACAAAATGTGATGTGTTTGTGCAAAATGTATTTTGAATGGTATTTATTTGGCCCTCTTAGACCATGATCCCTGATTTAACTTTTTAAGTCACAAACTTGGAGGTGTATCAAATTTTGTAATACAGGACCACAGGCCTAAAAATATGTTGTAATGTAAAATGTACTTGTTAACACAAATATTGATGTCTCTCTTTTTTTTTCAGTTTGTTTTTGTTTCCAATCCATGCACTAGCATAGATACCAAAAGGGCAGTGGAATGGTCGCCTTTGGCCCAAGCACATAGAGGGACCCACCTGGAGCAACCGCCACTTATAAATGTTTTGTCAAGTACAGCACACTGATACAGATAAATGTTGCGGTAAAGCAGAGATACACAGTCTCCCTGCTATACCACTGTGCGTGTTATAGGCTATTGGTTTGGTTTAGGTCTGTGGCCTACAGAATGATAGAGACACACACAGGATGTCAATGTCCTGATGTGGGCAGAATGACATGGTGATGTCTTATGCGTACCTATGTGAGACATCACCATGTAGGGCTGCCTGCACTGTGACTTTTGCAATGCCAAGAGACTCTCCAGGATGCAAGGTTAAATAAGTATATGATGATATATTTTTTTATTTTCATAGTACTTGTAGGGGGACTTTGGGGGAGTGTGATCAGTATTACACCATGTATAAGGGAGCCATGGGGGCATCATACTATGTGGTGATCATGCATTGTTTGAGGTAATTATATTGCGTTGGGACTAATGAAGAGTTAAAATTCTGTGTGTGGGGCTATAAAGGGATCATACTCTGTGGGAGATCTGTAGGACCATCATTCTGTGTATAGAAGGTTGTGAGAGAGATCATGCTACTGGATTAGCCTTCGAGTCTAATCTAGAAAAATGTTTAGATCAGACAGTGAAAAAAATCCACGAAAATCAAATTATTAAATTTAATAGAGACATTAAAGACTACCAACTTAAATCAGTGTATCGATGGGCCAAAATCATACCACAGGCATATCCGAGGCATCGTACTAACTCCTTTACATCCGTTTCTTCAGCTGGTGAAACCTCAGATACCTCGGTGTCTTCGATGGTTACTCGCTCTGGAGTGGGGAATAAGAGACCCCGTAGACACAACTACCATCCGTATAAACGTCAGGGTGTGCGCTCTCCAGATGTCGGACAGGACAATAATAAGGTAATAAATTTAAGTAAACATCTATTAACATCTTCGGATCTATCAAGTAAAGGTTTTTCATTTTCTTCATCAGCAGGCCTTGATAGATTTACTATCATCAAGGATCTGCACATTTTCGCACAATCTTTAATATTCAAGCGGCACTTATTTGACAATAACTTACACGACCTCTTTCCCACAGAAGAGCAAATAGCTTTGAGGACGTTGGAAGAACTCTTTGATGAACATCAGTCCACTGATGGAGGTAGGATACCTCCTCCTATTAGACCCCGTTCCAGAAGGTTGCCTCCCCTTTCTACTTGTAATGCTATAGATTTATTCGTCCAGGTGGTTACAAATGATTTTTTAAAAATCCCCAAGTATATTAGGGGAGATAATTTAACTGGGGAGAAGAGGCGGCGTCTCCGTTATCTGCGGCAGTTGCCAGACATTGTGTTTAAACCGGCGGACAAGGGGGGCAACGTTGTGATCTGGCCTATTACTATGTACGAGCAGGAGGCCTTTCGTCAGCTGAATAATCCTGTATGCTACAAGAAGCTGACGTTTAACCCCTTGTCTGCCTTTAGCACATGTCTGGCTAAGATTTTGTCTGCTGCCGTAGATAATGGAGTCATCACTAGGGAGCTGTCTGCAGCCTTGGTGGTTAAGGAGCCAGCCATTCCAACTTTTTACCTCCTACCCAAAATACATAACAGTATGCAATCTCCCCCTGGGCGCCCGGTAGTTTCAGGGCGAGGGAACTTTCTGGAAAATGTCAATAAATGGGTTGACTCAATTTTACAGCCCTTGGTGGAAAGCTTGCCCTCTTTTCTCAAAGACACGACACAGCTGTTGCGTATAGTCGATGAACTTTCTTTGGATTCCGACACTTTTTTAGTCACGGCTGATGTCGAGTCCTTATATACAAGTATTCGCCATCAGGATGGGCTGCGGGCTGTTGCATTCTTTCTAGAAACATCTGGTTATTCTCCTGGATTTAAGGCTCTAGTACTGCAGGTGCTGGAATTTACCCTTACCCATAATTTTTTTACTTTTAAGGGATCCCTCTACCTTCAGCTCCAGGGGACTGCTATGGGGGCGGCTTTTGCCCCCTCGTATGCAAATCTGTTCCTGGGGCTGTGGGAGAGGGACCTCTTCCTGACAGATGAGCGGTCGTCGTCGGTGTGCTGTGTCCTGACTTGGGCTCGGTACATCGATGACGTCTTTCTCATCTGGCAGGGTACCACTTCAGCTTTAAATGAATTCTTTAAAGAAGTTAACGACAACGATCAAAACATTCATCTGACTGTTAAATATCATTCAGATGAAATTGAATTTCTGGATGTCGTTCTTCGGCGAAGTGGTGGTGGGGTGATTAATACCAGCATCTACCGTAAACCTACCTCGACTAATATGCTGTTACACGCATCCTCCTCACACCCAAGCCACATGATTCGCTCGGTGCCAGTGGGGCAATTCTTGCGTCTCCGGCGGATTTGCTCCTCACAAGAATTATTTGAGGTGGAGGCCAACAAACTTAGGCAGAGGTTCCTCGAGAGGGGTTACAGCAGGCGAACAATTAAAAGGGCATACCATCGAGCGAAATGGTCAGAAAGAAATGCATTATTATATCCTAATGACAGTTGTACAAACAAATCTGGAGTGTTAAGATTCATCACAAACTTCAACACCCAATCTGAATCAGTACGCTTTGCCCTTACTAAAGCATGGCCGATCCTAATGACTGATTCCACCATCGCCAAACTTTTGCCCGACAAACCTGCCATTACGTTTCGGAGGGCTAAAAATTTGCGCGATCACCTGGTACACAGCCACTATAATGGAGAGCCTCGGACGACCTTTTTGAGTAGCATCCCCATCAGACGCGGCTGCAGGCCTTGTGGCCGGTGTGTCGCCTGTATTAACGTCGATTGCAGCAATTCCTTTGTTGATTCTACAGGATCAAAATCGTTTGATATTTTGAGATCTATTACCTGTACTTCGAGGAATGTTGTTTATTAGAGTTGAGCGACCTTGACCTTTTTAGAGTCGAGCCGGGTTTTGCGAAACCCGACTATGTCCAAAGTCGGGTCGAGTGAAATCGGCCGATTATGACGTAAAGTCGGGATCGACCGAAACACGAAACCCAATGCAAGTCAATGGGGCAGCATAGTCGGCAGTGAGTGGGGGCCAGGAAAACACCTAGAGTGCCCATTTTAATGTCAAAACCATCCATTCTTCTTAATGAAGCTTGTCAAGCGTAATTTACCTTATAATAATTGGAAGGCATTTGAAATTGGGGGTCATTTGGCTAAAGTTGTGGGGGGTAGGGCTGGTTCAAGTAATTAGTGGGCCCAGGAAATCTGGACCACGTCACGGCAGTGGAGCAGGGAGAGGTAAGTATTTCAACTTTGCAAGTGCTGTGAACCTGAGCAAGCAGGGGGGGCCCACTCGTTGGCATTGGCACTGGCACAGGGCCCCTCAAAGTACAGCGGTGTGTTTGCACGGCGGGGGCGCCTCCCACCGGCAGCAACACTTTTGCGTACTATGAGAGGCCCTGTGCCAGTGACGTCGCCAACTAGTATTCCTCCCCCCACCTGATGAAGGAACCTGCACTTTCATCTGCACCTTCCTCTTTGTCCCCGTGTAAGGTGGTATGGTATGCGGGAAGAGCAACCTGACTTTCAGCAGGGTCACAATGTTGTTGTGTAGCGTGCACGGGGAATGTTGCGTTATGGGTCAATGTACCAGCAGACTCATCTATCACTGGCTGGGCAATGGGCACGATGAAGTGGAAACACAGATATAGGCCCAAAGAAGAAAGTGGGCTAAATGCAGTTCAAAATTGGTAACACAGGAATAACCAGGGGGCATTGCAGTGGAGGACAACTGGAATGAGAGGCTGACACAGAGAGTAGGGCCAAATCAGTAAGTAGTCGAAATGCAGTTCAAAATTGGCAACCGTAGTAAACAGGCGGCACAGCTTTGTTCAGTGGAGGAGAACAGCAAGGAGTGGCAGACACCGATAGTAGGCCCCAAACCAACTAGTACGCCAAATGCAGTTGTTCCATTTAACCACAATTTAATGAGAGCCTGAAGATAGAAGCTCAGGAAAGGCAACCTGGGGAACACCTTGGAGTGTAACACACCATCTCTCTCCACCCCATACCCATTTTGTATGGCCTAATGCAGTGTACTTTTCTACAACTACTAAACGAGAGTCGGAAGACCGAAGCAATGGCAAGGAAACCTGGGGAACACCTTAGAGTGTAACACACCCTCTCTCTACACCCCATACCCAATTTGAAGGTCTAATGCAGTGTAGTTTCCAAGAACTACTAAACGAGAGCCGGAAGATCGAAGCTCAGGAAAGGCAACCTGGGGAACACCTTGGAGTGTAACACACCCTCTCGCTACACCCCATACCCAATTTGAAGGCCTAATGCAGCGTAGTTTCCAACAACTACTAAACGAGAGCCGGAAGATCGAAGCTCAGGAAAGGCAACCTGGGGAACACCTTGGAGTGTAACAAACCCTCTCTCTACACCCCATACCCAATTTGTAGGCCTAATGCAGCGTAGTTTCCGACAACTACTAAACGAGAGCCGGAATATCGAAGCTCAGGAAAGGCAACCTGGGGAACACCTTGGAGTGTAACACACCCTCTCTCTACACCCCATACCCAATTTGTAGGCCTAATGCAGCGTAGTTTCCGATAACTACTAAACGAGAGCCGGAATATCGAAGCTCAGGAAAGGCAACCTGGGGAACACCTTGGAGTGTAACACACCCTCTCTCTACACCCCATACCCAATTTGAAGGCCTAATGCAGTGTAGTTTCCAAGAACTACTAAACGAGAGCCGGAAGATCGAAGCTCAGGAAAGGCAACCTGGGGAACACCTTGGAGTGGAACACACCATCTCTCTACACCCCATACCCAATTTGAAGGCCTAATGCAGCGTAGTATCCAACAACTACTAAACGAGAGCCGGTAGATCGAAGCTCAGGAAAGGCAACCTGGGGAACACCTTGGAGTGTAACACAACGTCTCTCTACACCACGGAAGGGATGATTCTTAGGAAGGAAGGCTGTTGGAAATAAGCATTGCGCGTCCGAGGGTGATTAGATTCTTATTAGGTATATACTCACCCTCGGACGCGCCCTGCTTCTTTATTTGGAATGAATGTTTATTTGCAATGTGGTGTTGACTTTCTCTATTATTTTGGTAATTAATGATTTTATTATTTTCATTATTTTGCATCTTCTCGGCAATAATATAAAGAAGACGCGACAGGACAACACTCGGTGGATGCCATATGTGTGTTTTCAATTTAAAAAACCTTTCAGTTAACTACTTGCAGGAGAAAGTAATTGTAGCTGGTGGCCATTTTTAGTACTGTACCAGATTTTAGTTGTGTGTTTGTTTTTAATGTTAAAATGTCTGCATTTGATATCTCACCAGTATTTTCTTTTTTATAAGCAAAATACTTATTTTTATATTTTCTGATGTTGGTTCCAGGGGTACACGGCCAGCAGTGCCCTGGTCAGTGTAGTAGTAGTTGAAAGAATGGACCGCAGACAGGCATCGAAGGCCTAAAATAAAAACACATGGCTGTAGGCAATTTTAAATTGGTTCCAGGGGTACACGGACAGCAGTGGTGTGGTCAGTGGAGGCCTAGTGGAAGGAGTGACCGCAGACAGGCATCGAAGGCCTAAAATAATAACACATGGCTGTAGGCAATTTTAAATTGGTTCCAGGGGTACACGGGCAGCAGTGACCTGGTCAGTGTAGTAGTAGTTGAAA
Source organism: Ranitomeya imitator (assembly GCF_032444005.1). Taxonomy (NCBI): domain Eukaryota; kingdom Metazoa; phylum Chordata; class Amphibia; order Anura; family Dendrobatidae; genus Ranitomeya; species Ranitomeya imitator. The sequence continues at coordinate 656,446,027 of NC_091284.1, read as the reverse complement.
GAATGGACCGCAGACAGGCATCGAAGGCCTAAAATAAAAAAATTGGGCTGGCTGTAGGCAATTTTAAATTGGTTCCAGGGGTACACGGGCAGCAGTGGTGTGGTCAGTGGAGGCCTAGTGGAAGGAGTGACCGCAGACAGGCATCGAAGGCCTAAAATAATAACACATGGCTGTAGGCAATTTTAAATTGGTTCCAGGGGTACACGGACAGCAGTGGTGTGGTCAGTGGAGGCCTAGTGGAAGGAGTGACCGCAGACAGGCATCGAAGGCCTAAAATAATAACACATGGCTGTAGGCAATTTTAAATTGGTTCCAGGGGTACACGGGCAGCAGTGACCTGGTCAGTGTAGTAGTAGTTGAAAGAATGGACCGCAGACAGGCATCGAAGGCCTAAAATAAAAAAATTGGGCTGGCTGTAGGCAATTTTAAATTGGTTCCAGGGGTACACGGACAGCAGTGGTGTGCTCAGTGGAGGCCTAGTGGAAGGAGTGACCGCAGACAGGCATCGAAGGCCTAAAATAATAACACATGGCTGTAGGCAATTTTAAATTGGTTCCAGGGGTACACGGACAGCAGTGGTGTGGTCAGTGGAGGCCTAGTGGAAGGAGTGACCGCAGACAGGCATCGAAGGCCTAAAATAATAACACATGGCTGTAGGCAATTTTAAATTGGTTCCAGGGGTACACGGACAGCAGTGGTGTGGTCAGTGGAGGCCTAGTGGAAGGAGTGACCGCAGACAGGCATCGAAGGCCTAAAATAATAACACATGGCTGTAGGCAATTTTAAATTGGTTCCAGGGGTACACGGACAGCAGTGGTGTGGTCAGTGGAGGCCTAGTGGAAGGAGTGACCGCAGACAGGCATCGAAGGCCTAAAATAATAACACATGGCTGTAGGCAATTTTAAATTGGTTCCAGGGGTACACGGGCAGCAGTGACCTGGTCAGTGTAGTAGTAGTTGAAAGAATGGACCGCAGACAGGCATCGAAGGCCTAAAATAAAAAAATTGGGCTGGCTGTAGGCAATTTTAAATTGGTTCCAGGGGTACACGGGCAGCAGTGGTGTGGTCAGTGGAGGCCTAGTGGAAGGAGTGACCGCAGACAGGCATCGAAGGCCTAAAATAATAACACATGGCTGTAGGCAATTTTAAATTGGTTCCAGGGGTACACGGGCAGCAGTGACCTGGTCAGTGTAGTAGTAGTTGAAAAAATGGACCGCAGACAGGCATCGAATGCCTAAAATAATAACACATGGCTGTAGGCAATTTTAAATTGGTTACAGGGGTACACGGACAGCAGTGACCTGGTCAGTGTAGTAGTAGTTGAAAGAATGGACCGCAGACAGGCATCGAAGGCCTAAAATAAAAAAATTGGGCTGGCTGTAGGCAATTTTAAATTGGTTCCAGGGGTACACGGACAGCAGTGGTGTGGTCAGTGGAGGCCTAGTGGAAGGAGTGACCGCAGACAGGCATCGAAGGCCTAAAATAATAACACATGGCTGTAGGCAATTTTAAATTGGTTCCAGGGGTACACGGACAGCAGTGGTGTGGTCAGTGGAGGCCTAGTGGAAGGAGTGACCGCAGACAGGCATCGAAGGCCTAAAATAATAACACATGGCTGTAGGCAATTTTAAATTGGTTCCAGGGGTACACGGACAGCAGTGGTGTGGTCAGTGGAGGCCTAGTGGAAGGAGTGACCGCAGACAGGCATCGAAGGCCTAAAATAATAACACATGGCTGTAGGCAATTTTAAATTGGTTCCAGGGGTACACGGGCAGCAGTGACCTGGTCAGTGTAGTAGTAGTTGAAAGAATGGACCGCAGACAGGCATCGAAGGCCTAAAATAAAAAAATTGGGCTGGCTGTAGGCAATTTTAAATTGGTTCCAGGGGTACACGGGCAGCAGTGGTGTGGTCAGTGGAGGCCTAGTGGAAGGAGTGACCGCAGACAGGCATCGAAGGCCTAAAATAATAACACATGGCTGTAGGCAATTTTAAATTGGTTCCAGGGGTACACGGGCAGCAGTGACCTGGTCAGTGTAGTAGTAGTTGAAAAAATGGACCGCAGACAGGCATCGAATGCCTAAAATAATAACACATGGCTGTAGGCAATTTTAAATTGGTTACAGGGGTACACGGACAGCAGTGACCTGGTCAGTGTAGTAGTAGTTGAAAGAATGGACCGCAGACAGGCATCGAAGGCCTAAAATAAAAAAATTGGGCTGGCTGTAGGCAATTTTAAATTGGTTCCAGGGGTACACGGACAGCAGTGGTGTGGTCAGTGGAGGCCTAGTGGAAGGAGTGACCGCAGACAGGCATCGAAGGCCTAAAATAATAACACATGGCTGTAGGCAATTTTAAATTGGTTCCAGGGGTACACGGACAGCAGTGACCTGGTCAGTGTAGTAGTAGTTGAAAGAATGGACCGCAGACAGGCATCGAAGGCCTAAAATAAAAAAATTGGGCTGGCTGTAGGCAATTTTAAATTGGTTCCAGGGGTACACGGGCAGCAGTGACCTGGTCAGTGTAGTAGTAGTTGAAAGAATGGACCGCAGACAGGCTTAGAAGGCCTAACATAACAAACTTGGGCTGGCTGTAGGCACTTTTAAATTGGTTCCAGGGGTACACGGGCAGCAGTGGTCTGGTCAGTGGAAGTCTAGTGGAAGGAGTGACCGCAGACAGGCTTCCAAGGCCTAACATAACAAACTTGGGCTGGCTGTAGGCACTTTTAAATTGGTTCCAGGGGTACACGGGCAGCAGTGGTCTGGTCAGTGGAAGTCTAGTGGAAGGAGTGACCGCAGACAGGCTTCCAAGGCCTAACATAACAAACTTGGGCTGGCTGTAGGCACTTTTAAATTGGTTCCAGGGGTACACGGGCAGCAGTGGTCTGGTCAGTGGAAGTCTAGTGGAAGGAGTGACCGCAGACAGGCTTCCAAGGCCTAACATAACAAACTTGGGCTGGCTGTAGGCACTTTTAAATTGGTTCCAGGGGTACACGGGCAGCAGTGGTCTGGTCAGTGGAAGTCTAGTGGAAGGAGTGACCGCAGACAGGCTTCGAAGGCCTAACATAACAAAATTGGGCTGGCTGTAGGCACTTTAAATTGGTTCCAGGGGTACATGGGCAGCAGTGTATGGTCAGTGGAAGTCTAGTGGAAGGAGTGACGGCAGACAGTCTTCGAAGGCCTAACATAACAAAATTGGGCTGACTGTAGGCACTTTTAAATTGGTTCCAGGGTAACACGGCCAGCAGTGGCCTGGTCAGTGTAGTAGTTGTAGAAAGAAGGGACCGCAGACAGGCTTCGAAGGCCTAACATAACAAAAATGTCAAAACAATGGTATTGTCAGTGCCAGGCATTGAAGGATGTCAGCGGCTAGACTACACATTGGTGAAGCTGTGAGAGATAATTTTGCTAGTGGTAGAGCACTGTTTGAGCTGGGGGGGGGAACTGTCTTGTGGCCGGCGGTACAGGCACAGGGCCCCTCATATTACAACGGTGTGTCTGACGTTGGGTGCGCACCACCACCGCCAGAGACACTTTATTGTACTATGAGGGACCCAGTGGCAGTGCCGTCGACCAAAAGCGGCCACACCCACCTCTTCAGACAAACAGCACTCTCAAGGGTCCAAGCGCAAAGTGGCGATAGCACGGCCCCGTGTGGGGAGTTTGGCCATTTCGTGAGGTGGAAACATGTCGTATGCTGGACAATCAGGTGAAGAAAATTACGAGATTGGAAAAGTCATTCAGAATAGTCCACAGGCAAGACCTTTTCATAGGAAAGCTAGGTGTCAGCCGGGCAGGGTGGGGCAAAAGATTTTGAAATCCAGTTGTGGTTCATTTTAATGAAGGTTAGATCATCTACATTTTGGGTAGCCAGACGAGTCCTTTTTTCTGTTAGTATTGAACCTGCAGCACTGAATACTCTTTCTGATAGGACACTAGCTGCCGGGCAAGCAAGCTCCTGCAATGCATATTCTGCCAATTCTGGCCAGGTGTCTAATTTGGATGCCCAGTAATCAAATGGGAATGACGGTTGAGGGAGAACGTCGATAAGGGATGAAAAATAGTTTGTAACCATACTGGACAAATGTTGTCTCCTGTCACTTTGAATTGATGCTGCAGTACCTGTCCTGTCTGCGGTCATAGAAAAATCACTCCACAACCTGGTCAGAAAACCCCTCTGTCCAACGCCACTTCTGATTTCTGCCCCTCTAACACCTCTGGTCTGCTGGCCCCTGGAGCTCGTGTGAGAACGATCACGGGCGCTGTGTGCAGGGAATGCCAGAAGCAAACGGTCAACAAGAGTTGATTGTTTTGTTGCTAATATTAGTTCCAAGTTCTCATGTGGCATAATATTTTGCAATTTGCCTTTATAGCGAGGATCAAGGAGGCAGGCCAACCAGTAATCGTCATCGTTCATCATTTTTGTAATGCGTGTGTCCCTTTTGAGGATACGCAAGGCATAATCCGCCATGTGGGCCAAAGTTCCCGTTGTCAAATCTGCGGTTGTGCTTGGTTGAGGGGCAGTTGCAGGCAAATCTACGTCACTTGTGTCCCTCAAAAAACCAGAACCCGGCCTTGCCACGCCACCAATTTCCCGTGCCCCCGGGAAAGCTTCCTCATTAAAAATATACTCATCCCCATCATCCTCCTCATCCTCCACCTCCTCTTCGCCCGGTACCTCGTCATGTACACTGCCCTGACCAGACAATCGCTGACTGTCATCAAGGCTTTCCTCTTCCTCTGGTGCAGACGCCTGATCCTTTATGTGCGTCAAACTTTGCATCAGCAGACGCATTAGGGGGATGCTCATGCTTATTATGGCGTTGTCTGCACTAACCAGCCGTGTGCATTCCTCAAAACACTGAAGGACTTGACACATGTCTTGAATCTTCGACCACTGCACACCTGACAACTCCATGTCTGCCATCCTACTGCCTGCCCGTGTATGTGTATCCTCCCACAAAAACATAACAGCCCGCCTCTGTTCGCACAGTCTCTGAAGCATGTGCAGTGTTGAGTTCCACCTTGTTGCAACGTCTATGATTAGGCGATGCTGGGGAAGGTTCAAAGAACGCTGATAGGTCTGCATACGGCTGGAGTGTACAGGCAAACGGCGGATATGTGCGCAAAGTCCACGCACTTTGAGGAGCAGGTCGGATAACCCCGGATAACTTTTCAGGAAGCACTGCACCACCAGGTTTAAGGTGTGAGCCAGGCAAGGAATGTGTTTCAGTTGGGAAAGGGAGATGGCAGCCATGAAATTCCTTCCGTTATCACTCACTACCTTGCCTGCCTCAAGATCTACAGTGCCCAGCCACGACTGCGTTTCTTGCTGCAAGAACTCGGACAGAACTTCCGCGGTGTGTCTATTGTCGCCCAAACACTTCATAGCCAATACAGCCTGCTGACGTATGCCAGTAGCTGCCCCATAATGGGAGACCTGGTGTGCAACAGTGGCAGGTGCGGATGGAGTGTTTGTGCGACTGCGGTCTGTGGACGAGCTCTTGCTTCTGCAGGAGGACGAGGAGGAGGAGGAGGAGGGGGTGCGAACGGCTACAGACAACTGTTTACTAGACCGTGGGCTAGGCAGAACTGTCCCAAACTTGCTGTCCCCTGTGGACCCTGAATCCACCACATTTACCCAGTGTGCCGTGATGGACACGTAACGTCCCTGGCCATGCCTACTGGTCCATGCATCTGTTGTCAGGTGCACCTTTGTGCTCACAGATTGCCTGAGTGCATGGACGATGCGCTCTTTAACATGCTGGTGGAGGGCTGGGATGGCTTTTCTGGAAAAAAAGTGTCGACTGGGTAGCTCGTAGCGTGGTACAGCGTAGTCCATCAGGTCTTTGAAAGCTTCGCTTTCAACTAACCGGTAGGGCATCATCTCTAACGAGATTAGTCTAGCTATGTGGGCGTTCAAACCCTGTGTACGCGGATGCGAGGCTAAGTATTTCCTTTTTCTAACCATAGTCTCATGTAGGGTGAGCTGGACTGGAGAGCTGGAGATCGTGGAACTAGCGGGGGTGCCGGTGGACATGGCAGACTGAGAGACGGTGGGAGATGGTATTGTTGCCGCCGGTGCCCTAGATGCAGTGTTTCCTACTACGAAACTGGTGATTCCCTGACCCTGACTGCTTTGGCCTGGCAAAGATACCTGCACAGATACAGCAGGTGGTGCGCTAAATGGTGGTCCTACACTGCCGGAAGGGATGTTGCGTTGATGACTAGCTTCATTGGCCGAGGGTGCAACAACCTTAAGGGACGTTTGGTAGTTAGTCCAAGCTTTCAAATGCATGGTGGTTAAATGTCTATGCATGCAACTAGTATTGAGACTTTTCAGATTCTGACCTCTGCTTAAGGAAGTAGAACATTTTTGACAGATGACTTTGCGCTGATCAATTGGATGTTGTTTAAAAAAATGCCAGACTGCACTCTTTCTAGCATCGGATACCTTTTCAGGCATTGCAGACTGAGCTTTAACCGGATGGCCACGCTGTCCTCCACCAGGTTTTGGCTTTGCCACGCGTTTTGGGCAAGATACGGGCCCGGCAGATGGAACCTGTGGCGATGTTGATGCCTGCTGCGGCCCCTCCTCCTCCTCTGCTTCAGAACTGCTGCCGCCTGCACCCTGTTCCCCCAATGGCTGCCAATCGGGGTCAAGAACTGGGTCATCTAATAACTCTTCTTGTACCTCCTGCGCAACTTCGTCTGTGTCACCGTGTCGTTCGGTGGTATAGCGTTCGTGATGGGGCAACATAGTCTCATCAGGGTCTGATTCTTGATCAGCACCCTGCGAGGGCAATGTTGTGGTCTGAGTCAAAGGACCAGCATAGTAGTCTGGCTGTGGCTGTGCGTCAGTGCACTCCATGTCAGATTCAATTTGTAATGGGCATGGACTGTTAACTGCTTCACTTTCTAAGCCAGGGACGGTATGTGTAAAGAGCTCCATGGAGTAACCCGTTGTGTCGCCTGCTGCATTCTTCTCTGTTGTTGTTTTTGCTGAAGAGGACAAGGAAGTGACTTGTCCCTGACCGTGAACATCCACTAACGACGCGCTGCTTTTACTTTTACCAGTTTCACGAGATGAGGCAAAAGAGCTAGAGGCTGAGTCAGCAAGATAAGCCAAAACTTGCTCTTGCTGCTCCGGCTTTAAAAGCGGTTTTCCTAATCCCAGAAAAGGGAGCGTTCGAGGCCTTGTGTAGCCGGACGACGAACCTGGCTCCACAGCTCCAGACTTAGGTGCAATATTTTTTCCCCCACGACCACCTGATGCTCCACCACTACCACTACCCTCATTACCAGCTGACAATGAACGCCCCCGGCCACGACCTCTTCCACTAGACTTCCTCATTGTTTTAAAAACGTAACCAAACTAACGTTATTTGTTGCAGTCACACAACTTACACGGTGAGCTATAACTTCAGTATGATTTAGCTACCCCTTTACAGGTTGGTGAGACCACAGCGAAAATCAGGCCCAATGTTACACACTCTTTTTTTGGTGGCTGCAAATTAGAGAGATGCCCCACACGCAGGACTGTCACTGAAGCACAAATGTTAATATTAATGTCACACTATTATTTTTTTTTTATTTTTATTTTTTTCAGGAACACTTTAGAAACCCCCCAAAAAAAAAAAAATAGATTTTTGCAGGGAGAATTTAGAAAACAAATGTAACAAACTATATGCTTTCTATGGGCCACTGAGTGAGAGATGACGCACACAGGAATCAGGAGTGGCACACAAGCCCAGAGGCCAATATTTTTCTACCAATGATTGATGGAGTTATTTTCTCTGGTAGATTTTGGAACCCAAATCAAGGAAAAAAAATGTAGGCTTTCTATGGACCACAATTGGAGAGAGAGAGAGAGAGAGATGGCACACCCAGGAGTCAAGACTGGCACACAAGCAGAAAGGCCAATATTAATCTCCCACTGTTTTTTTTTTGTTTTTTTTTTTTTTTTTTTTTTTCAGGGAGACTTTAGAAAAAAAAATAATAAAAAAAATATGATTTTATCAGGAAGAATTTAGAAACCAAATAAAATAAAATGATTTTTTCAGGGAGAATTTATAAAACAAATAAAAACAAAAATAGGCGTTCTATGGCCCACTGACTGAGAGATGACGCACACAGGAGTCAGGAGTGGCACACAAACCCAGAGGCCAATATTTTTCTACCAATGATTGATGTAGTTATTTTCTCTGGTAGATTTTAGAACCCAAATCAAGGAAAAAAAATATAGGCTTTCTATGGACCACAATTGGAGAGAGAGAGAGAGAGAGAGAGAGAGAGAGAGAGAGAGAGAGAGATGGCACACCCAGGAGTCAAGACTGGCACACAAGCAGAAAGGCCAATATTAATCTCCCACTGTTTTTTTTGGTTGTTTTTTTTTTTTTTTTTTTCAGGGAGACTTTAGAAAAAAAAATAATAAAAAAAATATGATTTTATCAGGAAGAATTTAGAAACCAAATAAAATAAAATGATTTTTTCAGGGAGAATTTATAAAACAAATAAAACCAAAAATAGGCGTTCTATGGCCCACTGACTGAGAGATGACGCACCCAGGAGTCAAGACTGGCACACAAGCAGAAAGGCCAATATTAATCTCCCACTGTTTTTTTTGGTTGTTTTTTTTTTTTTTTTTTCAGGGAGACTTTAGAAAAAAAAATAATAAAAAAAATATGATTTTATCAGGAAGAATTTAGAAACCAAATAAAATAAAATGATTTTTTCAGGGAGAATTTATAAAACAAATAAAACCAAAAATAGGCGTTCTATGGCCCACTGACTGAGAGATGACGCACCCAGGAGTCAAGACTGGCACACAAGCAGAAAGGCCAATATTAATCTCCCACTGTTTTTTTTTTTTTTTTTCAGGGAGACTTTAGAAAAAAAAATAATAAAAAAAATATGATTTTATCAGGAAGAATTTAGAAACCAAATAAAATAAAATGATTTTTTCAGGGAGAATTTAGAAAACAAATAAAACCAAAAATAGGCGTTCTATGGCCCACTGACTGAGAGATGACGCACACAGGAGTCAGGAGTGGCACACAAACCCAGAGGCCAATATTTTTCTACCAATGATTGATGTAGTTATTTTCTCTGGTAGATTTTAGAACCCAAATCAAGGAAAAAAAATATAGGCTTTCTATGGACCACAATTGGAGAGAGAGAGAGAGAGAGAGAGAGAGAGAGATGGCACACCCAGGAGTCAAGACTGGCACACAAGCAGAAAGGCCAATATTAATCTCCCACTGTTTTTTTGGTTGTTTTTTTTTTTTTTTTTTCAGGGAGACTTTAGAAATAAAAATAATAAAAAAAATATGATTTTATCAGGAAGAATTTAGAAACCAAATAAAATAAAATGATTTTTTCAGGGAGAATTTAGAAAACAAATAAAACCAAAAATATGCGTTCTATGGCCCACTGACTGAGAGAGAGAGAGAGATGGAACGCTTAGTACTGGCACACAAGCCCAAAGGGCAATATTAATCTCCCTTTTTTTTTCCAGGGAGAATTTCTGAAACCCAAAAAAAAAATAAAATAGGCTTTCTATGGCCCACTATTTGTGAGAGAGATGGGACGCTCAGGACTGGCACAGATGGCACGCTCAGGACTGGCACAGAAGCCCAGAGGCCAATATTAATCTCCCTTTTTTTCTGGGAGAATTTATAAAACCAAAAAAATATTTAAATAGGCTTTCTATGGCCCACTATTTGTGAGAGAGATGGCACGCTCAGGACTGGCACAGATGGCACGCTCACAACTGGCACACAAGCCCAGAGGCCAATATTAATCTCCCTTTTTTCAGGGAAAATTGATAAAACAAAAAAAAAAATTAAATAGGCTTTCTATGGCCCACTATTTGTGAGAGAGATGGCACGCTCAGGGCTGGCTGGCACAGATGGCACGCTCAGGACTGGCACACAAGCCCAGAGGCCAATATTAATCTCCCTTTTTTTCTGGGAGAATTTATAAAACCAAAAAAATATTTAAATAGGCTTTCTATGGCCCACTATTTGTGAGAGAGATGGCACGCTCAGGACTGGCACAGATGGCACGCTCACAACTGGCACACAAGCCCAGAGGCCAATATTAATCTCCCTTTTTTCAGGGAAAATTGATAAAACAAAAAAAAAAATTAAATAGGCTTTCTATGGCCCACTATTTGTGAGAGAGATGGCACGCTCAGGGCTGGCTGGCACAGATGGCACGCTCAGGACTGGCACACAAGCCCAGAGGCCAATATTAATCTCCCTTTTTTTCTGGGAGAATTTATAAAACCAAAAAAATATTTAAATAGGCTTTCTATGGCCCACTATTTGTGAGAGAGATGGCACGCTCAGGACTGGCACAGATGGCACGCTCACAACTGGCACACAAGCCCAGAGGCCAATATTAATCTCCCTTTTTTCAGGGAAAATTTATAAAACAAAAAAAAAAATTAAATAGGCTTTCTATGGCCCACTATTTGTGAGAGAGATGGCACGCTCAGGGCTGGCACAGATGGCACGCTCAGGACTGGCACACAAGCCCAGAGGCCAATATTAATCTCCCTTTTTTTCAGGGAGAATTTATAAAACCAAAAAAAAAAATAAATAGGCTTTCTATGGCCCACTATTTGTGAGAGAGATGGCACACTCAGGACTGGCACACAAGCCCAAAGGCCAATATTAATCTCCCACTGTATTTTTATCAGGGAGAATTTATACACCCCACAAAAAAAAATACAGAAAAATGAAAAGGCTTTCTATGGCCCACTATGTGAGAGAGATGGCACACACAGGGATGGCACTCTAGCAGAAATGCCAAATTGCCAATCTTAATCTCCCACCAAAAAAAAAAAAAAACAGGGAATGTCCTACAATTACTATCTCCCTGCCTGCAGTAATCTCAGCCAGGTATGGCAGGCAGCTACTATCTCCCTGCCTGCAGTAATCTCAGCCAGGTATGGCAGGCAGCAATAAGGAGTGGACTGATGCACAAATGAAATAAAAAGTGTGGACAAACAAAAAAGATAGCTGTGCAGAAAGGAAGGAACAAGAGGATTTGTGCTTTGAAAAAAGCAGTTGGTTTGCACAGCGGCGTACACACAGCAATGCAGCTATCAGGGAGCCTTCTAGGGCAGCCCAATGAGCTACAGCGCTGAGGGGAAAAAAAAAAAAAAAAAAACTTCCACTGTCCCTGCACACCGAGGGTGGTGTTGGACAGTGCAAATCGCTGCAGCACAAGCGGTTTTGTGGTTAATGGACCCTGCCTAACGCTATCCCTGCTTCTGACAAAGCGGCAGCAACCTCTCCCTAAGCTCAGATCAGCAGCAGTAAGATGGCGGTCGGCGGGAACGCCTCTTTATAGCCCCTGTGACGTCGCAGACAGCAAGCCAATCACTGCAATGCCCTTCTCTAAGATGGTGGGGACCAGGACCTATGTCATCACGCTGCCCACACTCTGCGTTTACCTTCATTGGCTGAGAAATGGCGCTTTTCGCGTCATTGAAACGCGACTTTGGCGCGAAAGTCGCGTACCGCATGGCCGACCCCGCACAGGGGTCGGATCGGGTTTCATGAAACCCCGACTTAGCCAAAAGTCGGCGACTTTTGAAAATGTTCGACCCGTTTCGCTCAACCCTATTGTTTATTATGCTACTTGTCCGTGCTCCCTGATTTATGTAGGACTTACCACTCGACAACTTAAGGTATGAATCAGGGAGCACGTACCGGGCATTGAGGCGGCTGCTGGCCAGGAGGATGTAGCCCTCTTAAAAACAATACCCAGGCATTTTAAGGCCCATCACAATTGTGAGAGTAGGGGACTGAGGGTCAAGGGTATTGATACAATTGACTTGGGTATCCGGGGCGGTAAAATCACACAACGTCTGGCACAGTTAGAGGCCAGATGGATCTGGACTCTGGGGACGGTACATCCACGGGGTCTGAATGAGGGTCTTAGCTTTTCGTCCTTTTTGTGATCATCTCTCGCTCTGCGTTTCATACATGACTCTGGTACTCGTGTATGTTTTTAATCTGCTTGCTTTTTATTCATTATTTTTTAGGTCTTATCATGGTGTTTCATATTAGTTAAGTGTTCCGTGTTATTCTGGAAGCAAGGACTGATGAGGGGGGCCCTCTTGTTGCTGATTCTGCCCGCTCATTGGCCTATTTGAGGAGGAGCTAGATTGGACTAAGCCTGGACATTGGATCATCACTTCCGTATCTACGTTCATAGACTAAGCCCCATCACACATGGAGGACAACTTTGAAAAGGAATCCGTTTATGTCAGATATTATTTTTGGGATCATGATTGGACTATAACAATATCTTGTTTATCTGCATATTTTATATGTATACTATGTGTAGTGTTAATCATCTTAGATATATCCAATGTTGTAATTCTGTGGTGGCTCTATGTGTTCTAGCTGCTCTTCTATTGGCCAATGTTAGGGGGATTTACATATATATGTATGTCTTTTTACTTCTGTAATAACATCTATGTAGTAATATAGGATGGCGAATTATATGTTTTTCCACTTAGGGTGTTCCCCTCGTTGCATGCCCTGCTTACCTTGTATCTGTTGTTATTTATGGCTGCGTGCCCATATTTGTTGCCCCTGTCTAATATGGCGCCTGAGTGCTTGGGAGTTCACTGCGCATGCGCCGGTCCTCCCTGTTTCCCCGACGTCTTGCGCTGATTGCCTGTCCGGCATCGGACTACACGGGGCCCCGTGGTTTGTCCGGTGGTCGGCAGGGTGCGGCGCAGGAGTCTGGTGTTCTGTGGGGATCGACGGTGTGGGTGGGCGGTGCTTGCATCAGACGCCGGCATGTTTACCATCTGTGTCGGGTAGTTAGGGATTGGTTGCCATAGAGATTTTTGAGCACTTCCGGGACTATGCCGGGTTTACTTCCGGCATCCATATGTATAAAGCGGCAAGTTTGGTACCCCCTCTCCAAGCCCCCTGAGGAAGGTGTGTTACCGAAACGCGCGTCGGGGTTGGCGCACGGACCCTGGGAGCCATACATCTATACGGTAATTAGCACTTGTCTATTTCATGATTTCATATGAGGGCCATGTCGTTTGTAGCTGCCATATTTTCCATCTATGCATAGCTTCATTATTTATGTGACCCTCGGCTATTTATTTACCTTTTTGGATTTTAGCAAGTGTATCCATGCTTGATTATTTTCGATATGCATATATCTCATTTTTTCCCCCTCTTAGGGGTATGCATGGTTCAATATGGTAATTTTCTATATTTGACTCCCTGGCTCCGTGCGCCTCTGGCATCTTTACACGATTGTGCAGTTTCTTTGTATGCCATGCTGTGCCATGACCCTACCTGGTTGTTTCTGCTTTTACTAATAAAGTTTGTTTGATACTTTGTACCTTGTGAACTTTGTTGGTTGTATTTTGGGCTTTTTAGCCCACCCCTCTCCATTTATGATTGCGACTAGTTCGTGAATATTGTCCTGTTTATACCAGTTCTTCTTTGAAATATTGCCCTATTTTCTTTTGGTACATATTCCCATTATGCTGGTTTTTGTCGTGTGTGTGTTTAAATTCAGATGCTACATGTTGCAGTTTTTTGGCATCATAAATATTTTAAAAAACGCATGCGTCGCGCTTGCGTCGTCTATGCGCCAAAACCCCCATTAAAGTCTATTGACAACGCAGAAGGCGCAAGTGCTTGCGTCGCAGTGCATTGTGCGACGCATGCGTCCTTTAATCAAAAAACAAGATAAGTGTCTAGACGGTGTCTAGACAGTGACAAAACAACCTATATATACCGTATATACTCGAGTATAAGCCGACCCGAGTATATGCCGACCCCCCTAATTTTGCCACAAAAAACTGGGAAAACTTATTGACTCGAGTATAAGCCTAGGGTGGAAATGCAGCAACTACCGGTGAATTTCAAAAATAAAAATAGATACCAATAAAAGTAAAATTAATTGAGACATCAGTAGCTGCGTTCATATATCCCCATATCTGCCCCATACTGTGCTCTGCTGCGTTCATATATCCCCATATCTGCCCCATACTGTGCTCTGCTGCGTTCATATATCCCCATATCTGCCCCATACTGTGCTCTGCTGCGTTCATATATCCCCATATCAGCCCCATACTGTGCTCTGCTGCGTTCATATATCCCCATATCTGCCCCATACTGTGCTCTGCTGTGTTCATATATCCCCATATCTGCCCCATACTGTGCTCTGCTGCGTTCATATATCCCCATATCTGCCCCATACTGTGCTCTGCTGCGTTCATATTGCCCCATAGATGCTCGGTATAAGTCTGTGCCATGGCCGCTGCTGCTGCAATAAAAAAAAAAAAAGCCATACTCACCTCGCTGATTGCAGCTCCCAGCGCCGGTCCCGGCGTCTCTCTGCACTGACTGATCAGGCAGAGGGCGCCGCGCACACTAGTGCGTCATCGCGCCCTCTGAGCTGAACAGTCAGAGCGCAGATAGACGCCGGGAAGATGGATCGGCGCCCGGCGGCTGGAACGTGGACAGGTGAATATGACATACTCACCTAGTCCTGGCGATCCTCGCGCTGTCCCCGCCTGTCACAGCTGTCTTCGGTGCCGCAGCTTCTTTCTCTATCAGCGGTCACCGGCACCGCTGATTAGAGAAATGAATAGGTGGCTCCGCCCCTATGGGAGGTGGAGCCGCCTATTCATTTTTCTAATGAGCGGTCCCACGTGACCGCTGAAGAGAGGAAGAAGCTGCAGCGCCGAAGCCCGTGGGACGGCAAGGACAGCGCGAGGATCGCTGGGACTAGGTAAGTATACCTCAGCGCCCTCTCCCCCTCACCCGCCGACCCCACCGCTACCGTGACTCGAGTATAAGCCGAGGGGGGCACTTTCAGCCCAAAAATTTGGGCTGAAAATCTCGGCTTATACTCGAGTATATACGGTACATATATATATATATATATATATATATATATATATAAAAAGGGATTGGCATTGTCTTTCAATTGCCTGCAGGAAAGAACACGAGACAACATCTCTGATCTGCTTTCAAAAGCTGTAAGTATATAATTTCTCAGTGGATTTTTCTTCTTTATGTGTGTTTTATTTTCATTTTTAATGCAATTTGTGCAGGTTTAATTTAATGTTTGGTCTGTACTTTAGTACGGCTATGCCACTGTGGATGTTTTTTGAAAATTTGTGTTTTTTAATCTGGTTCTGATGTATTTCTGGTGTTATATGATGGCGTTTTCTTGTCTCCGGCCTTGTTTGTTTTTGGATTAGTTTTAATTTATTTTGGGTTGTTCTGTAATGTCATGCGGTTGTTCCACTGTGTTTTTAAATAGGATTTTCTTGTTTAATTTCTGGTTTATGTGGTTTTAATTCTGGTTTCTATTTCTGGGGGTAACCGTATGTCGTTTTCTTGGCTCATGTCTTGTTGTTTGTTATTGTAAAGTATGGCAGTTTATACTGGATTGCCTTTTCTATGCTCTTTTTTTTTTCCTATGTGCCTTTTTTTTGGTGTTTACATTTATGGTGTCTTATTTAATTTTTATTGGCTTGTTCTGGAATGTCATGAGGCTATGGCATTGTTTTTTTCTTTTTGTATATATTTTTTTTGTTTCTGATGTATTTCTGGCGTTATATGTAACCGTATGGCGTATTTTTGTCTCCAGCCTTGTTTTTTTTATTCTAAAGTATGGCTGTTTATAATTTATTATTATTTTTTTTCTTTATCAAGTGTGTTTTTTTGTTTTATTTTACTAAATACAATTTATGGTGGTTTATTTAATTGTTATTGGGTTGTTCTATAATTTCACGTGGCTGTGCCATAATTTTTTTTTTTTATATATATAGAATGGTTTTTATCCTTTATCTGTTTCTGATGTATTTCTGTGGTTATATGTAACCATATGGTGTTGTTTTGCCTCATGTCTTGTTGTTTTTAATTGTAAAGTATGGCGGTTTATACTTGTTTGCCTTTTCTTGGCCCTTTTTAAAAAAAAATTTTTTTTTTTCAAAAAGGTATATGTGTCTTTTTTTGATTTGTACATAGGGGACTGTTGTTTATGAATTGTTTTTTTTATCTTTTCTGGAACTTTATTCTGCTTTTGCTATACTCTGCATTGTGTTGTCTCTGCCATTGATTTTTATTTCAATGTATGGCGGTGTGGTTTGATCAGCGCTTGTTGAGTTGGCATTATCCTATGAGTGAACTGTCTGCTGTGGTAGTCATGTTATGTATGGTATTTTTGCTATTTTCTTGTATGTGGCTGTGTTTTGTGCTTTTAATGTAGTAATTTTTTCAATTTTTCCTTGCAGAATTATCTTGGACAAAACCATGGCGACAGACTCATCAAGCCACACGGCGCAGGGGAGTTCAGTGAGTAAATTATCTACAGTTGCTTACTATTCGGTGTCATTTGTAGACTTGGCACTAATTTTTTTTAAAACATTTTTAACAGGCTTCTTCAAGTGAGGAGGAAGCTAACCAGCAGGAGCAGCGACCTCGGGGCCAAGCTGTGGCGGCAAGACGGCGAGTAAGTATTTTTCCAAACAAAAGGAATGTTTTTTATTTTTTTATTTTTTTTTTTTTCGTGGGGTGGTGGTGGTTGTTGGCAATTTTTATTAAGCTTGAAAACATTAATGTTTTTATATTATTCTAGGTTTCACAACGGGACCGCGAGGAGGGGATAAAAATTGATCTCCTCGTCGCCAGTATCCAGGAGCGTGGCCCGTTGTGGAACAGCCGTGACCCCCAGCACGCGGACCAGGTGGTGTTGAGGCGGATGTGGGCTCAGGTGGCAAAATCGCTGTGGAATGGCTTTGACAGCGCTTCCGCATCAGACAAATCAAACTTTGGTAAGTATTTCTGAAACTCCGCTCAGACCCATCAGGCCAGGATAACACAATCGTGTGTGATGTGATCAACTCCTTTAACTTTGTTGCCTCGCACACGGTTGTGTTATCATTTGGAAATGTACAATCTCTAACCTTTTTGTTGTTTTCATTCACAGTCAAAAAATTGAAGAAAAGATGGCGTTCCATGAAGGACCGTTTCAATTGGGGCCTGCGGAAGGAGGAGGAACAGGCTCGGAGTGGTGCTGCTGCGGCAAGGTCGTCAACCTACAAGTACACAAGGTTGCTCCAGTTCCTGAGACCAATCCTTGGCCGCCGATCGTAAGTATTTAATTATTGGTGTACCTATTGCAACGCATCGGGTATTGCACAATATGCATGTCCACGTAGTATATTGCCCAGCCACATAGTATATTGCCCAGCCATGTAGTATATTGGCCAGCCACGTATTATATTGGCCAGCCACGTAGTATATTGGCCAGCCACGTAGTATATTGGGCAACTAACTAGTATATTGCTCAGTGACGTAGTATAAAGCACAGAGTCACGTTGTATATTGCAAAGCCACACATGACATTTTTTCAAGTAATGTAGTATACAGCACAGAGCCACATAGTATATTGGCCAGCCCCGTAAAATTTTTCCTAGTGGCATGGTATATTGCCCATCCAGGTTTGTCACAGTTTTAAAAAAAAAATAAAATAATTTACCGCGTGGGTCCTTGTAGTCCACGACAGGTTCCGGTCCCAGCCAGGGTTGGTCTGATCGCAGGACCTGTGATGACGTCTCGGTCACATGACCATGACATCATGGCAGGTCCTGCGCTCAGCATAAAAGATGGCGGTAGTCGCAAACACCAGCGGAAGGCAAGAATAGCAGGGTATATTTTTTAATCAAATTTGTAACTTTAAATTTTTTAATATTGATGCGGCATAGGCAGCGTCAATAGTAAAGAGTTGTTGACACCAAGGTTTTGCGGCGACAACGGTTTGCGTTAACGCCGACCGTGTGTTTAGCGATGACAGTTGTGCGGGCGACAGGCATTGACTGCGGGGAGGAGCGCTCATTTTATTCTGGACTGTGCCCATCGCTGATTGGTCGCGTCAGCCATGACAGGCAGCTGGCGAGAAAAATCAGCGAATGATTAACCGTGAGTTAAGGACAGACAGACTGACAGACGGAAGTGACCCTTACAATTATATGTTAAATTATTTTATAGTGTTGTGTGATGTAATGTTAACTTTATTATATTACACAGGAGTTGGTGTATGTGAAATTTTAATTTTTGAATTCTAATGTTTTCCTTATCTTTTCACAGAACACACAGCAGCACCCTCGAACCTGTTCTGCCATCTGGAGCGGTCCTTCATGAATCACCATCTGACCCGTCACAGCCATCCCACAGCGAGAGCAGGCTTGCACCACTTTCTGGAGAATCGGCAGCCGGTCCATCTGGTGTTCCCCTGGCCGAGGCCTCTGTCGCTCCTTCTTTTGCGTATTCCCGCCAGCTTCAGTGGGCCTCGGACAGGCCGCTAATGCCCGAATATTTTCATGTGGGCACGGTTTTCCAAAATTGTTTCAAGGTACTGGGAGATAGGATGGACACTGCTCTGGCCACTATCGACCGGCGCCTTGAAACAATGGAATCCGAGCTCATGAGGCCGGCAAAACATTTTTTTAGTGCCATTGCTAAGGGCATAGTGGAACATCTTACACCGGAACTCCAGATTTCGGTGATGCAGGCCTGCAACAACGCCTACGTGAGTGCTCTGCAGCAGGCTCGGATCATGCAGTCAGTGACTACAATGCCCGTAGTACCATCGCTGGCTAGCATGACTCTGACTCCTGCTGCACAGCCACTCTACAGAGGTCCGGGAGCCGAGGGACGCTGCCACCGACACCATCACACCCAGCCGATGAGTCCTGCTAGGAGCTCAACCTCCAGAAGACTTCAAGCAGAGGAACGCGCAGAGGGAGAAAGTAAAAGGAGGAAAACGACACGGACAGCTGCTGCGTCTCTGGCTGCTCCAACAACCACACCAAGCTCTCGGCCGGGGTCAAGCCGGAGCAGGAGTAGCCAGAGCCAGCCAAGAACCACAAGCAGACTGGTGTTGCCTCCTCCCTCCCCTACAGAGGTGGCTATATCCTCACCCTCACACACTGGGTGGTCGGAATTACCATCCAGCCTTCTGGACTATGGTTCAACCTCCTCCTCTACCCACTCCCAAGCAGGTAGCTATGAGTCACCCCTGACTGCCCATGTTGATACCCCTTAATTATCTTACCCCCTTTTTTTTGTGTCACAAAATAAAACAGTTATATTTAAAACTCTATTTGTTTGTATTGTTAAAAATTAGTTTCCAGCAACTCACAAAGTGCGCCGTGTACACAAATCCTATGTTTTCTACACCTCATATATGCAATGTCAGACACTATTTTATCAATTTTTTATTCGCCTTTTTTTTGGTGTCTCTCATTGTTCTATGAGGTGTTTTCAAACACAAAGAGGATTATAACATCTTATAGTTTTTACACATACAATAAGGTCATGGCTCAGGTGAGGTGGTTGCAATGGTCACGTGGCCAAGTGTCGACACTATTTGAATCAGGATGTATTTCAGCATCCTGACTTCAATAGTTTTTACTCAAAAGAGCGGAGCGAACATGATCGGCTCCCTCCTTGGCAAGCTATAACACTTGCCGACTACTTGCATATGCATTCCGGCACCGCTGCCGCATGTACCAAGGCTGTGTGAAAGGCACAACACATGCACAACCCAAGCCTATTTGTTGGCCTCGCCATGCATGTGTAGTGCCTGTCACACAGCCGCGGCACATGCAGCTGTGGCGGGTGAAAACTGCTGATCAGCCAGCGCGCTCCATGAAGCCGGGTTCCATATGCAACTAGTCGGGAAGCTTTACAGTTTGCCAAGGAGGGAGCCGAGCATGTTCGCTCAACTATAGAACACACGGCCATGTGAACATAAGTGGGGTGGTTTGGCTGAGTCTATTTGGGAGCTGGGGATCACCTGAGTATATTTGGGAGCTGGTGATCACCTGAGTACACTTTTAGACCAGTTGGTAGGAAAATGGACATTGGAAAAGTTTAAACATTTTTTTATTAACAACAACATTTGAAAAAAAAGGTGAGCAGGTTTTGATAAGTTAAGGCACAATAAAGTAAGTTTATTCAGAACACACAACAGGTGAAAATCTAGGTAGATGACAAATTTGAAAGAATATTACATTAGTAACCTTTAAACTGGTTATATTTAATGGACACATTAGTGTTGACATCTTTTATTGTCATTATATTCTTTTATTACAAGCACAATTAAGTTATTTTTCAGTTAAAAGCAGAATAAAGTATAACTGTAAAACATAAACACTACACCATTGCATCTTGCCATGACACACGGCCAACATCAGAAACAAAATAGGAAGCAAACCGATCCCTCATCTGCCCAATTTCAACAGTTGTCCTCAGAGGATGATGTTGGTAATCGGACAAGGGGTTTGGTATGGGTTCATCTAGTTCCACGTTCAGTCTCTCTTTGGCAATAATATAATTGTGGAGAACCACACAAGCCTTCACCACCTCATCCACTGTCTCAATTTTCAGATTAATGGCGGATCCTAAAATACGCCATTTGGAGATCAGGATGCCAAAGGCGCACTCCACAGCTCTTCTGGTCCTGGACAGTCTATAATTGGTCTTCGGTGTTGGGAAGGGGTCGTGGCTGGGGGAAATTAAAATTGTTCCCATATAACCTTTGGCCCATATCAGACTCTTTAAATGTCCGTGAGTCATTTGTATGGCCAAACGCTCCAATGTCCATGGCGAGAAACCTGCAGTCTGCACCTGCAATTGCCATGAGCATGGTGGAAAAGTATTTTTTATAATTAAAAAACTGAGATCCAGTTCTTGCAGGCTTTGTAATCCTATTGTGCTTCCCATCCACAGCTCCAATACAGTTAGGGAAAGAACACGGTTGTTCAAATTTTTTGGCGTTGGCCTCCCATAATTCAGTTGTTGGGATTGGTAAAAATTCATCCCGGAGATTGTCCCACAAAGCGCGGCATGTGTCAGCAACAATTCCAGAAAGTGTGGAGACTCCAATCCTAAATTGGAAATGCAGGGATCTTAAGGTCTCTCCGGTAGCCAGGAAACTGCCAAGAAGAAAAATAAAGAAATTTAATTAAATTACATTTTAAGCCAAATAATTTAATTTACCAAACAAAAGACAACAACAACAAAAAAAATGGCAGAACATATGACAGTCGTTCAAATAGCAAAATTACATACCGTAGAGTCACCAGCAGCCGTTCCTCTGCAGAAATTGATCTCCGGAGCTGTCTGTCCTGCCTGGTAATGGCTCCTTCCACAAGACGCAGCAGATAGCGGAAGCTTTCTTGAGACATCCTGGTATATTCAAAATATTTTTCAAGATTGTCATTTAGCTCGCCAAACAAACAATGGTAGGCTCCACGGCTCTCCCGGACTTCAACTATAGGGTGTAGCCAAAAGCGCCGATGATGCCTTCTACATTTTTCTCTTTTCCTTTCCTCGTAATAGGCAATAGCATAAGCATTAGCCAAGGCAAAATCCAACTCCATATTCATGTAGATACTCTCCATGGGACGCTCCATCATGATGCACCCCAGCAAAATGTGAGGAATTCATCTCTGCCAGGGTATATATACACAAATTCCATTACACCCACCCTCTTCTAGCCATTGGTGGTGTTTATCTAGTGTCTAGACACTAATTGGGGCTTTATTTTGTGCAATTGTCTAAACAATGACATCACTTTAGGCCAACGCATGCGTCAGTAAACGCTGCGTTTTTTGCAAAAAACGCAAGTTTTTTTCCAAAAAACGCAGCGTTTTCCGACGCAAGCGGTGAACGCATGCATAAAAAAAAACTGCGTTTGGCATGCGTTTACCATGCGTTATGCGTTGCGTCAACGATGCTGCGCCCAAAGGCGCAAATGTGACCGTAGCCTTACAGGATTTATCTGATCAAATGCCCCTGTGGTTTACTATATATTGGGGAAACCACACAACTGATACGTGACCGGATATCTAAACATAAATCCACAATATGGTGCAAAAATATGCTTTTACCAATTCCCTATCATTTTATCACCAAGGGACACAGCATCACACAACTGAAATTTCAGGTCATAGAACACATACGGGCCCCTAGACAGGGATGAAATAGGATTGCTCTACTAAAACGCCGTGAAGCCTTTTGGATCCACACCCTCGAGACACTTAGCCCCAAGGGACTTAATAGGGAATATGACCTGTTTTCATTCGTGTAACATCAGTCTAGCCTCCAGGTACTACTTTTGACGACATTCTAATCCCATCCTCAGGGATCACTAACTTTGCATTTTGTCTATACTAGAATACTGTATGTATGTATTATGCTGTATAAACTTGTTGTTGATTATAGTCACTAACATGCATTTGTGTTTTTATAGAGCCACTTATATTGATTAGACTGTATCCTGTGATACCATCTGGATGTATACTGCCACAATACTATGGTTATCTGCTCATCACTGCACCCTGATGGGTTGCACCTTTAATTCTATGGATATTCGTATATGTCTCACAGCCTTGTCTTCCAGGGGATCTTATTCCACCTTACATTCTGCTACCAAGTTCACACATTGATTTCAAGTTATTTTTCTGCACTTTTAGTCTGTACTTTACAGTCATTTAGCACTCCTGCACTCCCTCAACCTCAACACAACGCTGCAGCAGCAATAAGTGATGCACTGGGCGATTTTTTTCTTCTTCCGCCACGTCACTTCTGGCTCATGGAACGCACCAGACTAAGCCTGTGGAACGCACGGTTATCCTAGCTGACGTCACTTCCAGTATGTGTGACAGGCAGAACTACCGGCCTTTAGCTCTATAAATCACCGCCCCTGGACACTGATCAGCGCACACGCCATTACCCATACAGACAAGCGGAGGATACCGCGTCTGTTCATGGTTTCTGCATCCTACAAATAAGGTACGGTAACTATAGTGTTCCTCCTTCCCCTAGCATTGCTGCTATCGTCACAGCTTCAGTTTTTGGCGACTTTGTCTCCACTTACATATATCAAACACCATCTTTTTACAGCAGAGTTCTCTCTGTATCCTATCCGATGGCTATATAACTTTGAATATACAGGTATTTTTTCCTCTCCTTGCTCTATGCACCACTGTCACATCTTTTTTATCCTGTGCCATAGACTTCTTAATATGTTATCTGATAATACTATATCAGACTTGCCATAAACCATTACCCATCATTCCTTCTTACGTCAGTACGGTACGAGAACATATTTATTTATCTACTCATTCTTTTCTACTGGATGCTCTGTGGCTCCATCTGCATGTATGTGCAATACCATTTTGATCCTAATATGACCATCTCCCATATTTTTGTATATACTTTTTTTGGTTTTCTTTTGTTTGCTGAATTATGACCTGATTGGTTTTAAATATTTTGTTTTTGTTTTTGGTTGTTGTAGTAACTGATGAAGGTCTCTATGACCGAAACGTTTGTTGTTGGTACTACAAATAAATTCAAGTGCATCACACAAACTTAAGTTGAGTGGCAGGTTCTCTTTATCTATCCTGGCACAAGGTAGATGCATCGGTGTAACGGTTAGTGAGGAATATGATCCTGGCTGCAGAATTCAAGACAGATTGGAGAGGGGAGAGTTTCGTCAGAGGAAGACAGATTAGTAGAGAGTTACATTAGTCCAGATAAGAATGAATAAGAGCAACAGTAAGGCCGGTGTCACACTTGTGAGTGCAATGCGAGAAACTCACGTGAGTCTCTCTCATCAATACCCGGCAGTGCCGCTGGCACTCGGGACCGGAGCTGTTATGATCCGGTGACCTTGGAGCCGCATGAAACTTTCTCTGGAGTAGGTGGTAACTGTACTGACCGCAAATCCTGAACGAACACCGCAACTAGAAGTAGCCGTGGGGTGTGCCTAACAAACCCTAGAGACCTCGACACAGCCGGAGGACTAAATACCCCTATAGATGGAAATAGGAATTCTACCTTGCCTTAGAGCAGAACCCCAAAGGATAGGCAGCCCCCCACGAATATTGACTGTGAGTAGGAGAGGAAAGATACATGCAGGCAGAAAATAGGATTTAGCAAAAGAGGCCACTCTAGCTAAATAGGAAAGGATAGGACAGAATACTAAGCGGTCAGTATTAAAACCCTTCCAAAAATATCCACAGCAGATAATACAAAAAATTCCACCATCTAACTAAAGACATGGAACGTATATCTGCAACTCCTGAGAATCCAACAAGACTGAAAAAATACTGACACAATCTAAGCTGGACAAGAAAAAACAAATGAATAGCACTGAATTATCAAGCACACAGCATGTGTGCCACAGAAACAAAACCAGACACTTATCTTTGCTGATTTGGCAGAAAGGCAGGAGGAACCAGACAGAGGTCCAACACCTCCCAGCAACCATGGACAACTGGAAAGGACTAATGAATCCTGCACACCTAAATACCCCAGTCAGAACTGCATTCAGCAGATACACCTGACCAGGACTGCAACCTAGGGACAACAGCATTACCACCTACAACCACCGGAGGGAGCCCAAAAGCAGAATTCACAACACGGAGCATTCAGCTGCATAGAAATACATGCAGCCGCATGCTCCGGTCCCAATTGCCAGTGGCAGTGCTGAATATTGATGCGAGAGACTCACGTGAGTTTCTCGCATCGCACTCGAGTCGCAAGTGTGATACCGGCCTAAGAGTTTTTGCACATTTGAAAGTAAGAAAAGGTCAAATTCTAGAAATGTTTTTGAGGTGTAGATAACAAGAACGAGCCAGTGATCCGATGTGGTGGGTGAATGAAAGCTCTGAATCAAGTATGACCCCAAGACAGCGAGCATGTTGCTGAGAAGTAATGGTAGAACCCCACACGGGAATGGCAATGTTGGGCATAGGTAGGTTAGTGGAGGGAGGAAACACAAGGAGTTCAGTTTTTGACAGGTTCAGTTTCAGATAGAGGGAGGACATGTTGTTGGAGACAGCAGTAAGACAATCACTGGTGTTTTGTAATAATACAGACGTGATGTCAGGAGTAGTGGTGTATAATTGGGTGTCATCAGCATAGAGATGGTACTGGAAACCAAATCTACTGATTGTTTGTCCACACAATCCCACAAGCAGACAAGCTCATTATACTTGGAGAATTTAATGCCAGAGTGGGAACAGACCATCAAAACTGGGAAGGGGTCATTGGGAGACATGGCACTGGCAAGTGTAACAGTAATGGCCGCTGCTCCTCAAGATGTGTGCCACACATGACCTTGTCATCACCAACACTTTATTCTGCTTACCCACACGCAAGAAGACATCATGGATGCATCCATGCTCAAGGCATTGGCGTCTCATTGATTACATCATTGCCAGGAAAAGGGATGAGATGGACTTTAGAATGATGAGGGCCATGTGTGGTGCAGACTGCTGGACTGACCATTGCCTCATTGTGTCTAAGTGCAGAATCTGCATCCTGCATGCGAGGAGATCCCAAGGGCAGAAAACGACAAAGAGGCTGAATATCTATAAGCTGCTAAATAAAAGAATTGCAAGGGAATTTGACAATGGCCTTGATGGCAGACTGTTAAATATACTGCAGGCAGAGGAGATCAGCGTTGAGTAACAGTGGACAATTCTGAGACATGCTGTTTATAATACTGCTCTGGAGCATCTCGGATCAGCAGCCAGAAATAATCAAGACTGGTTCAATGAAAACGACGAGGAAATAAAGACACTCCTAGAAGAGAAACATCAGCGGTACAAGGTGTATCAAAATGATCCCACGTCGTTAGCTAAGAAAGGTGCCTTTACCAACATAAAAAGAAAGGTACAGATCAAGCTACGCGAGATGCAGGATAACTGGTTTAGCAAGAAAGCCGATGAAATTCAAGGCTATGCAGATACCCATGACCAGAAACACTTCTACCATGCGCTCAAAGCTGTATATGGACCCCAGTCATCAAGCTCCTCATCTCTGCTTAACACAGATGGAACTAAGCTGCTGACAGAAAAGAAACACATTCTGGAATGGTGGGTTGAGCACTTTAATAATATTCTTAATCGCCCTGCCAATATCAATGATGAGGCTATTTTTCGCCTGCCCCAGGTAGAAGTCAACAAGGATCTTGATGTTCTTCCAAGTGGAGATGAAGTCAGAAAAGCAACTTTCTTGGGGAAAAGCACCTGGAAATGATGCTATACCTGCTAAGGTATATAAAGCTGGCGGCCCTGCTCTGATGCAAACGGTGACCAAACTATTCGAGTATATGTGTTAGGTGTTGAGTTCCCGCCTCTGCACAGGGGGAATCTCGAACCATCTCTGCTGCAGTCTCCCATTCTTCTCCAGCTGCAGTGGAGTCTGCTCAGCGGAGACGTCGGTCCCAGCGTCTAGCTCAGGATAATACTGGACGACTGGTTACTACTGCCCTTCCAGGCTCTGTTCTTGTAGCCAGCAATGTTCAGCAGAGAGCAGGTCTTTCTGGGACTAAGTCCAGATTTTCCCTTTCTGAGCATGCCCACGGGATGACCTCCCATTGGAGGTCGGGGGTCACAAGCTTAGATACTGCAGCTAATCCCATTGGTCCTCTAGGAAGGTCCTAAAGGTGTTCTTCTGTGGCAGACTCCCATTGGTCCTTCTCAGAAGGTCTTGTACTTGCTGCAGCTATAAAAGGTTTGCATGGCCACACGGCCATGCGCTAGTATACAATTGTTATCGTGTGTGTGTTGATGAGTGCAAGTCGTCCCTTAAAAAACCCATCCCTTGTGTATGACTGTTCGCGTAAGGTGTATAGCTGCAATCTAGCGCCTGGCTGAACTCACAGCTTTAACACACGAAACAGCGTCTAACTGCTGTGACCGCCAGTGCAGCGCTATTAGAGTGCTTCCCTTAGCCAAGTCTGGGTGGTTAGTGGCGTCCGCTAGTGTGGCACAGCATGCACTTCTGTGCATATTAGTTACCTCTGATACCCCAATTGTGGTGTTGATCGCAAGAGGTCTATACTAACTCTAATCCTGTGTCCTGGGATAGAGTTCTGTGGTTCCTTGCTTGCGCTCTCTGTGCGGTACCGCGACCCGGTGACTTAACAGGGATCGCTTTCTTCATACAGGGTGAAGTTAACCCAGTTGTGTATCCTCATTGTACCACCATATAGTCCGTCATTACTTAATAGCAGGTTCCATCTCTGCACGGTGGACCCCGGGCTGCGAACGCAACTTATTATATCTATTTAATTATTTGGTGCGTTCCGCTAGCCCTAACAATATGTGGAAAAAGGAACAGGTTCCGCAACAGATGAAAGATACCAGCATACAGTAATTCACATATACAAGAAGAAAGGTAATCGCCAATCTTGTGACAACCATTGAGGCATCACCCTTCTGTCCACTGCAGGCAAAATATTGGCTCACCTCTTGCTCAATCGCCTTTTACATCACCTTGAGCAAGGCCTATTACCCGAAAGCCAGTAGTATACAAGTAGAAGAGCAGGGGGCCTAGGAAGGATCCTTGAGGAACCCCAACAGTAAGGGGAAGATGAGAGGAGGAGGAGTCAGCAAAAGATATAGACAAGGAGCGGTCAAAGAGGTAGGAGGAGAACCAGGAGAGAACGATGTCCTTGAGGCCCATGGAGCAGAGCATAGTGAGGAGGAGCTGATAATCCACAGTGTCGAAAGCTGCAGAGAGATCCAGGAGAATCAGCAGGGAGTAGTGACTATTAGATTTAGCTGTTAGCAGATTATTTGAGACTTTAGTGAGGGCAGTTTCAGTAGAGTGTAAAGCGCAGACACTGGATTGAAGAGGGTCAAGAAGAGAGTGATCAGAGAGATAGCAGATTAAAGGAGTGGACCAAGCGTTCCAGGAGTTTAGAGATGAGGAGAAGATTAGAGTCAGGTAATTAATTAATAACAAATCAGAATAGTGATGAAAGAAAAGTTAGTGTTAAGATGGCAATATATAAAACTAAATAACTTTATTTGCATTTTTTCACTTCAAGACCATAATAAGAGAGGATTATTATTGAAGACATAAAAATTGACTTATTCTATTTATTTCCAACATTTCCTTTGTAATTACTCATGAAAATATACTATCAAATTAACAACTGAGTCATTCCTCTTGATAATTGGACACTTTTCTAAACAGTCTCCTCACTGTCCAATCAGTCCTTTTCAGCCACAGGAATGTGGATGGGTGTCACCTACCAATATCCAATTTGCGTCCAGCAGAGATGTATCAAAGCATATATGAACCTACAATTAAAGAGACATCAAAGAACAGGTATGTGTACACCCAAATACATAAATTATATCAACTTTATTTGATGAAAATTCAAAGACAAAATATTAAAAACACTTAAAAACTGTCACCATGTCCTGTATCCACACTCAAAGATAATCGGTGAGGGTCTGTCCTGACACACCTGGCTCTTTTGGCCCTCCCAATTCTTGCATAAGTATATTTTTTGCATTACCTCTTTTGCATTGTGCTCTTATGCTGATTTGTGGCTAGTGTTTCCTTTCTCATAGTGGGATTTATTGTCTGTGTTGCATGGATTTTGTATGTATGTTTATTCACACTTAGAATTGTTTTGCATAAATTAGAACATTTGTATGTTCTATTATTTCTGTTCATCTTATAGCTCAATGATGAAGCTGTAGGAGAAATCATGGTCTTATCTGATATACTGTATATTATAAATATGTAATCAGATTATACTAACCTGATTTGATCCTTTGAATAAAGCGAGAAATACAAGGTATAGCTCGCGAAGCCCTGCATAAGGGGGACCCAAATGTGTTTTTTGACCTTCAGTCATTATTTTTGGGACATTTGCACTAATGCTGTCAGATACCAGTTTTTAAGTGTTTTAAACACTGTCTTTGGTTTGTATTTGAATATTTGTCTAATAAAGCTGATGCATTTTATGTACTTGGGTGTGTAAATACTTTTGATGGGTCTCTTAGTTGTTGTTGCCCACGCTGTGTTATATGAACACAAGGGGGATCCAATTTATTTTCATATATGAGTATAGTAAGACACAGCACAATGCGACATTGTTATTTAGAGATGAGTGAATTGATTCACAGGACCCTTGTCTAGCAGCCATGTTAGTGATCTGTGGCCTTCAGACGGTAGACTTGTGTACCCCCTCCTACCAAGGGTGTATTGATCCCAGTCTCAGAGGAAGCGACCAGGAGGGGGGCTGCACATTCAGCTGAAATGTATTGCAGCGCAGAGACCACCAGGTTCCTCCACTGCAATACAAGCTGCCAGCCAATCAGAGGCCAGCAGCTGACATCGGTGCGCAAGTCACTGGTGGCCCATGGCAGTGATATCATGCGATTCCCATCGCCTGCACGCTGAAGTCAGCTGCCAGCTGCTGGCCGGCTATAGAAGAGGATGCTGCATGTCATGGGAGCGGAGGAAGATTAGTAGAATCGTTTTTTATATATAAATATTTGGTGCTCGTTATGATTATTAGGTCCGGCATGATATCATGGTTGTGCATACTATCTGGTGGCCACGAACCACTGACATGACCGCTGGACCAGGGCCCTGGGAATCTATTCACTCATCTATAATTTTATGGAGAAGGCTAATATTTACTATCTATTTGATCTGTTCTCCTAATTGACATCAGGTAGCCACATCAGCGTCTTCTATGGACTAGTTTGCAAGATTATATCTTACCATTTAATTATGGGGGTAATACTGGAACGTACAGTAAGATTATGTTTTTTGTTTCTTTGTATAACTTGCTAATAGACTTTCCTCTTTCAGGACCAAACTCGTACATGAGCAGAATGTGCTCCGCTTTTTAAACCTTCTATTTGAGAAAATACAGGTTTTGTAAAAGCCCGATATCTGTCATAATGAAGTGCATCTTTCTGATAACTCTGAACAGAGATGAGATGATGTTTATAGCACTAGGTGACCACTTATACAAATCCTGTTCAAGACGTGCAGTACTTTATGGTCCTTGGAAAAGATTGACAGGTGTTATGCAGCCTAATTTGCATGTTTTTGCATTGCCATTTTTAAGTCTAATTTGCATTGAGCACACTGAGGTCATTAGGAAGAATTTGAGAAAGAATTGTATCCCATGTGACCAAGAATATATATTTGCCTGTGGTGAGCCTACAGGCCTTGGTGAATGGCTCCAGCTTAGCGCCATAATTGCTTAAATATATTTTAAATAGATTAATTTTATAGCCTCCTTACTGTTCTGAATATATGATGCTTTCACATGTGCCATTTTTAAAGCCAATGACCAGAGTAGACCTAAGACCTCACTTGAACTGCCTGCAGTCTCTCTATCTAAGGCACAGTCTGATTTATAGCAGTAGCCTGAACCCTCACACAGATTAGGTTGTGCTGTCAGTAGGGTTGAGCGACTTTTACTTTTATACGATCGGGTCGGGTTTCACGAAACCCGATGTTAGGGCTAGCGGAACGCACCAAATAATAAGACTGATAGTGTACGGTGCGTTCGTAGCCCGGGGTCCACCGTGCAGAGATGGAACCTGCTGCTGAGTAATGACGGACTATATGGCGGTACTCATAAGTATACTCGCGTGGGTTAAACTTCACCCAACGTGAAGGAAGCGATCCTGTTGCGTCACAGGATCGCGGTACCGCACATAGAAGGCGAGCAAGCAGTCAGCGAACTTAACCCCAACTAGGATTGAAGTCCGATTAGACCACTTGCTGACACAACACCGCAACAGGGTGTGTTAGGCAACTCTTATAATTAGAGCACCGAAGTGCGAACTGTGCCGTGCTGGCAGGCACCACTAAGCACCCAGACGTGGGTCAGGAAGCGCACTACTGGCACGTGGCGCCGCACTGGCGGTCACAGCAATAGACGCTGATACGTGTGTGACACGTTGAGTGATTTGTCGGGCGCTAGATAGCAGCCATACTCCATACGCGAACAGTCATACAATAGGGTAGGGGTATTTAATGAACGACTAGCACTCACAACAAACACACGTATTCAATTGTACACTAGCGCATGGCCGTGCGGTCATGCGCAGTTTATATAGTTGCAGCACAGGAAGTGGCCACAGAAACTTTGCCCTTCCAAGACCTGCCAAGAGGTCTAATGGAGTGTGCTGCAGAGCCTGAGCACATGACCCTCGATCTCCAACGGGAGATCTTGCCCTGGGCATGCTCAGTGTGCGCAAACAAGGACTTAGTCCCAGGGAAGTCCGCTCGCCGCTGACCAGCACTGACTTTAATGGCAGGAGCTGAAGAAGCAGCAGTAACTCTCTGTACAGAGTGAGAGCGAGCAAGACACTGGGAGCGACGTCCCCGCTGAGCAGACTCCACTGCGGCCGGAGGAGAATGGGAGACCGCAGCGGAGACGGATTGAGATTCCGCCTGTGCAGCAGAGGAAACTCGACTCCTAACACCCGACTTTTTCAAAAGTCGGGTCGAGTGAAATCGGCCGATCCTATAAAAAAGTTGGGGTCGGGGTCGGCCGAAACTCGAAACCCAATGCAGTGCATTTGGTTTCCAATTGTTCCCAGGGTCTGAAGGAGAGGAAACTCTCCTTCAGGCCCTGCGATCCATATTTAAGTGTAAAATAAAGAATTAAAATAAAAAATATCGCTATACTCACCCTCGGACGCGCCCTGGTACTAACCGGGAACCTTCCTTCCTTCGAATCAGCGCTTGCAGGACCTTGCGGTGACGTCGCGGCTTGTGATTGGTCGCGCGACCGCCCATGTGACCGCTCGCGCGACCAATCACAAGCCGCGATGTCACCGCAAGGTCCTGCAAGCGCTGATTCTTAGGTATATTCTCACCCTCGGACGCGCCCTGCTTCTTTCCGGCAGCCTTCCTTCCTAAGAATCAGCGCTTGCAGGACCTTGCTGTGACTTCGCAGCTTGTGATTGGTCGCGCGAGCGGTCACATGGGCGGTCGCGCGACCAATCACAAGCCGCGACGTCACCGCAAGGTCCTGCAAGCGCTGATTCGAAGGAAGGAAGGTTCCCGGTTAGTACCAGGGCGCGTCAGAGGGTGAGTATAGCGATATTTTTTATTTTAATTCCTCATTTTACACTTAAATATGGATTCCGATACCGATTTCCGATATTGCAAACATATCGGAACTTGGGATCGGAATTCCGATACCAGATTCAGAAGATCGCCGACTTCATGGCCGACCCCACACAGGGGTCAGGTCGGGTTTCATGAAACCCGACTTTGCCAAAAGTCGGCGACTTCTGAAAATGGCCGACCTGTTTCGCTCAACCCTAGCTGTCAGTGCAGTCATCAGCTCCAGGGTGATCTGTATGAAAGGTCAGTCTACAGCAATAACTCAGTGAGGGTCAGATACAGCGACTGCAGACAGCAGTATACAGCACACTGACTGATACTCAGCCTACATGACATCCAGTATATATAACCATATATTATCACATGTGAGGTCCGTAAGATGGCCACTGGATGAGTCCTTGAGGGGAGATATGTGTCATTGCGGCTGTTAGCTGCAGTGATGTGAGCTCAGAAGTATGCTCCAGCACATATAGTGCTGAGAGAGTTATTTGGGCCATTCCAGGGGTGGGTTTTACAAGCAGTCATAAGAGATGGGTGGGAATGACTGCTCACATATCCGAACCCCAAGGGACATGGTTTGGCAGATAAAATGGAGGCCGAGTCTCACATTCAGGGTCTGTGACTGAAGGTGTAGAGACCTTTTAAAAAAACACTAGAAAAAGGGCAGAGATGCTTACCTGCCCAGGCCTCCAAACAAATGCAGTGCACCCGATTAAAGATGGCAGCAACACAGCAGCAATACCGATGAAACAGCCACTGTCAACCTGTCAATCTATGGAGGGGATGGCTCTTTCAACAGCCACCCCCTCCATGGATTGGTAGGTTGAAAGTGGCAGTTTCATTGGCATTGCTGTCTTTTTTCTGGTGTTTTTTTTAAGCATTTTTGGAGGATTTCTAAGTCCTCTTTTTGTGTCGGTGAGCTCTTTTTAGGTGTGGAGACCTCCAGTATGTGTTGGTAAAGGCTCTGACCTGAGCGAGCAGACCCGCAGTACTATATGGACTATTTACTTGCAGTTTGCTTTCACCTCCAATCTGTGTTCCTAAAGGCACTGACCTGAACGGACGGACCCTCTGTACTATATATACACCAAGGGATCTCATATATCAATATAACTCCAAAATTCACTATAGCACATCAACCTCTATTGTGTATAACTCAATGAGGTAAGGAGAATTTCTTTCAAATATAAATATTTTTATTGCACAAACACAAATAAATTACATACGGTAAGAGTACCACAAACCAAGCAGGTTTAGATGGGAATGTAGCCAGGTAAGTTAACAATAACAATTTATTATGTAGGCAAAAAAATGTCCAAAAAGAGGGCTATCAAAACAAGTGCCATATACCTCCACACATTTTTAAAGATATATCTTGTGCAAAGTTGCCAAATAAAAGAGGAAACGGTTTTGGCCCTTTAAGAACTGAAGAGAGTGAGACCTAGCCTAGATCACTATATATATAGAGCTGGCTATACATGGCAGGGGTTTTTTTTGGGAAACAAGTTTTTTTCTCTTTTTTCCTTTATATATACAACGGCGTGTGCCATATATTGTATCCCTACCACAAGAATAGCTGCCTAACTGTATAATAGACCAGAATAGAGCAGAATATAAGCGGTAAACTTACATCAAAATAGTGAAGACCTGGAGCCCCAACCTGCCGCCTCTGTACTATATAGACTACTTATTTTTTTGTTTTCACTTTGTGCCAAAAAAGGCTGTGCTTTGTTTTGCCACCAGAGGGGTTTATGAACTTTTATTATTATTTATTTATATAGCACCATTAATTCCATGGTGCTGTACATGAGAAGGGGTTACATCAAAATACAAATATCACTAACAGTAAACAAAACTAACAATGACAGACTGATACAGAGGGGCGAGGACCCTGCCCTTGCGGGTTTACATTCTACTGGATTATGGGGAAGGAGACAGTAGGTCGAGGTTTGCAGTAGCTCCAATGGTGTTGAGGTGGCCGTGTGGTCTTTACAGGCTGTAAGCTTCCTTAAAGAGGTGGGTTTTCAGGTTTTTTTTGAAGGATCCAAAAGTAGTGGATAACCGGATGTGTTGGGGCACTGAATTCCAGAGGATGGGTGATATTCGGGAGAAGTCTTGGAGGCGATTGAGTGAAGAGCGAATAAGCGTGGAGGAGAGAAGGAGGTCTTGGGAGGACCGGAGATTAAGGTGAGGGAAGATATTGAGAGATTAGTGTGGAAATATACAGAGGAGAAAGGTTATGGATGGCTTTGTAGGTCAGTGTTAGTAATTTAAACTGGATACGCTGGGAAATTGGGAGCCAGTGAAATGATTTGCAAAGAGGTGAAGCAGGAGTGTAGCGAAGAGAGAGATGAATTAGTCGGGCAGCAGAGTTAAGGACAGACTGGAGGGGTGCAAGAATGTTAGAAGGTAGGGAGAATTGATTCACTTTTTATACCAGTCCTGTATACTGTATGCGGAATACTATGTACACTATATGTAACATGCCAGGTAAATGGTTGTTACAGTGGCATTGCTTTCCTGTTGGGGAGGGTGATGCCATGCTTGGAAGCAAGGAAGTATCCCTTTAACAGGTAACCAGTACATTCAACACTGTTCTGACTCCAGGCCTATATATTCTGGCTGGAGGAGGAGATAGTCAGATTGTGAGAGGAGAGTGAGGAGAGAGGAAGCAGACAGAGAGAGTCTGAGAGAGGAAAGCTGGGGCCATGCAAGCGAGTGGTTCTGCAGCTCCTGGAAGGAGAGAGAAACAGATCAGTCTGTAGGAGACTGAAAGGGGAGGAGAAACAGAGGAGAAGTAAAGAGCTGGAGGGAAGCTGCGACTGAGTTTCCTACACGCTAAAGCCCCAAGTTTGTTATGGCTAGGACGCACCCGTTTGACGGGAAGGCTCGGAGCTATTCTGGGACCCTAGAGACACCCCTCTCCACGGTTGCCCTCTATGTCTGCTTAGGTGATGTAAGGTAGACAGCCAACCTATAATTAACTGTCCTGTGGTATTTGAAGTAAGGCATAGAGTCAGTTACTTCCTCGGTGTTCCGGTCACCGGCTACGCACCTGAGTAGGATGTTGCCGTTCTCGGGGCACGACGCCTACTGGCTCTCCTTTGTGCTTGATCTCGTTTCTCACTTTCCACAATATCCTTCGCTTCGTGTCCTTTCTTTAGATGCCGCCGCAAGGTAGTGCAGGCGCGGCTCTGTAACGATCTGTCCTTGTCGCTAAGTCTCTGCCAGGTTCCCACGCCTGACAGGGACTCCCCTGAAGTCTCCCTCGCAACACCCCCTGCCACGGGATGTTGCCTGGGCAAAACCCAGTCAGCTTCTGCTCTAACTTCCTATCCAACCCCTAGTTTTACCAGTATGAGGAGTGTCCTAATAAATAAAACCTTTTGCTCCCCCTAGTGGCCGGAGTGTGAAGTGTAATGTGTGCTGGTGATACCTGGTCAGATGAACTCCTTTAATGCCATCAGACGTACCATCACTCCCCTTAGTGGCAGAGCGACATTACTGCAACGACCAGGTCTCTGGGGCGCTGCATAAACTTTTTATGGCACTTCAAAATACTATATCAACCAAAAGCGGATTTAGATCCCATTAACCGCACGAAGAGAACCATGTAGTAAAAAACACATACCGTATATACTCGAGTATAAGCCGAGGCTGAAAGTGCCCCTCTCGGCTTATACTCGAGTCACGGTCGGTGGTGGGGTCAGCGGGTGAGGGGGAGAGGGCGCTGAGGCATACTTACCTGCTTCCGGGGCTCCTGGCGCTGTCCCTGCAGTCCCACGGTCTCCGGGTGCCGCAGCTCTTCCCCTGTTCAGTGGTCACGTGGGACCGCTCATTGGAGAAATGAATATGGACTCCACTCCCATAGGGGTGGAGCCACATTTCTCTAATGAGCGGTAACGGTGACCGCTGATAGAGATAGAGGCTGCGGCACCGAAGACCAGCTGTCTGGGGGAAGGAGCGGGACGCCGGGAGCAGGTAAGTATTACATATTCACCTGTCCACGTTCCACACGCCGGGCGCCTCTCTGTCTTCGCGTCCTCTTGCACTGACTGTTCAGGTCATGGGGCGCAATGACGCATATAGTGTGCGCGCCGCCCTCTGCCTGAACAGTCAGTGCAGAGAGACGCCGGGACGGGACACTGAGGAGCTGCAATCAAGAGAGGTGAGTATGGAATTTTTTTTTTATTGCAGCAGCAGCAATGGCACAGCTTTCTATGGTACATCTATGGGGCAATAATGAACGGTGCAGAGCACTATATGGCACAGCTATGGGGCAATAATGAACGGTGCAGAGCACTATATGGCACAGCTATGGGGCAATAATGAACGGTGCAGAGCACTATATGGCACAGCTATGGTGCAATAATGAACGGTGCAGAGCACTATATGGCACAGCTATGGGGCAATAATGAATGGTGCAGAGCACTATATGGTACATCTATGGGGCAATAATGAACGGTGCAGAGCACTATATGGCACAGCTATGGGTCAATAATGAACGGTGCAGAGCACTATATGGCACAGCTATGGGGCCATAATGAACA
Source organism: Ranitomeya imitator (assembly GCF_032444005.1). NCBI lineage: Eukaryota > Metazoa > Chordata > Amphibia > Anura > Dendrobatidae > Ranitomeya > Ranitomeya imitator. The sequence goes on along the minus strand of NC_091284.1, from coordinate 656,409,490 downwards.
GTATGGAGCATCTATTTTTATTTTTGAAATTCACCGGTAGCTGCTGCATTTTCCACCCTAGGCTTATACTCGAGTCAATAAGTTTTCCCAGTTTTTCGTGGCAAAATTAGGGAATCGGCTTATACTCGGGTCGGCTTATACTTGAGTATATACGGTATATCTTTATTCAATAATAAACATTAAAAACAACAAGACCTGACGATATAATGTAACAAAGTGTCCAGAGAGAGATAAACCTACATACTATCCTATATCGTTGACAGCTATATTGGCCTACAGTGGTAATATATCTATTTCTGTGAGAAACCTAATAAACTGAACTTAAGTGCATGCAATTAATAATAATATGATCCACCATACAGAAATACAAGGGTAAATAGTAATACTCCTTTATACATACATTGTATCCCCGTCCATACGTTAGATCATTAACCACCTACATAATCCTCCTTCCACCTCATACAGTGTGCAACTTTAAACAGTAAATGCATACACAATAGGATAGTACCGTGATAAGGTAGGTCCCTTCTCTCTCGTGCGCCCCGACGTGCGTTTCACCCAGAGCTTCTTCCGGGGGCGTGGTTAGCATGAGGACCCAGCAGTCATTAAATCTAACAAACAGCCAATAGACGTTCGATATATAATGAGGGGGCGTGAACGAGGAGATGTATTGATGTCCACCTTGCTAAATGGTGCATGTGGCTTATGTCACGCTCCGGAGGTAAACAGCACTTCCAGGTCAGCGCTCACTGGAACGCATGCTGAGACGCAAAAGCGTATCCAGGTGCGAGCGCTCCCGGAAATGCACAGAGCTGGGACACATAGCGCATGCGCACAGTCCGGGGTACATACCGTAGTGAGAAAAGGAATTCCGGCAAATATGAGTGCTTAGTGAGAAAAAAAATAATTAACCCAGTATATATAACGATATGTGACTGTGAAAACACTCTAAGTATATTTCATATTGAAATATGAACCAGGTGACATATTTTACTGTGCCCCGACTAATTAATAGAATTGTAACCCATTAAGGGAACATTACAAGTACATAGTGACCCATAAGTTAAAAAATCACCTAAATATATATTAGTAGTAAAAAAATAATTACAAAATAAGTTATATACATTTTTTATTAAAATAAAATAATACGAAAGTGCATGTGCCAACAAAGCTAAAGTGCGTAATGCTATATAATTTAGATATAACTATCACTAACTACTCCCATATGTACTGTTCTTCATAGTATTGCCCTCAATACATATAATATTCATCTGATAAACTAACAGGATCAAAAGTCTACATTAGTCTAAAACATTATGTAGTCCATATAAAGTAACATTAAGTGGAACTCCAACACAATATCGATGTAAATGGACATTACAATACAAATAGATACATCCTACCCAGACATAGTGACTCACATGAAATAATTACGTAATCACTACTATCTACGTATACGTAATGCATCCTGCGAACATATTACATCACTATTTTTCAAAAGGAATCAATGGTTTCCTATTTGAATCCTTTATCAGGACCTAAAGGTGAAAGAACTATACTCATCCATGGTGCCACATCCATCAAATCTATGTCCTCGGACTAAAGGGAATAAACAGTGGGTCATCATTCAGCACACCTCATGTAGAACCATCTATTCAACAAAAAATAAAACAATTAGTAAAATGTACAAAATGCCCCAAAACCCCAACATTTAAAAATATATATGAAATATATAATTCCCCATATTTATCTACTACACCGGGAACCCTGGGGACCCAGCTTCACCCGTGGGAAGCCATACCATCCCTGCTGCCATAACATTACCCCAGTGGACCCCTTTAAGCAGCGTCGGTCATCCCTGACCGAATACCACAGGTAGCGTCATGAACAAACTTTCTAAACTTTATTTCCCATTTACTTCAACCGCTTTTATTGGATTCCCAGGACCACGGGCCGCGTCACTGCCACCGTGACACATCCCTTTAAGAACTGGCCCGGTACCGAGTACCCTAAGGCCCTAGTGGGGCGCTCCATATATACACAGACATCCGGTGTTATATACAGGATAATGTGTGACTGGTATATCATATACTAAAACCTTTGTGAAGTTCATGTATATTGGTGACTTGGTTGAGCGAATATGTTTGGAAAAAAAAAACACAAAAAAAGTATTTGGAGGACGGTAATTATGTAGTACCCTATACTTATGTGTTGCCAGCTTTACTCCAGGTACATGCTTTTTAGGAATGTAGAAAAGCACAGCGGACCCTGCTTTACTGCCTTTCTAAAAACATATCCCTGTCTTAAAGATATCAATAAGGAAGCATAATGGATAATGGGTACTATGTCTGACCATTGCAATCTGTGACTCTGCAGAGTGAGTGAGACCTTTCTATAACTTTTTTGTGTTTTTTGCTTATGACACTCGGGTCAAACTCTGTCAGAGTCTGATCCGTGCCCCATCTTACTGTGATCTTATTGTCTCACGTGAGAGAATGGCAGCACAGGTGCGGAAGAGATGGAGAACAGAATTTCTCCATCTTCTCCATTGTCTGTGTCCGCTGTAATCGGACTGTACTCCTGTTATCCGAGTGCAGTCCGATGTTTCGCATGCGCCCATAGTTTTGTATGTGTGCGAGTGATCAGAATATCAGAGCCACTTGAAGCATGCTGCCAAATCGGCATGAGAAAATAATCGCAGGTCTGTACTGCCCTATAGTATAACATTGGGCCAAGTGCTATCCGATAAAGCATCGCATAGCATTCTATGAAATACACTGCGCTGTATATGTGAGACAGAAGTCTCTTAGGGACTCATTCACACGTTGGTATTTTTGATCAGTCATAAAAATGAGTACACCCCCAATGAAAGTCTTAGGAAAGTATTGAGAGCAAAGCTAAAGTTTAGACTATAAAATTCTATTTAACAAGAATTCAACGTCCGATAAGTGTAATTATTCATTAAACAAGTGCCCAGAAAAAAAACCATTCCAATTTCATGCTATATCAGCAATAGCACCACATGAAAGAGAAATGTCACAAAATCTAAAAACTAAAATCATTTCTTTACACAAGAAAAGTGAAAGCTGCAAGAAGGTCAGTAAAGCTTTTCTTATAGCTCAGAATGCTGTCACAAAAGTGATACAAAAAAATTAACACAGATAGAATTGCAACCATCACACAGAGATATCCAGGCTGATCACTTAACAGGAATCTGTCAGCAGGTTTTGCTAACTCACCTGAGAGCAGCACGATGCAGATAAACAGACCCCCAGTCCAATGATGTATCACTTAGATTACTGGATGCAGCACTTCTGACACAATCAGAGTTTTTGGTTCTGAGAAAGCTTACCACTTCTACAATAGGCTCTCTATGTACAAAGTAAACAGTGAGCTGTTTATCAGAGGGGTCGGAGTTGGATTAATATGCATGTGCTGCTGCAGCTGCTGTAGTCCGGCAATGATAATCATCAGGTGATAAAACCTTCAAAATAAGTGAACAACAGAACACAGCTGGACACGTGACACATTATTGAAATCTGTGTTGTAACCCTTACCTCATGCTGTCTACAAATAACATACCATAAATCTGCTTGGTAGATCTGCAATTTTCCAATATAACAATGATCCAAAACACATCTTAGGCCACTGTTGCATTTTTAAAGAACAGGGAAAGAAAAATATGTGGAATTGAGAGTCGTCAGTGGTTGATACCTTTTAATGGCTAACTGAAAAGATGGTAACAAATTGCAAGCTTTCGAGACAACTCAGGTCTCTTCATCAGGCATAGGCTAAAAAAAATTCTGAAGAATCACATATTTATGCACAACACAGCACAGAAAAATGCCATAGACAAGACAGGTGACGTGAAGCAGAATTGCCATTATGTGAGTGATAAACAGTTATGTCCATAAATATTTGAGGAGTTCATAGATAAGGAATGTTTTATTGTCCTCTGATTGGGGTCTGGTTCTGTTATGATGACCCCACATGGTCTGAGGAGCAAATTCCTTAGTTAATGTAAAAAGACATAAATCCATGTGACACATTTATTCTACATATTCTACATATTTTTCAATCCACTGGCTAACATGCTACCCAGCTATATATCTTTCCTGTAAAGAACAGGGAGAAAGTAATTATTTGGCCAAGTATGTCTCCTCATCTGAACCCAATTGAACACCTATGGAGAATTTTGAAGAGACAAGTTGAGCATCACTATGCATACAGCAAGAGGTCATTTCTGAAGAATGGAAAAAGACAGATGTTACAATATGTCGTCAACTTATTCATTCCATGATTAGAAGACTTGGTGGTGTCCTTAAAAATCATAGAGGTCATATGAAATTCTAGAGGTAGTAGGTTTTGATGCAGGGTGTGTTCATTTTTTTCACTAACGAATTTGAGTAAAATTGAAGATTTTGTGATAAAAGTTATATTGCTAACCTTAATTTCATGTTATAGGTAAAAAATGTTCTATGAAACTCAGTCTTATCCAAATTTTGGAAATTGTTCTTGTGTTTAGTCTTACAATATATTGATTCAAATCTTACATTTCAATGCGAATGTGCCCATTTAAGCTGATGACTGTACATGTGAAATATGGACATCAGATTCAGGCCTTAAGGAGCGTTGAAGTACATAGGAAAAGTCCTTTTTCACTAGGTTTGGCAAAAAAATCTGCATCAACAACTGTAGACAAAGATTACGGAAGAAAGCAATATAATTTGGTTTATAATGTAGACATGACGTTTAAGTCAACATGAAAACCTATTAAAACATGCTCCTAACCTGAATAACAATAAAATGTTACATCATCACATACTTATCAACAGCCAATACAAATATTATGTAATTTGATAAAGTATATTGAGAATCACTACTGGGAGAACCGGTATACAATGCCAGTTCTCATCTCCCTATATTCAAATGTATTATTTCAGTATTATTTGAACACTGTTGCGCCAGGACAGGAGCATAGTAGCACTTGTCATCCTCCACCCACAGTTGCGTGATGATGTAATCACATTGCTGACCTTATTACAATGCTGCTGTTGCCGGCACCGGCCAAGACGCAGCCGGAAAAGGTAAACGCTTCATGGAAGTGCCAAAGATTAAATATTCTGCCAGTTATAGAAGGGTTGGGGTGAGATTTGGTGATATTGTGAGGGTACATTATGGGGCAATGGGGGGAACAGTATAGCGAGAGACAGTGGGGGACATTATGCAGAAGGGCAATGTGGGGGGATATTTTGTAGTGAGACAGTATGGAGGACACTATGGAGGGAGGCAGTGTGGGGGGGATATTACGGATAGGAACAGTGTGGTGAGACATTTATAGAGGAGGTCAGTGTAGCAAGGACATTATGAAGAGGGGCAATGTGGGGGGATTATATGGATAGGAGCATTGTGGTGAGAAATTTATGGAAAGGGTCATTGTGGAGGGGTATTTTGGAGAGGGGCAGTGTGGGGGGATTTTTTTGGAGAAGGGCTGTGTGGGAGGAACATTAAGGAGAGGGACAATGTCAGGGGGGAAATTATGGAAAAAGGCAGTGTGGGGGTAACATTTTATACAGGAAGCATAGTAAGAGGCAATTAATTATTCAAGGGCACAGCATGCAAGATATTTTTATACTTGGAGCATTATAATGATACTTTTATTTTTATGGACACTGTGTTGGGAAGTCCTGCAGAAAACCGGAGACTAAGAGAACTAAGTAATGTAATAGACAAGACATTATTTCTTATATTTTGTGACTCTATAGTGACAGGGTCTGTTCCACAGGACTGGCGCATAGCAAATGTGGTACTAATACTCAAAAAGGGCTCTTAGATTGAACCTGGAAATTATAGGCCAGTAAGTCTAACCTCTATTGTTGATAAAATATTTGAAGGCTTTCTGAGAGTTTAACAACTGTTTAACTCTATATCACATTGGGTTTATGAGGAATCGCTCCTGTCAAACCAATCTAATCAGCTTTTATGAAGAGGTAAGCTATAGACTGGACCAAGGTGAGTCATTGGACGTGGTATATCTTGATTTTTCCAAAGCGTTTGATACCATGCTACACAAGAGGTTGGTACAAAATGAGAATGCTGTGTCTGGGGGAAAATGTGTGTAAATGGGTAAGTAACTGGCTTAGTGATAGAAAGCAGAGGGTGGTTATGTAATGAATGGAAGCAGAGGCACAGGTGGTGAAGTTCACATTCGTTTTTTATTGATATTTTTGTGGAACCTCGGGACCACGGTCGGGGGGCTCCAAAGAGGGCATGACTACGTGAGCCCCAAGCACCCGTCGTAAGACCCCTTGAACAGAGTCGGAATGGAATGCCTGGGGGACACACGTGATACCTCCAGTTAGATCCCGGACTTGTGGCCGCTGTCCCAGTGGGACAGACGGACAAGCAGGGATAACAGATGCTGCAGAGCTGACTGGTAGGTTCCGGGTGTACGGGTAGGAGCTGGCACAGGTGGTACTGGCATTGTCCAGAGGTACGGATGGCTGAATGGCGGGATGTGCTGGAACTGGACAGAATGGATGTTGTCCAGGATAGCCAGGTAACAGGTAGGTGATCGTCTGTGGAGACAAACAGTGTAAGTGGATCACTGGCAGAACAATTCAGAAGCTAAAGCACACACTAGCCAAAACCAGAAGCTATCAACAGAGGATACTTGGTTCTAGTGATTTATTAATGTCCTGAATGTGGTTCTGGTGGGGTATACAAGTAGCTACTCCCTTGCATTTTTTTAATAGCCTTTGGGATTGGCAATGTGGCCCTTGAGCCAAAAAAACATTGTACACCCCAGACCTAAAAGATCAGATTAGGCCATGACTTAAAATCTGATGTCAACTAATATATCTGATGTTGATGGCAGTCTCTTGTCTTCATGTTACCATATTTCTAATGCTGCTATTGTTTGTCTGAGACACAATAACTATACAACATTACATTACAATGATTCAGAAATTACATTGCTGAGAAATAAACTATTATTTTTATTGAAAAGTGTCTGTACACAGAAGTGATAGAGCAAGTATTTACAGAGCAGGCAAATAATTAATTCAAGCTGAAAGTGAATATTTAGAAATAATCAAATAAATGGAATCAGATCAGGCCAAGTATTTATCAATATTATTTTTCTGCAATTAAAGGGGTTTTCTAAATAAAAATTTGCCCAGAAGTTATGGGCATAATGGGCATAAAATAATGTAAGAAATGGTACTCACTCTTTTAATCCAACACCACTCAGTCCTCATTCATTGGTCTTTTGTTTATTTGGCTGCAGCGATGAAGTATTGCATACCGCATGACAAGCATATTTTACCTATTGTGTACTCATAACCTACCCATTTCCTTATAGAGTGTAAGCTTGTGAGCAAAGCGCTGACTCCTCCTGTTAAACTATGCGTTTTTTTGCATTGTCTTTATTTTTTGTGCATGCCACCCTCAATTGTAAAGTGCTGTGGAATATGTTCGTGCAATAGAAATAACATTATTATTATTATTATTATTATTATTAATAACAGATATTGGCAGTATACAGCACAGCGCCATAAAGACCAATGTATGGCTAAACATGTAACACGGGCCTTTCAGGTAAACAGAAGGTCATAGGGCAGACCACACACAGGTATTAGAGTGGGGGAGGGATTTGAGGGATTAAACAGGTGAATATAATTTATTTTGTTACTTTATGACTAATCCTTACTGTGTGCATATTTTTTAATTACTCCGAAAACCCCTTTAACTCCCTCTCGACATCCGCTGTACATGTACAGCACTGCGGAAGTTGTGATCCCACAAACTGTCATACATGTACGGGATGACGATTGCGAAGGCTCAATCTGTAAAGTAGAAAAAGATACGCCAAAGTACTTCCTTCAAGAAAACAATCAAACACCATGCCCCATAGTATGCTCAAATTACCTGTCCGGTGCCTTTTCACATATTTAGAGACGCCATAAACCTGCGTGAATCCACGAGGTTTTCTACTTTAAGCGCCGCACATATTGTCTGGCTCATTAGACCTGTCACATGATTTGGGTCTGACAGTACACAGTACACAAGTACTGCAGTGTATGAGACCAGTGATCAAACTGAAAATTATACATGTCTCACAGTAAATCTTGCCTTGCGCAGGCGTGTACTCTGGAGGACAGAGAATGAACTTCAATCCAATATTGCAACCAGCATGCAGTCAACAGGTAAGGAAAGGGTGAATCAAACACCCGAAAACCCCACCCCTATGGATGAAAATTGTTCCCTCCAAATTCAGGTGACAGAGTCCCTTTAAATGCTTCAGACTTTCAAATCTAGGTTGTCATAATGAAAATGTATTTTAAAAAAAAGTTTTCACTTCAAAATAATGGATAATAATGGCTTAATGGATGACAAACGCTACCTGAAAATCAACCTTCAGTTTTAAAATTAAACATTTTTAACCTCCAATAAAAAACATAGTATGAACATTCAACCAGATCCTCTCCAAAAACGACCTGAAATTTTCTAAAACATCTCGGCATGCTTAGCATGTCAATCTCCGCAAGGAGAAAAGATACTTCTTGGATAACGGTCTGACGCCTCTCACACAGCCAAACCAGATCTCCGCTTTGCACTGACGAGGGGCAATACCCTTAAACACAGTGTCTGCAAATTGAGATTCTGGCTTGGCTATTATCCTAAGTCATTTGACAAGGCTCGTTAAAGGGTTAACATTGATTTTTAGGATTGATACCTTCCAATAAGTGGCACTAGAGTTCTAGCTCTCTTCCTCTATGAAGAGCCAATTTGCATAATTAGCATATTACCCAGAGGAGCATTGCGGCTTTAAGTCTCCTCATCCTGGCATGCTTACCATGTCGATCTCCGCAAGTAGAAACGATACTTCTTGGATGACTAAAAAAATATTTAGAGACTCTTTCTATTTATTTCTATTATAAAAAACACTTTGCTGTTCATATGTTTAGTCTTTTGAGCTTTTTTTTATTGCGCTTCAGGTTATAGATTTAAATAGCTTAAAAAATCTGAAATTGCAGCTAAATAGGCTGCTATTGTCCGTTACTTACCATCCATTTACACCTATCCAGATAGGCTTGG